>NC_090442.1:326513555-326826523 GCF_031143425.1 Pleurodeles waltl
TTGTCATAGAAATTATGGTTAATACTCCAGAAAGCTAAAATGAAGGCACATGTTCTATAAATTCCTAAATATCTTCCTCACCATGCCTCACGTTTATTGCGAACATAGAAAGCTAGTGCTCCTAATATTCATTTAAGATCTGTGGCAAAACTCCTGCTGCTATTCAAAGTATATGTTTAGCTTGCTAGAATGGTTTCTCATGTAGCTGAGGAATATGTTTCTGAATTTATAGAAAATGTGTTCTCTTTTAGCTTCTGGAGCACCTTCCATAACATCTATGCCAAAATCATAACAGAAAAACACTTTCTCTCAAACAAGAGTCATCAAACCAAACAATGGATGCACATTTCCCACAGGTTAAAATCACCTTACAACTCACTAAAGTTCCTAAAATTACTGTGATACCACCAACACGTTTTCGATTGTGCCGTAAGTCTGGTATCACTCTTTATAATTGGTCCTTTTTTGTGACACACAAAACCAAGCATTCACTGTGCATTTCAAAGGACCACAAAGGCAGAGCCTTATCACAACATACCTAAGTAGTCCTGTGAAAAACACACACACCATCCAACAAACATTTTTGTGAATTTGTCCCAAAATTGAAGGGGTCTGATTTACAATAGCAGAATTATCCAAAGTAAGGGGCACTCCTATGTGGGTAGGGCCCTCAACTTCACGTTGGGACCCGGAATGTACCTCAGTCAATTACCACCTGAAAGTTCCCTCCTCCTTAGATAATATTGCCTAATTAATGCATGGTGCTCCTGCCCTTTCCAAAAAACAAAAGCATTTGAACTAGTTAAGCATCATTGGTGTTTCAATGAAAATATTTTACAAAGAATTTATGGACAACATTTTAAAACTGTATATACAACAAGAACATTTTAGGTTCTGTGCATCTTTAAAGGACATTCAAAGGACAATACAAAAATTAGTCATTATATCATCGTACTTTACGATATCATTCTTAAACGGTGCTTTAAGTGAAAGGCTTGCTGTAACTATACAATTTACTTTGCAGCAGTATGGGAAAGAATATATTAAATGTTTCTAATCTGAGTTTGTGCAGACATGTAATTAAGATAAGACATTACTGCCGTATTCGCCATTAATTCTATAAATGTCTTCAATACTGTATATCCATAAATGGAAAATGCCTTGGTTATAAATTACAACATAAGAGAAGCTATAAGAGGAAACTCATTAACTGCGCTCGACTTTTCAGCAAGGAGCAGCTCCCCCGCGTTAGCTCAATTTGTGATTTCTTTTAAACCCATAAATTCAAAGAGAGACGAAACTCAATACTTACATTAATCATGACGGAAAATTTCCCGATGCCACTCAGAATGTTGTACCAGATTCCTGCGAAACGATTTAATAGTGATGCTTTGAAATGAGCTTAGATTTTTGATGGAAACAAAAAAAGCAATCATTGAACATCATCAAAGCTACATATAATAAGAAGGGCTCTGCCAGACGTAGCATTGCCGCATACCTATATCTTTAGCTCGGACAGCATCAGGCCTTCTCAATTCTGCCACAAACTTTTTTGCGTCGAGGCGCACTTCTATGATGTTATTGAGTAGTGCAAACACAGGCGCAAGAGGAAAGGAGGCGACGAATAGAGTGACAAAACCGAACTGGATAACTGCAAAGCAAAAAATAAATAGTAATAATTTTTGTATCACTTAATTTTATCTAAATTTTTGCCTTCTTCACTTCTTACTCGGTACATGTTCTGTATAGGTTGCCCTAATGTGGATTTCCTAAAGTTTTATCGCACAACTTAGATCATCCCTTGAAATTCAAGACCAGAAATCAACAAAACTTACAAATGACAAATGTTTAATTTTATTAAACGTTACAGTGGAAAAAACAAAGGTGCCAATTCACAAAGAAAATTACTCTTACCAACGAGTGCAGATTTACTACAAACATTCCCGGTAGTATGCCTGGAGAGCTGACCCAGGTGCATGGTTCTAGGTGTACTGCTGGTAGAATTATGAAACATTTTCAATATATAATTGTGAATAGTGTAAATTACGCACAACAAAAATGCAGACCATGGTGCAAATAGCATTTTTCCCTCTGTAGAGGAAACATCTTTCCCCGGGAAGAAACCTCTTTGCCTTCATTCCCTCTAAAACAGAAGGTATCCCATTTCCCTTCATAGCCTGGAAAGGATGATACTCAACCTCTGGCGGCAGGAAAGCTTCCAGCACCAAAATGGGAAAGGGTAAGATCGATCACCAGTTCACAAGTTTGTGGGCATTCACCAACATGTATTGGAAACCATGCACTGCTCTGCTCACTCCCTTGTCTGTGGTTTACTATTATGTAAATCCACACACTCGTGGCTGAGAACTGGGTAGTTGTAAAACTATTTACACCTGCCAAGATTGTCCTGTGAATTCATTGCAGGTGTAAATTAAGCCATTTTCAACCATAAACGTACATTTACATATAAAAATGACCTTGTGAATTGCACCAAAATTAAAGTAGGGAGACGTTTTGTACACCATCTGAGTATGAAATACTACTACAGATTATAAATAAATTAAAACATAAACTATTTCTATAAAAGAAATTGAGAGATTAGCTATTTGTCCGGAAGGCTATCTAAAAATTAACCTAAACTTTGAAAAAATAGAATTTCTAAAGATTAATCTATTATCTTCTTCTCAGACTATGAGAGATTATTCACACTAATTTCTTGAAATGTACGTACAGTTTAGAAATCATACCGTGTAGCAGTAGATTTCATCGTGAATATATCTCTCTGCGGACCCAACCCACAAAATTAACCTTCATGGCTATCTAACACCCTTTCAAGAAGTAAAACAACCATTGGAAAATCAGTAATTGTAGGTTTAATGTGACAAAGTATGCTAACATAGTCATGCAGAAATTAAGTTTCTCTGCGATAACACATCAAAGGCAAATGCATTGGCTTTGTCATCGCTTTGTAGTGGTAGTGGTGGAACTGGTGTTGGCGTACTCATGATGGTGGTACTGGTGGTAATAGTATTGGGAATGGGATTGGTATTGTGGTGGTGATATTGGTCCTGGTGGTGGTATGTTATTGATGGTTGTGTTTTTTTGTGGTGGATGTTTAATTTCTATCAGTGGTGATATTGGTGGTGGTAATAAATGTGTTGGTTCTGCTGGTAGTGTATAGTGCGGTTATTAGTGGTATAGTGGTGAACATGCAGTATTGGTATTCGTGGTGCTATATTGATGGTCGAATTTCTAGTGGTAATGGTCATGTTTTGTAGTGGTAGTGACAGAGATGTTTTAAGGAATTAGCAAAGTAGGCAATTGATCAGGGCCCCCTATATAGAAAGGGTACCTGGTAAAATAAAAGGAGAGGAGGGACAAAGCAAAAGATTTAAGGAGGAAATTATAAGATTTCACACAATGGAACGGTGAAAATCCTTGGAGCAGTGATCTGTTTAACATTGCTGTAGCAAGAATGCCAGTTGTAAAGGGGCAAAAGCACTAAAATTTAATTCACCAAATCACTCATTTATTTCTGTCAATACGAGGAACAATCCTGGTGAAATGCTAAATACCACAACAAATAGTATTGTTTCAAGACACAAAATAGATCCAAACTCAAAATAATTATTTTATCAACGCATGTTTCAGCTTTCTTTAAGCACTTTTCAGGCTGGTGGGTGCTAGGCAGCTTGAACATTCAGCTGTTTTGCTAGTGCCCTGCCCTTCAAAGTTTAAATGCATTTCAGTATCGTTTGGAATGTTTTGAAACAGGAGCACCTAACTCAGCTGAACTGAGTATGTACAGTAATAAATCCAAAGGGGCCACAAAATGGATCATGCCCAAGTCTCCGACAATACTTAAGATGACGCTGGGTGGTGATATTGAAGGTGGTGGTGGTATTAGTGGTGATTATGGAATTGATGGTGGTGGCAATAGTAATGTCAGTATCGGTGCTGTATGTTAATTTTGTTGGTGGTATTGGCAGTAGTTGTTTCTGTGGTGGAATTGATAAAGATGCTGGTGTTATTGGTAAGGGTGCTATTAGTGGTGTTGATTGTGGTGTTACTGATTATGGCCTAATGTAACTATTAGCAGTAGCATTACTGCCAGTTGTTATATTTGTAATATCAGTGGTGGTGTGATATTAATAGTGGTGATTGTACTGTGGTTGTAGTTGTGGTGCTCTTTGTGGTATTGCATTGGAGTGGGTGCTATTGGTGATGTGTGGTATTGATGTTGGTGTTGTATTGGAGTTATTGGTGGTGGTGTGCCACTGGATGCATTAGTGGCTGTGGTTTGGGTCGTACTGGTCAAGTGCCATCATATTACATTTTGAGTATCTTAAACGGATACCTACAAAAATGCTTTTTATTTATCAGACCAGGGTGTTCTGACCCCAAGATGTCATCGAATGTAAACAGAAAACAATTAGAAAGCCTGCTGCAGTAAAGAAATGTGTAATAAGGTCCAGATCAGAAAGTAGGAAAGGAGTCACTATGGTCTTTAAGAAGATTTATTCCTGGGAGTGTGGCTTCAGGCTCCAAATGGTGGTCGTCCTCTATGAGTGCTCAGACCCCCTCCATCATCCTCCTCTGAAGGTTGCTCTAATTAACTTCTTCCCTGGTGCCTGCTTGCTCACAGGGCTGGCAGAGTTGGGCACCATTAGGAGGGGCTAATGTGGGGCACCAGCTCCTGCACATGGCCTTAAGGACAAGCAGCCTGCTGCACTGACACCAGCTGCAACTAAGATGGCAGCATGTCTAACCCTACGAGTCTGATTGACAGTGCTTCCTCCAGAAGCCATTCATACCCTCCTTTATTTTATCGGCCCTGGACTGGAGTGGTCCCACCTTGGTTTCGGACAACCTGGGTAGCAGGGAAGAATAATTGCTTTGTCAGTGCTATATGTGTCTCTGGTGGCTTTGGGACTGGTTGCAGGCTATTCCGCTGGAGTCACTTTTGCCTTTGGATCCGGTGGCTCTGACCTGAGACAGACTCAATGGGTTCCATGAGTGGAGAGGAGACTCCTAGCCACACTGTGGATGCCTGCACTGAACTCCTGAGATGCAGCCTGGTTTTATCTGAGGCTTAGTGGAGGCCTGTGGAGCGCCCCCTGGGACTCTGCCTCCCCCATCCCTTTGGACAGCTGAACAGTCTTTCAGTGTCGGCTCAAGGGCTTTCAAGGTGGGAATGCTGGAGATTGCATATAGGTGGGCTGGTGGCTGCGTACATCTGGGATTCCCCCTCCTGGGTAAAATATGGGTCCTCCCCCTATCCCTCTTCTCTCACTCCTTTTGCATAACAAGAAGATCACGCTCTGCCACCTGGATGCCATGGGGGGGTTGCATAAACCCTGTAGGACCAGCACCTTGACGGTGGATGGAGTTGTGGCCTGCCAGGCACTGCCACTTGCTGAGGTCACTCAGGCTGCTTGTGCTGCCCCAGACTAGTAGGGCAATTGGGACAGTTGCCACACACCTCTTCTTGACTGCCATTACCACATCTGTTGCCATGGGGAAAGAAAAGACCCACAAAGCCCACCTCCACAGCCACAAATTGACAAATTCACCACAGCCCGGTGGAAGGCTTGCTATCTCTGGTGCACCCTCCAGGGCTCCGCTTATCTCAGAATCCCAAACCCACTCCACCATTCTGCAGGCCATCAGTCTGTCACAAGCCACAGTTTAAACTAAGATTGGAGAGGTTCGCATCAACATAGCACACCAAGTTCTGCACAATGTTGCTGGCAGAGTCACGGAGGCTGAATTTTGCATATAAGTGGTGAAAGATGATGTAGCTGAATTGAAAATGAAAGTTTCTGGGCTGCTTACACAAACCTCTGGCTGGTTGGCTTCCCTGAAGGTCTGGTAATGCTGAATCCTACAGAATTCTTGGAAGCATGGCTTAAATCTTGGATGCCCATGGATAAGCTCTTGGCCTGGTTCATAGTGGAGCACACACACAGAACACCAATGTATCGCCCATCCCGGGGGCCTCACCCAGGCCTAAAATTGCCTGTATCCTAAATTTTCATGACCACAATGGCATCCTTTGTGAGGCCTGCCAGATCAAGGAGCTTCACTTCCAAAACTTTAAACTGATGGTGTTCCTTGACTACACCAGAGTGATCAAACTCAACGGCAATGATATGCAGAGGTCAAACAGAAATTGAAGGCCCTGCACTTGTCTTACATGCTCCTATTGCCTGTGCACCTCAAAGTGCTTGTCAATGGGAAGCAAGTTTTCTCTGATACACTGGAGGCCAGGTGGACTTGGCTAACTGAAGAGTGTCACATCCGGCACCCCACTTACTGCACTCTGATCTGTAGGTCCACCCTCTCCAAGAATGAGCAACGACATGGCCCTCTGAAAAACAGGATTCAGCCTCCTTCCCACAAGAACCGTAAACAAGATATGACCTGCTTGCCTTTCTTGGAATCAGACACCTCTGTGCCAAGGTCACAGGCTGTACCGCAGGTGTCACCGCTGGAGTCACTCAGATCTGTCCTGCCAGGGGAGCTCCTACCACTTACAGACTGATGACCTCCTTACTGATGGTTAATGGCATATGACCCACTGAGGGCCCACATGACTGTCTGCGCTGAGGGAAGATATTTGGGGGGTCATTATGACCCTGGCAGCCGGCGGTATGTTGGCGGTAACACCGCCAACAGTCTGGCGGTGTTCCGCCAGCAATTATGACCGTGGCGGAATTGCCACGGCCATACCGCCGGCCCCTCCATTTTCCCGCCAAGATTCCGCCTGACGGTCATAATCCCCAGGGCAGCGGTGCAACATGCCGCCATGGAAAGGCCGGCGGTAAGGGGACTTGGGGTGCCCCTGGGGGCCCCTGCACTGACCATGCACTTGGCATGGGCAGTGCAGGGGCCCCCATGCATAGCCCCGTCACGCATTTCACTGCCTGAATTTCGGGCAGTGAAATGCGCAACGGGTGCTACTGCACCCGCTGCACATGAGCATTGCCGCCGGCTCTATTACGAGCTGGCTACAATGTTGATGTGACATTTCCGCTGGGCCAGCGGACGGTAACACTGTTACCGTCCGCTGGCCCAGCGGAAATGTCATAATAGGGAGACAGAAATACCGCCGGCAATGGCGGTATTCTGTCTCCCGCGGCCTCGGCGGTCTTTTGAAAAGACCGCCGAGGTCGTAATGACCCCCTTGGTTTTCCACTAAGTTTAACTTTGCATTACTTGACAGCTAACCAATGATCCTTCAAGGAGAGGGTCCACCACTCCACGTCTTATATATACTATGTTTCTGGGTTATGTTGTAGTTATATAGAAGATAGATGCTTCGGGGGTGGAATTATGGGGTGAGGGGTTGTTGGGGGTACGTTTTGTTTGCTTAAGAGGGTCTCTGTTCTCTGTGTTGCACATGCCACTGAACCACATCACCATCCACAGCAGATTGTCTACATCAGCACGCTTACCAGCCACTGCTCTGAGCCCCAGCTGTCCTTACAGAATGTTCAGTGCCCTCCTTCTGAGTCCTACCCAGCCCCCATGCCTAACCTAACAGATTTCCTAGTTCTGTCCTGGAACATTACCAGACTATTCGACTGTCTTAAATGGTCCACGGTCCTGCACTACTCCCATCACTTTCTCGCTGCATTCCTAATGCTTCAAGAAACACATTTGTTGGGTACCCACTGGCCCTTTCTACTCCCTATGGGTACAACAGAGATTTCCATGCCGGCTTTGTGCGAGGCTCCCAGGGGCAGCAATCCTCCTTCAGTGCGCTTCATCCCCATGGTGATTACCGGGGTCACCCCTGACACTCATGTTAGATACATCACCCTGTAGGGGAGGATGGAGGGACAAGGCCTCAACCGGCTCTCTGACTATGCACCTGCCCTGGTTGGTGACTTCTTTCTTTAAACACTAACAGACGTTATCCTAGAATTTCCCCACAGCACCACAACTTTAACGCTGTCTTCAACCCTTACCTTGACTCCACAGGAGTTCCCTTGAACAGCAGATGCACTGGCACCCACTAGCTGTTCATTTGGGTGGCTACTCTAGGTTCCTGTGAAACATGGAGGTTATGGCACCCCCCAGCAGTGAAAATATACACAAACCTCTGCAGCCCACCACAACTACATAAGTATTGACCTTATTCTCATGCCAGCCACCAACTTTTTGTTTGTCTCCGAGGAACAGATCCTTCTCAAGGGAATATGTGACCACTCTGCTGCTCCGCATAGGCTCTAGGGCCCCTCATCATCACCTTTCTAGTTTCATAATGCCTGCCATCTTAAAGACGAGAAGTGTTCTCATACATTCTCTGACAAACTAAGTTCTTACTTCCCGATTAATCAAGTACCGGTGGAGCCGGCCTGCACTCTTTTGGCAGTTTGCAAGGCCACCATCAGGGGATAGACCTTTATCTCAAGCAAAGAAGAAGACAAGATCCAACGCGTGACCTAGCTGGAATCCCAGGCACTGCTTTTGGAGGCCCAGCTCCTAAGTTACCTACTGGGGAGGCCTTTCATCAGATCACTATAGCACAGGCTGAAATACAGTAATTATCTTTAGAAGAGTTCGTCAAATTTGGTGCACCTTCTCAGCAAGGGTTTACGAACACTGGGAAAAAAATGGCAAGTTGCTATATTAGTTGGCCACCAGACTGCTGGCTTCCCAGATAGTCCCTGGAATGCTAGATGCTGAAGGCATGCTCCTCTGTACTACTCCGGCCATTACACAAGCTTTTGCTGACTTCTACTGGCAGCTATACACAGCTGTCCCATGACCAGATGCGAAAAAGGCCTCAAACTTCTTGACGACATATCAGTACCCACTGTGCCTCAAAGACCATGGGAAGAGCTGAACCAACCGATCACTCTTGTGGAGATGAGCTCAGGCATTTCTGACTTAGTCACTGGAAAAACACCCGGGACAAACAGCTAACATGCAGAGCCCTGCAGCACATATAGAGACTTTACCTTCCAGCATCTATGGGCACTTTATAACGAAGTTGCAAAGGTAGGCCTTTTCCCACCAGAACTTGACACACCACCTATTGGGGTCATCCCCAAACTAGGTCCTACAACTAACACCTGTGCAGCATACTGACCCATCTCTCTGATCAATGGGGAAATCAACCTCTTTGCCAAGATACTGGCCACCCGATTGAAAGCTGCCCTGGCCATAATTATTCACCCTGACCAATGTGGCTTTATGCAGGCTAGGAGCACGAGGCACCGCCTTATGAGATTGCATGTAGCTTTAGCGCACCAGTGGCTACTGACACCCCTTAATGCCCTTGCTACTAGTTGATTTTGAAAAAGCCTTTAAAAGAGTGTACTGGTCCTTCCTGTTCCAGATCCTCTTTAGGTAGGACCTGAGTCCCTGTTACTGTGTTTATGTCAAATTGTTATACTTCTAGCCCTCTGCACATATGCAAATCAATGGTATGTTCTTGGAACTGATTCCAGTCCGGAGTGGAATGAGACAAGGCTGTCCCCTATCCCCCCTTCTTTTGGCCCTTGTCATTGAACCATTAGCAAGACTAATCCTCTGTGATTCACAGGTTCAGGGCTGGAAGTGAGAAAGGGGCCATCAAAATAGCATTGCCCTGTATGCCAATGACATTATATTGTATTTGTGGGATCCAACGTTAACGGGCCTGTGCTGCCTCAATATTCTCCATCACTACGATGAGGTCTTGGGCCTACCGGTTAACCACACGAAGTCGGTACTAGTCCCACTTCATCCTTCCCAAGAGTGTATTGTATGGCAGATATCCATTCCTGTGCAAAGTCTGAGCTTTCGCTACTTGGAACTTCACATTGCTCTTCATTCGGATTTAGAAGGGAAACTCAACTTTTCGCCCCTAGCCCGGAAGGCAAAAGCCGGCTTAAAAAGATGGATGGCCCTTCCACTAAATGTAATGGAGAAGATCCTGCTCTACAAAATGAAGATTTTACTACGATTCCTCTATCTTTTCCAGAATTTTCTGTGAGGGGTGCCCCGTCATTGGTCCAAACAGATGGACTATTTGCTGACAGTGTTCCTCTGGCACATGTCTAGACCAAAGATAGCCCTAACCAAACGCCAAGAAGCAAAGTATGATAGAGGTCTGGGCAAGTACAGCTTTTCTATTTAGCATTCCAGATTCTTGTTATAAGTGATTGGTTTAGCGGAGGTTGGTTGGATCTGTGGTATGAGATGGGCTTTGGAACTGTGCTTAGGATGCCCTACCGTGCCCTCTCACACTCTCAGAGGTAACCAGGTTTTTCCTCCTTATCTGGGGCACAGCTCTTAGATACATAGGCTGGGACTCTAAACTGACATTGCAAACCCCCTTGTGGAGTGAGACCTGGTTACATGAGACAGCCAGGCTTGAAAAGTTTTCAACATTGGGACTTGATAGGAATTTCTCTGCTAGGGGACCTGTGGTCAGATGACCATATGTACTCCTTTCAGGAGCCACAGTCGACCTATGCTCTATCATCCACAAAGTTTCATAAATATCTTCAACTGCACAGTGCTCTGTGAGCACACATCCTCCCAGACACAACACTACCTGAGCACACTCCCTTAGAAGCTAAACTCTTAATGGGTGTGCTGTTCAAAGAAGGGAATCTCTCAAATCTATTGATCCCTAGTCATGAATGCCCCAGACAAATTTGAGCCACTGCGAACCCAGTGGGAGGGCTGAGTTGGACCCTTGGAGAGGAAGATTGGCAGGATGCCAAGAGGGCCCCTCGTGTCATAGCCATTTCATCTAAGTTACGATTAGTGCAGGCACATTACCTACATTCTGCTGATCTCACCTCTACCCACCTTCACCAACCCCATCTCCTCCTCACTCCTTCATGCTTCAGATGTCCCCACACTCCTGCAGACTTCTACCATGTGGTGTGGATGTGTCCACTTATTGCCAGCTACTCAGGGGAGGTAGCTCAGACACTTTCAGGAGTGCTGGGCTGGGAGGTGGTGCTATCCCCACAGATTGCCCTTTTTGGGATTTTTTACAGGATGGGAGGGACGTGAACCAACCAGGCACTAATACGAGTGACTACTATGGTTGCAAGAGACATTGCTCAGCGACGGAAATCACCCACACTACCTTCACTGAGTCAACTGTGCCGAGGCATGAACTGGTGTGCGCAACCAGAAAAACTAGTGTATGACACCCCGGGATGCCCAAATAAACATACCAAAATATGGAGCATGCAGTGGGGCGACTTTAGGCTGGGCACCCCACAATAATGTTATCTGCATTCCCCATGTGAGGACACTGACATTGCTACGTCATGAGGTAGGGATTAATCAATGGTTATACAATTCTTCTTACTGTGATGGCTCCATGTGGCTTCTTGTTGCTTCTGTTTTCTTCTGCAAAAGTTTATAAAACTGGTTAAAAAATGTATATTCCTCAGCGAGAAAGGTCCCATCTAACTTTTCCAGCTGTTCCCAGCTCCCTCCCTTTCTCCTCTTGACCTCACATTACATAACGCTAAGGCAACTATTACAGGGATATTTGCTCCTTAAACCATACAAGCACATACAACACATGCATTTGAGCCATGACAACAGTGTTCTTAAAAAGCCTGCTGCAGTAAAGAAATGCTTGCTATGGTCATCCCTTGGATGAGATTAAGAGCTAAATGTGAAAACGTGTGAAGTTGAGAGTACTTTTAGATTTAAAATTGTCCCTCGTACATTAAATTGCCATGCACACACTCGTTAGGAGCCATTCTCATCGAACAAACAACCAATAGCATCGCAATGATAGAGCCACACTCCTCTGGGATGATTCAAGATAGGACTGACAATGTCTCTATCTTGTGGCTAAAAGAGGCTGATCCAAATAAGCTAATAGAATAAGTGGGTTGACCAAGAGCTAATTATATGCACCTTTTAAGAAGTATACTACCCTGTCAATCCACACCTAAAATAAAACATCGCACCTTGTACTCTTGAACCCTCTGATACGAGCCACTACACATTGCTGAAGGTATGTAGTAAATACTAGTCTTAGGCTTCTCAATCCAGCACATCGAATACTTAGTTATATTTATCAATGTTTTCACATACAGGTTAATATATTGCCTTGCATTAATTTTAGAACACCTCTGCCCACCAGAGTATGGAATGCCATTCAACAAACAAAACAGTTCAAAAATAGATGGTAAGAAGTATATAGCTGCAAATCGAATATTTTGTATTGCCGATCAGGAGAAATGTCCATCCATAATAAGAATCAGACTTTTATGTATGCTATAGCTGAGCTCTTACAAGACCTCAGTCAGGAACACGTCATAAAGACCAAACGAGGGTTTAATTAAAGTATCCCTTGCCTAAGTTGGATAGCTTGAGCTGTAAGCAAACCTTACACTTTGGGAAATACTGTGGCGAGGCATGGGTCAAAACCTGCAATTGCAATACCTTTAAAAGAATTCATGAAAGTTCAATCTAAGTTTTAAAAAAATGTTGGAAATGTATTAAATAACAATGTTATTCGTTGAGGAGATAGAAAATTGAGCAAAATGGGAAAAGTTATTTCATATTTATTAAAAGAAAGTGGGGCAGATGATAAAGGAAAATCAAGAAGATGTTCTCGATGTCACTGTGAGGGTTTCTGAGGTGAAGTATTAGGTTCACATGAGACTGGATCCGGATGGACTGATGTTGGAGGTCCGGCCTCCATAAAAAAATTGTTACCTTCCACTTAGAAAGTTTTGGAGGACTAAGGGTCTCATTTAGATCTTGGCAGACAGGTTACTGTGTCACAAACATGACGGTTATTCTGTCCGCCGTATTACAATTTTCATAGGATATAACAGAGTCATAATACAGTGGACGGGATATCCATCACGTTTGTGACAGAGTAACCCCGTCCACCAAGATAAAAAACAGGACCTAAGTTCTCTCTGGGACAGTCCTTTTGTCTGTGTTTGGTGAGATTGCCTTAAAAGATTTCTGGCAAAGAATCTCGAGAAAGAGGGAAAATCTTAGAGGGGAAATCTGTTTCACCTGGCAGCTTATGCAAGGTGCAGCACAATGTCATTTGATGTGCTGCATGGCTTACCTCAGTCAATATTTTATGGAGCTTGAAATTACTCAGTGGATGATGGCTCCAGGTCGAGGCTGAACAGAGTTTCATGGACTAACATCAGGCTAGTCAGTACTTGTCGTTCAAGTTTCGAACAGGAAAAGCTACCAGCAGTTTCCTGCAAAGCCATGCTGTCCTGTGGATTGGGCTAGAGCTTGTTTCATTAGAATCAAAGGGGTACAAATCCCACTCTTCTGTTGTGCATATGCTAATTTCTGTAAACGCAGGCTCAGCATTGTGGTTAGAGCTGCAATCAGAAATCCTTGGAGCATGTGCATTCATATATTCTTCAACATTGGCAGTAGTGAGTGTGTGAATCAGTGTGTGTGCATAACATTGTGCAAGAGAACTGGCTAAATGATACATATGTGAATGAGGGTGACTGCATTGCCAAAGAGGCATGTTTGCTATAGTAGGTGATAATATGCTATGATATGAGGAAATTGTGACATACACACCGTTTTTGATTTGTGTCGGTGGTATCAATGGCACTGGGACTCTCTTCGGTAATGAGCAGTTTCGCAGCTCAATACAATTAAGTGTACTATCACAGGCCTGCCTGTGTGTGTTTTGTTGTAGGCCCACCTAGGCCTCATTCTCCATTTGTAAGACAACCTGCATATGCAAATGTCTTGAGATGATGGTGGTGCACCCAGTTTGTTGTCACTTTTGCAATGCAGCTGTGGACTGGATCAGTTGAAAGAGCAAGTGTAGGATGTGGGCCTGGTGTGTGGGGGACACCTATGGTGTTGGCACCTTATACCAGGTCCAGGCAATCCCTATTAGTGAATAAAGACAGTGTATAGGAAGCCATGGCTCTCTCGAGGTAGCTGTGGGTGAGCAGCCAAGACTTATCTAGGAGGAGTGTAAAGCACTTGAAATACCACATTAGTCACACAGCAACTTCCCATACCTGAAAGGAACCACACAGTGTTTCATAAATAAAGGTACTTTATAATGGTAACACTAAACTAGATTACTTATAGGCAGTCCCCCAACTGGAGGTAAGTGCACACTAAATATATATACAGTAATAGTTAGGAATTAGCATAAGAAACAACAAGGATTGGTAAGAAATAGCAGAAAACAGCTAGGGCCCTAGGAGAGGACCAAACCATATACTAAAATAGCAGAATGCGAAGTTAGATCCCCCACCCAAGGATGTGGAGTAGTTTGTCGGGAGCTTGGAGAACTCGGAACCCCAGGAGGTGAGTATTTAGATGGCCCCCAGCTACTAGGACAGCAGAGGTAAGTTAACTGGTTTTCCCATAAGCTAATAAGGGGACTTAGAAAAGGAACTTTGAAAGAAAAGGAACAGACCACAGGAACCCAGAGGTGAACTCTCAAAGAAGAGGACCTGTAAAATAAAGGGACAGAGTCCAGTCCACAATGGAGTGTGCAGCCGGGGCAGCAGCCACTGCCCACCCTTCTGTGCGTGAAGATCTGTGTCAATGAAGGAGGATGAAGACCAGCTGCGGAATTCAGGAGCTGCAGAGGAGTCCTTGGAGTCATGCAGATGATGTCACACGTCGGTGGTCGGGTCGGAGAGGGTCAGCAGTCAGCAGGACCACAAATACACCTTGGCAAATGCAAACTAGGGCAGAAGAAGAGTTGCAAGCCTGAAGAGGACCAGCAAGGTCCTGGGGACTCGACCTTTGGAGAGGAGTCTGGCCTGACCCTTAGCAGTTGGAAGAGCCAGCAGAAGAAGTCACAGCCCCCACAGGCAACCCACTGGCAGCAGGTACACTAAGTTGCAATGAGGCCCAATCAGCACACCTGAAGACGAGTCCCACGTCATAGAAGCAGCAGAGGAGAGACTGTCCTTGTAAAGATGAAGTGCTGGAGGTTGGGCTACTTGAATTCTGAAGGTCCCTTGGAGCAGGAGACAACAAGCCTTGTTTGCTGCAAGAGTTGTGGTGCACAGGGGTACTGTCCTGCAAGGAAAGGCAAGGACTCACCACCTGCCAAAATGGACAGAGGGGAGAGAGGACCAAAAGGACCACTCCAGACCACCACCTGTGTTTCAGGATCCAACCCGTTCCAGAGGACAGTAGCTCCACGCAGCCGGATGTCATTGCCTTAGGTGCCTCTAGATGCAGTGGAGTGACTCCTTCACTCCAAAGGAAATTCCTTCTTGTTCTGTGGTGAAGCTGAAGTCTTGCGGACCTCAGAAGATGCACAGCTGTGGAAATATTGCAGTTGCTTGAAGGAGCAGGGGAAACAATGTTGCAAGGTGAGGTCATCTTGGGAGTTGCAGTCTTGTCGGTTCCTGAAGTGTCCAGTTGCGGTTCCGGTGGCCAGGAGCAAAAGTGGTTGATGCAAAGGAGTCCTGGTGGAGTCTTGCATGCAGAATCTGAGGACTCACCCACAAGGGTATCTCCAAATAGCCCTAAAGGGGGTTAGGACAGTTTGCACAGTGATTAGATGGGGTCACTGGCGTCACCTGCCTGACCTGGCCCCTCAGAGGCTCCTAGAGGCCGCTGCACATCTTGGTTTCAAGATGGAAGTATTTAGTGGCCACCTGGAGGAGCTCTAGACACCACCCCTGGGGTGGTGATGGACAGGGGAGTGGTCAATCCCCTTTCCTTTGTCCAGTTTCACACGAGAGCAAGGACCAGGGGTCCCTGGGCTGATGCAAACAGGTTTATGCAAGGAGGGCACCAAACGTGCCCTTCAAAGCAAACTGGAATCTTGGGGAGGCTACCCCTGTCAAGCCTTGTAACATTTATTTCCAAGGGAGAGGGTGTTGTCTCCCAAAGGAAATCCTTTGTTCCACCTGCCCGTGCCTGAGATGATCAAGCAGCAAGAGGGCAGAATCCAGTCTGAGATGCTGCAGCAGCGTGAACTGCCCTCAAACCCTGAAAGACTGGTAGGATCAATACTTGCGGGGGGCTCTAAGGAGCGCATGTTACCAATACTGGCATTGATATTGGGGTATGATTCCGACATGTTTGATACCAAAACATGCCTAGGTTTGGATTTACAATTATGTAGCTGGACCACAGATAGTGAGTGAACTGTGGCCAGTAGACGGGTACAATTGCTTCCACGCACTTATGAAATCAAGTGCAACGGAACTGGAAGTTGTAGGGACATCTCTGTTCTTGCAGGGGTGCCCTCAAACACAGGGACCAACACCCTGTTCTTTGGGCTGAAAGGACCTCTATGGGGGTGACTTTCAGTGAGCTGGTGCAGTGCCTAGCAGTGAAAGGATCCATGCACCTTTTCAAACAGGCTGCAATGGCAGCCCTAAAGACACAGTTTGCATGGGCTCCCATGGGTGGCATTATACTTCTACAGACCATGGGGGTCCCCCGGTGTACCAATGTCCTGGGTACCTGAGCACCATATACTAGGGGCTTACAGGGTACTCCAGCCTGCCAATTGTCAGGTTTAATAAGGTACCAGGGTAACCGACTTTGGAGGAGAAAGCACTATCACTGGGATCCTGTTGAGCAGGATCCCAGTGAAAACAGTCTAAACACACTGACAGACAGGAAAGAAGTGGGGGTAACCATGCCAAAAAGAGTGACTTTCCTACAGCAAGTTGACAAAGAATTGCTGCTTTCTACCATCAAATACTTCTATCACCTATCATGCCTGGCTCATATATGCAGAATGGGCAACTGGTTGGCAGCAAGTACAAAGGGGGCATAGTATAGCTAGGACTGAGCAGAGAGGAGAAGGACGGGAGGTTATTTAGCGCTCACTCCTGATAAGGAGAGAGGACATTGACAGAGGAGTGCAGTGCACGACATAAAGAGAGTTAAAGTAAAGCTGAGGGGGAAGCAATGAAGAAGAGAGACAAGGAAAGCTGAGGAGAGGAGGTAGAGGGCGAGAAAGATAGGAGGAAACCTAGAGGAGGGTGGGTGTCGGTAACTAGAGGCGAGAGTTGGACAAAGCGAGATAGAAGACTGAGAACAGGAGGGTGGTAAAGTGATGGAGGACTGAGAGAACGAGAACTAGGGGAGACAGTATGAGAAATGGAAAAAGAAGGATGCATAGACATATAGACATTAATATTATGCAAGGTGGTGAGCTAAGTGAGAAGGGAGGGAAGGGGATGAGAAAGAAAAAGTATTGGGCTAATGAGAAAAAGGAAAGAGGATTGGGCATGGAGAAAGGAGATGTGAAACATATAAAGAGTAGAGGAGGATGGACAGAGAGAGAAAGGAGGCAGAGGATAGCGGAGGGGAAGAACGAAGAATAAGGTGAGAATGCAGAGAGCAACAGAGGAGTTTAAATAGAAATTATATAGAAGTTGATGAGAAAGATTAGAAAGAGCGCAAGAAAGGGAAGGAGAAATAAAGACAAAGTTGAGAGTGAAAGAGAGAGCAGAAGGTGAGGACAGGAGAAAGTGAATGAGGGAAACAGAGAGGAAGCAGAGGGGAAAAAAGGGAAAAAAGAAAGCGAGGGAGAGACAAAAAGTAGGTGAGAGTGATCGAGGAAGAAAGGGAAACAAATATATTAGCTTTACAAGGGGACCGAGTGAGATAAGGCGTGGTTCACGTGAAAAATCTCCACAAAGGGGCCGCAGAGGAGGAGAAGTGTGGAAACAAAGGGGTGTGTGTCGATTTCTCGGGCCGCACACAGCGATGCGTCGTTTCATTTTCATGCAGGGACAGCTGTGCGTTGATTTCCCGTGCTTGGTCGAGGACCCTCTTCGGGTTGCGTGGTTTTCAGATGCCCCGGGGTCTGTGTGTGGAATCCTGGGCTTGCGGAGCGAAGTCACAATCGCTGCGTCGTCCCGGTGGGCGTTGCGTGGAATTTTCTCCCGCACGGCAGGCACTGCGTCGATTTCCCTTCTGGAAGTCAGGCTGCGTCGTCCCAGGTTGGCTGTGCGTCGATCTGGTGGGCCGTGTGTCGAAGTTCCGGCCCCTTCACAGGCGCCGCGTCGATCTTCTCCTCGCGAAGTCACACTGCATTGTTCCGGACTCGGCGTGCTGTGAATTTCTCACCATGGGCTGTGCGTCGGTTTTAGCCTGTTGTGTGTCGAATTTTCGCCGCACAAGAAGTCCAGTTGCAAGAGAGAAGTCTTTTGGGTCCTGAGACTTGAGGGAACAGGAGGCAAGCTCTATCCAAGCCCTTGGAGAGCACTTCTTCACCACAGCCAGAGAGCAGCAAGGCAGCAGGCCAACAGCAAGGCAGCAGTCCTTCACAGAAAATAGTCAGGTCAGTCCTTTGGGCAACCAGGGAGTTCTTCTTGGCAGGATGCAGGTTCTGGTTCCAGTTATCTTCTCCAAGAAGTGTCTGAGTTGGAAGGGGCAGAGGCCCTGTTTATATACCCAAATGTGCGTTTGAAGTGGGGGAGTCTTCAAAGAACGGCTTAGAAGTGCACCAGGACCCCTTTCAGTTCAATCCTGTCTGCCAGGGGCCCAGTAGGGGGTGTTGCAGTCTTGTGTGAGAGCAGGCCCTCCACCTTCTCAGCCCAGGAAGACCCATTTCAAAATATTGATTGATTTAAATTGCTGTATGCATTTTGAATTAAGAGTCGTGATCACTAATCTCTATCTACACTTCCCCTGACAGAGTTTTTGACTGATTGTTCACAGCTATCACTAAGGGTCAAGTGCAGAAGGGAGTCCTAGCCCAGTTGCTCTGGATCCATTGTATGTAGGGCTCTGGGACGTTATGAATAAAAGGCTTCAACCACCAGGGTTGGGAACAGTAGTGTGTGTCTGCCTGAAGGCCCCCTGAAAGGGGTTCTGACAACAACCATCTGAGGACGTCCAGTAACTTAATTATCTTCAAAGATGCCTGCCCTGTCACTGACAGACATAGCTAATATCTGGACCTGCCTCCTCTTTTGTCCTATCAGCCAGCCAGATATATATCCCAGTGGGAGAGGAGCTACAGCTAGAACCAGCTTGCATGACCAGAGAGGAGGGGTCACTCATTTGCTTGGCCACACATCAAGGGTGGCCACATGAGCTCTGCACAAGGGGGGAAAGGTTCTGCCATCTTGGTTTTATGTAGAGAGGGGCACTGTGGTGTACTTCACACAACCAACGTGGGTACGGTTACCTTGGGATAATTTATTCTGTATTGGTTAGGGAGGGACCTAATATCACCCCTCCACCACTCACGGGTTAATGTCAGCCATACTTGTAGCACCCCTGGGCACCATCTTCAGATCCTTAATGGATCTGTAGAATACAGATGGAGGACTACACCTGCCTTTGAGACCTGTGATTAAAGTCTTAATGGCAGGACCTATTCCCGTGTGTCATCAGGACAAAGAAATGGACTCCTAAGGTTATTTGGCTGAACTCTTGCTAGATACAGGGACACAAAAGGCTCTTCCTTAAAGATCCCAGCTTTGACCAGGTTCTGCTTGGCCAGACATCAAACCTGCTAGTGGCCTATGTTGGAGTGCAATCTGACTCTGAAGTTCTGTTCCTGAGGTCCTGGAACCCTTAGCTGGGGTGAGTCCAAACCTAAATCACTGGGACTTAGAAAATGTTTGCAAACGTTTTACCTGGAGAACTATTAAGGGACTGGGAGCAACCTACCAGCTGATCAACTGATGGTTCATCACCAGTGGCCTGACTTTGTCGTAGCTACCATTAGGTTCTTCTTCGCAGCAATAAATAAATTTCAGTGTGCCCGACACCGACCAGCATCTGACTATGTTGAACCCTCTGTGGCTCCAGGCTGCAGCTTTGTCCCACTGGAATAATCTTACTTACAGAAAAAGCTCTATGTCCTTTGGGAGAAATCTTGACAGGGTTCTAACGCTGGGTTCTTATGAGTGTCAGCCGATTGACATTAACGAGTTCCTGGGCACAAAACCCCAACATTTCCCTTCCTTTGTCAATGGCTTCATTGGGTCTTTGATCAGCAACAACCTGTTTGTTGATGATGCCATCTTCATATCCAGCCTGCTGCTTTGCCTCACTGAAGACACTACTGTCTTTAAAAAGTTCCAAGTCCGAGGTTAACGTTTTTGACAGGGACAAACCTAGTGCTCGAATCCATCACAGGTGGTCGGCCACAAACCTCATCTTTGTCTAGTGATACTATTTGCCCGTCGTTGGAACTTTGTGCTTTGTTGTAGGTGTGGGTGAAACATTCCGCTCCTCCGACAGAGTTTGCGGAGGTTTGCCCACTCGTTCCACTCGCATTCAGAGTTCTGGCCACCCTCCGTGTGGCGGCATTTTTTCTCATGCGTGGCTCACTAACATTAAGCTGGAAGGTGTGAGTGAGACTTTGCATCCCCTTGTATGATTTTTGGGTTCTAGAATGGGACCTGGTGAGATTTCTCAACACAATCAGTCATGACAGGAAGCGACAGTTCGCATTGCAAGAGTTGCCACTCGAGTAGAAAATGTACTCTAGCAGCAGGAAGAAGCAGCATCTTCTGGAGTGCTCTATGGTGCTGTTCACACATATTTTACAGAGTGGAAGAAGCTCCCAGCACTAAAAAATAGGCATGAACAGTGCAACAGGCCTACATTCAGCCCACTCTCTGAACTCCATGTAATCTTGCAGAGTTTTTATGTAACTCTGTGGAATTCCATGGAGGGAAACTCCATGAGTTCTTCCCACCCCTCTTTTTGTGGTGCAATTTTTCTTTAAAACTATAAACATTGATATCTCCAATTACCCTTATTGGATTTTCATCAATTAGATGATATTTTGTTAATTAACATATTGACACACTGGAGTGGGATTTTTATTGTTTTTTTCACTATATAAGTGTTTTGGTAAAAGCTTTACACATTTACTTATGTTAAGCCTGTCAACTCTTTGCCATTACATTGACCCCAGGTTTAAAATTCTGAAACCTTTACTGGATCTATCAAGAGTAGTGACCACCTAAACTAATAATCCACTTTATCACACTCAATCCATCTCTAATGCAGGTAACTGCATACTTTCAGCAAGCGGCCTTTGAGCTTCAAAAACCTACATCTCCAGTTCCTTCTTGCTATCTCTGTCCTCTCGCTCTCTAAAGATTAGTGCCTATGTTCACCACCTGCCACCACCTGTTCAAGTTATGCAATGGTTTCATGACTGTGAACTCTGCATATCATTACCATTTGAAAAAATATGCTGTCTGTGCACTCCTTAACGGAATTTACTGTTTTGGCACTGATTCACAAACTTTTTAACTTGTGAGGCTGTGTTTTGTGAAACACCAAATTGACATTTAAATAAACTATCCTCTCCTCAAGGCCAACTGACCCAAGAAATGAAATATATTTGCAGTGATCTTCCATGATTGGTTCATGCAACATGTCTTTATAATTATTGAATTATCAATATGTTGGCAACTATGCTTTAACTATTATGTAATTATGCTCTCTATTTTACTTAGACTCCCATTTGCATGTGATAAAGTACTAAGAGCTAGCCAATTTAATTCCAAATTAAATTGAAGCAATATGTGATTCAGTGGTGCCATACAATGTAACATTATGGAAGGCAGGTGCTATGTTTATTTTTTGTGTCTGACTGGTGGGTTACTTATTACATGTATTATTAAGTGTATATGTAGCAAATTTGTCTTCTCTTTATCGTTACTTAGTGTTAGAAATTGGGTTTCTGGTTGGCTAGGGTATGCACCTAAGCCAGGCAGAACCCCCCCCCACTCTAGTCAGGGCAAGGGAGTTACATGTCCAAGATAACCCCTGCTCACCCCCTCTGTAGCTTGGCACGAGCAGTCAGGCCTATTCCAGAGGCAATGTGTAAAGTGTTTGCACAACACACACAACACACGTGACACACTATCCCCACCACAAAGGAAACACAACACCAAGTTATATGAAAATATACTGTATTGTACACAACGCAATTATTAGACCAAACACCACATATCAGTAATATCCTGCTACCTTAGCAGTTGTCAGAACGTTACACATTAGTTACTCTGCAGAACTAGCAGCAGTCACATTGAACACACAGGTTACTTAGTATTCTGCAACATAAGCAGTAGTCAGGAAACACGTTACTACACCAAAGCACTGGTCATAGAAATATTATAAACGCTCATTTTAGGAACATTATAAAACGTATGGCAAGTCAGGAAAGCATATTAGCATGTCATGTCCACAAAAGGAAAATTAGCATATATATATATGAAACATTATAAAACAACCAGATTAGCACAAGGATATATAATGTCCATATCAGCAACATTATATACTGTATGTCTGTCCAAAGTACCTGTTTGTGATAAAGGTCACCACCAATGCCAGGGAAAGATCAAAAGGGGTCCCCGGAGCTGCACTGCACAAAACGGGGGCCCTCCGGTGATTTGGGGGAAAAGGAGGCGACAAGCACCCAAGCACCCCCTCTGGATTTATAACAGATCCCTCCTGGGGCCGGCGATCGCTAAGAACTCCCCCCTGGGCCTCAACCGGCCCTCCACCGAGGGGGGCTAAAACCAGCCAAGATGATTGGGGCCACCGATGGGGGCCTCACTGACTCTCGCGGGGGCCCCCATGGGAGACCTGCGGCGCGTGGGGCCTCCGACGAGGCTTCTGCCCCGCCTGCGGTCTCTAACGACAGGCCAAGGGTTTCTTTGGGGCAGGGGGAGCTTCCGACGAGGCTTCCTTTCCCCCTGCCCATCCAAAAATGACA
Organism: Pleurodeles waltl; assembly: GCF_031143425.1. Lineage (NCBI taxonomy): Eukaryota > Metazoa > Chordata > Amphibia > Caudata > Salamandridae > Pleurodeles > Pleurodeles waltl. The sequence goes on from NC_090442.1 coordinate 326,536,228, forward strand.
AAAGGGGCCTGGTGGGGCGGGGGAGCCTCCAATGGGGCTTTGCCTCCCCCGCCCGGCTTCTGGGGCATGCTGCAGCCCGCCCGGCCATCACAGAGGGCAGGCACCAGAGTAGGTGCCTGCCTGTGTCCCGTGGGCGCTCCTGAGAGCGCGCTTCACCCAGGGGGCACGACAGGAGCACACTCGCTCCTTATCTTCCAGCGATGGTGCCCCGGGGGCACAGGGAGGTAGTGCGTCCTCTTGCTCAAGGTAAACAGCCCGACCGGGCTGTGGTGATCATTTTGACGATGTCGCGCTTACGAGTGCTTTAGACACTGCGATGAGCCCGGGTCGCAGTGTTGTTTCTGGGAGGCAAGAAGCGCTCTCACAATCTCAAAATCAAGCGCTTCGAAGGTGCTTGAAGTTATCATGGCAAAAGCACCCTCCAGGTGCCTATGGGGGCAATGAAGCACTCATTGTGCTTTTTGTGGTTGCAGGGGTCAGAGGCCACCGCACCCTGCCCCTGGGGAGCAAAGTTAATGATAAAGGAGCACAGGGGGCAGTGCCCAGCAACAGGCCAGCGCAAGGGGTGTGCAGACAGTTCCTTACAGTGACCAAGCAGGTCACAGGTCAGCACAGCAGCAGCAGTCCATGGCGGTTCCTGGTAAGTCCTTCCAGCATTCTGTGTCCAGTTCCAAAATGCCTCCAAATTGTGGGGGAAATTCCTCTGTACTTATACTCAGTTTCCACATGGTTCTTCAGGTTCCAGCCAGTTACAACTGGTTCTGGGAGTGCCCCCTCTCTCCTCCAGCACAGGATCCAAACATCAGCTGGGGGTAAACAACCCTATTGTGTGAGGCCAGGGCACAGCCTTTACAAATGCAGGTGTGCCCCACCTCTCCCTTCTCTCAGCCCAGGAAGACTATTCAGCATGCAGATGCACCTCTGTGACACTTCCACCCTCCCTGTATACAGGCTGTCTGAAAAGTATGCACAGAGCCAAACTGTCACTCTGCCCAGGCATGGATTGGAGTCTAGTTGCAAAACACCAGAGTCGTAAGCACAGAGAAATGCTCACTTTCTAAAAGTGGCATTTCTGTAATAGAAATAAAAAATATACCCACACCAGTAAGCAGCATTTCTTACCATCATTACAACCATACCAAACATGCCTACGCTACCCCTCATAAGTCAAACAATACCCCCTACATATAAAGCAGGGCATTTCTAATGCAATCCTACGAGAAGGCAGCACTCACAGCAGTGAGACACCAAGTTAGGTTGTTTGTCACTATCAGGACAGGCCACACAACCTGGCACATGTCCTGCCTTCTACATACATAGCACCTTGCCCATAGGGCTAGCTAGGGCCTACCTTAGGGGTGACTTACATGTAGTAAAAGAGGAGTTCTGGGCCTGGCAAGTCAATTTAGATGCCAGGTCCCTGTGGCAGAAAACTGAGCACATAGGCCCTGTGCTAGCAGGCCTGAGACAGGTTTGAAAGGCTACTTCAGTGGGTGACTCAAGCAGCGCTGCAGGCCCACTAGTAGCATTTAATTTACAGACCCTGGATATAGAGATACCACTGTACAAGGGACTTATAGGTAAATTAAATATGCCAATTAGGTATAAGCCAATCATACCACCTTTAGATGGGAGAACACCTGCACTTTAGCACTGGTCAGCAGTGATAAAGTGCTCAGAGTCTTAGAGCCAACAGCGAGAGGTCAGAATAAATAGGAGGAATTAGGCAAAAAGTCAGAGGATGACCCTGCCACAAGGGCTAGGTCCAACACTTAGCATCTGTTCTTTTTTGTAGACACTTGTTTTTCTGGTATTAGGATTCTGACCACTGTGATTTGGTTATTCAGCACCACACTACACATGATCTGTCCCCAAATAGAACGGGTAAAATTGATTTCAATCAACTTTCTTAATTGACCTCCCTGTAAGGTCATAGTGAATGGTGTCGAAAATGCAGCAACAACATTGGAGTTAAATGTTATATGGGTATTGTAATGTGGATTTACACCACCCTCACTTATGACAAGAATATATGGCTGCAGGAGCACCACTGTGCTCTGACTGGGATGTACTTTAAATGCTCTTCAGCAGCACATATAAAGGAAAAGTGACTTTCCAACATAATAAAAACTATTTTACATCTCAGTAAGTTAATAAGTTAATCCCTAAAATGTGCCTAGTAGCCCACAAGATAGAGTGTCTGATACATAAAAAGTGGTGCACGCTACATTTAGAAAATATGTCCTCACAGTACTTAAGGTCTGCAAATTATTTTCTCAGTGTTTATGTTCAACTACATTTTCTACACAACATAACTAGATGTGATCAAAATATAAAAATTCCACATTTGCTTGAGGAAATGCTAGAAAAATAATTCTAAGTGGTTTTTACCTAGTTTTCAAAATCTATGTTAATGGTGAATCAGACATGTGATACCTTTAGTGGAAAAGTAATTGTATAAACGGTAGCTTGGGTTTCCTGAGCAAGTATTGGTTTAAAACAGGTTCTGCCACTCATTTCATCCCCAGAGCTAGAATATACATCCTTGGTTCAGGAAAACAATAGCTCTAGCTCAGACAAAATAACCTGCTTCTTAGTCAAGGGAAAACATAGTGGTGTATTATTTACGAACCACTTAGCAAGGATAAGCCACTTAGAAATGGTGCAGGACAGCTAGTTGAACAAGGGGCAGTCTTAAACTTCTTCTGTCCTTTTGCCTTGCTGATCCCACATGGGGCTGACAAGATCTGTTCCCAATCATTTTCAGAGCCCCCAGTACCTTTGACACCAACCTCAGCAACCTCAGCAGGAAGGAGAGCCAGTCCTGACACTGTCGGTGGAAGGAGCACTCATCTAATGGGGACGTGGCTATGCAACTGGAGAGAATCTTTCCTGGTGGCAGAAGGGTTCTGTCATCTTAAAATGAGGGTCTCCTGGGAAATTTGACAGTAAAAGGAAGAGGTTGTGTTGCAAAAGGAGGTAGCATAGGGCAGGAATTATGCAATGGTTTCATGACTATGAACTCTGCATATCATTACCATTTGAAACATGCTGTTTCTGAGGTAAAGAACATTATTCAATCACTATTCTCGCAGAATGCTCCAGGATCTGTAAATACTACACCTGAAGAAAAAGTCTCTACTGCCAGAAATAAGACTCCTGATTTCTCCTGAAAAAAGATGATCCAATGATTCTTGGTTCCTGCTGGCACCCAGGGAAAGGTCAAATGTTTGGTCCCTTGTTTGCCTGCTACATTACACAAAAAGCAGAAGAACCTCTGACTCCAAGAGGCCCAAGTTTTCCCGCAGATGATTGGACCCCGCAGAAGCCCTGGCTGTAGAGAGATCTAATGCCCACAAAACTATCCTGAAGGCTTGTAGGACTGATCAGAAAGAACTTTACCAGAAGTTGGATAAAAGTAGGACTAAGTCATTTCCCACCTCTTGGTGACTAGGACAAGGTGCTCCGGCTTGCCAAGTGAAGCTGCACAAAACAATAGGTAAGTAAACCATGTTCATCCCATGTGCAGCATATTGCTCCAGTGAGTGCTGAGCACAGGTTTAGATCTTCCAACCTTGCCTCACTGGTGGATTTTGATAAACTAATACATGACTACATTCAAAACCTTGGACCAGTTGGGGAAATAAATTAATCTAACCGGCAAAGCTACCACAGCAGCTACGAAATCTGGATGGGTCACACTCTGGGCTTTTGTCGCTGTTAGAAAGGGTCCATTTTTGCATGGTCACCTCCATTTTGTTTTGCCTACCAGCACTGCTGTTTTTTTTACCTCTGCAAACTGGAGTGGTGCCACCCAGTCAAGTGTCTCTGTTCTGAACCGTAAAAAACATGGTAGAATTGGAGTATCCCTGTTTTGCATATATAACTTTGCAGAAAGCCCACAGTATATTGTGCAGGAGAATACATCAATGGCATGGAAATGTAAATTTTACCTGTGGACTAACCACCATCCAGTAGGCCACCAAGGAAAAACGTGGCTTCAGGTTTACCTGTGTAACCTTGCTGCTGCAGCTTTTAAACCTTCAGGTGAATCTGCCAAATGAACACTTTCTGGCAGGAAGGAACCCTACTTTTAAATATTGAATAAGCCACTCTCAAGGAGGCCTTGAAGCCTGGAAAATAGGATACCTAGCACTTAAAAGCAGAACACATAAGAATTTATGTTCACATACTCCTGCAGTGACTAGCCCTCAAAAGGTATTTTCACTGTAAAGGATTGTGTGAGAAAAAAACATTTGGATAAAATACGATTTTCTAAATTTGGTTGCAGCTGCACTAAAGAGATGATTCAACTGTTGTTTATATTTTTTACTAACAATATAATTTTATGGTGTACTTAGATTTTTAATAAATATGCAGGAAAGGTTACCTTTAGAAATTCATACTTTGCTTGCTTGAAACTACAGCTGGCTAATTAGCATTAGCCTGACAAAAGCTGCCTCTTGTTAGTGCTTCCCCTTCATGAGAGATGAAAACTGTTCATAGGGCAGAAACAATGGTTTGAGCCTTTTGGCAGGAAGACCTGATTGTGAGGTATATGACTCCTTACAGCTGAGAAAGAACAGTTGAGGAAGGTTCAGGAACTTCATTAACATGAAGAGTACCAGGCTGAGGCCTGACCATCAATGGGTAACTGTAAAGGGAAATGTGGGGAAGTAACCAACACAGCATTACACCAAAACCAGTTTGCTGTGGTTGGGAAGGAGGGCACTGCTTATTTCCCTAGACACCTCTCTGGCTGCGAGGTCAGCCACCTTCATGCGCAGAAGGGTTCTGCCATGTATGAGTTTACTCATAATAGTGCACCATGGAATAGTTTACATTAAGGCAAACTCGATCTGCAGCAAAAGTGGGAAATACGTCCTCATCAATTAGGGAATGTCCAGAAGTCAGTCTCACCCACTGAATAAGGGTGCCCTACAAAAGTGGCAACTCACCCCCAGCTGAACTTCAAAGACCTCTGGAACTTCAGTAGGTACTTCAAAAGGACTTTGCAGCAAAGGAGAGGTATTCTTCAGATACAGCTTCCATAGTTGCTCAACTACAAGATTTTATTCTCCAAAACTAAGACTAAGGGCCTGATTTAGAGTTTGGCAGAGGGGGTAACACCGTCCCAAACTTGACGGATATTCCATCAACCATATTATAATCACAATATAGCCTATGGAGATTGCAATAAGATGGACGGGATATCCGTGAAATGAAAAGTTGCTGTCTGAGGTCCAGTATTTATACCCAGTTGTACGATTGATGCGAGGAGAAGCATCTAGAGGCATGCCTTTGAAGTGCACAGATGCCCTGCTTTCCCTGCCCTGAGTCCAGACTAACTACAAAGAGTACGCAGTCCTTTTTGTCAAACAAAACAAAGCCTGCCCAAGTGTAAGTGAACCAAACTCTAAATCAGGCCTGTTGGATCTGGCTTTTTTGACAGGGTCATCCCCAAACTTTTTGCCTCCTTCCTCCTATTTTTTCTGACTTGTTGTTGTTGGCTTTTGAACTCTGGGCACTTTACCACTGCTAACCAGTGCTAAAGTGCATATGATCTCTGTGTAAATTGTACTGTTGATTGGTTTACCCATGATTGGCTATTTGATTTACTTGTAAGACCCTAGTAGAGTGCACTATATGTGCCTAGGGCCTGTAGATTAAATGCTACTAGTGGGCCTGCAGCACTGGTTGTGCTACCCACTTAAGTAGCCCCTTCACCTTGCCTCAGGTCTGCCATTGCAAGGCCTGTGTGTGCAGTTTCACTTCCACTTCGACTTGGCATTTAAAAGAACATACCAAGCCTAAAACTCCCCTTTTTATACATATAAATCACCCCTAATGTGTGCCCTAGGTAACCCCTAGAGCAGGGTGCTGTGTGGGTAAAAGGCAGGACATGTACCTGTGTAGTTTATACGTCCTGGTAGTGTAAAACTCCTAAATTCGTTTTTACACTACTGTGAGGCCTGCTCCCTTCATAGGCTAACATTGGTGCTGCCCTCATACATTGTTGAAGTGGCAGCTGCTGCTCTGAAAGGAGCAGGAAGGTCATATTTAGTATGGCCAGAATGGTAATACAAAATCCTGCTGGCTGGTGAAGTCGGATTTAATATTACTATTCTAGAAATGCCACTTTTAGAAAGTGAGCATTTCTTTGCACTTAAATCTTTCTGTGCCTTACAATCCACGTCCGGCTCGGTTTAGTTGACAGCTCCTTGTGCATCCAATCAGACACACCCCAAACACAGGTTACTCAGCCTCACTTGCATACATCTGCATTTTGAATGGGTCTTCCTGGGCTGGGAGGGTGGAGGGCCTGCCCTCACACAAAGGACTGCCACACCCCCTACTGGGACCCTGGCAGACAGGATTGAACTGAAAGGGGACCTGGTGCACTTCTTAGCCACTCTGAAATCACCCCCACTTCAAAGGCACAATTTAGTATAAAACAGGGCCTCTGCCCTACCACCTCAGACACTTGCTGGAGAAGAAACCTGAACCAGAACCTGCATCCTGCCAAGATGAACTGCCTGGCTGCTCAAAGGACTCACCTGTCTGCTTTCTACAAAGGACTGCTGCCTTGCTGTTGGCCTGCTGCCTTGCTGAATTCTTGTCTGGCTGCAAAAGTGCTCTCCAAGGGCTTGGATGGAGCTTGCCTCCTGTTCCCTGAAGTCTCAGGACCAAAAAGACTTCTCTTTTTCATTTGGACTCCTTGTGAGCCGAAAATTCGACGCACAGGTTGCTCCGCGGTGAGAAAATCGCTGCACGCCGATCCAGAAAGACGCCGCTCGACGCGACGCCTGCGGTGCGACCGGAACTTCGACGCACGGCCTCACATGGACAACGCCACCCACCTTCCAGAGAGGAAATCGAGGCGACGCCTGCCGTGAGGAACAAAATTCCACGCACAGACCCCCGGAACGACGCGCAGCCGGATAACAAGCCGAGGAATCCACGCACAGACCCTGGGACATCTGGTAATCCCGCGATCCACAGAAGGAGACGGTCCGGGTGCCGGAAAACGACGCACGTCACCCCGAGTGAAAAATAACAACGCAAGTCCGTGTGTGAAGGGGCAAAACCGACGCACACACCATTTTTCCTCCGGTAGAACGACGCACGCCTCCCCGCGTGAAAAATAACGACGTAAGTCCGTGTGTGAAGGGGCGTAACCGACGCACACACCATTTTTCCACGCATCTCCTCTTCGGCGGCCCTCTGCAGAGTTTTTCCACTCCAAACCAGGTACTTTGTGCTTGAAAGAGACTTTATTTACTTTTTAAAGACTTAAGACACTTCATATCACTTTTCAGTGATATCTTTACAGATTCATGTTGCATCTTTGATCGTTTTGACCTGCAAATACCCAGATAAATATTATATATTTTTCTATACACCATGTGGTGTAGTTTTTGTGGTGCTATATTGTGTTATTGTATGATTTATTGCACAAACACTTTACACATTGCCTTCTAAGTTAAGCCTGACTGCTCGTGCCAAGCTACCAGAGGGTGGGCACAGGATAATTTGGATTGTGTGTGACTTACCCTGACTAGAGTGAGGGTTCTTGCTTGGACAGAGGGTAACCTGACTGCCAACCAAAAAACCCATTTCTAACAAGGCCCTTATTCTGAAGGAAGAAGTGTTGACTGTGTGAAGGCATGAAAAGTATCTAACTGATGAGAACAATTCAGTAGGTATGAAATCTTAATTTTCCCATCAAACCAACTGCTCTAATGGGACTTCACCTAACAACTAATCAACTTTGAAAAGACTTTGCCTGATACTGTCTCCAACCTTTCCCAGCTGGAGAATTCCGACTTCCAATTCAGAGACATATTCAATGGCTACCTGAAATTACACCTACATCCTAGGCAGTTAGAACAGTGATTGGTGCTTTTCTTTCCTTGGCATTTTTTGCCCTAAAACTTTAAAAATCCATATCTCCATTTCCCCTTATTGGATTTTGGCCATAATTGTGTAATTTTTCTAATTAAAATTTGCTTTGTTTTTAGTAATTGGTTGGTGGGATTTTAATGTATTGTGACTTTCTAATTGTTTGTGTACCTGACACACTTTTCCCTTAAGTGAAGCCTATCTGCTTTGTTCAATAGCCACAAGAGGTTGAGCCCAAAGTCCAGATTGTATTTATTGAGTTTATATGCTGGCCCTGCCAAGTACAGAAGCCCTGGCTGTAGAGAAATCTATTACTGTAGAAAGATGTATTACTTAGGAAGAACTCACATCCCTCCCAACCAGTAAGCCATTATTCAATGTCTTCAGTGGGAGTTCACCGGTGAGTCTCCTCACTTGCCACAGCCTTCGTTCTTGCCCTGCTGAAAGCATGTATCTTTCAATTCAGAGACTAAGACACAAGGTAAAAAATTCACCAGGATGACAAGCTTGGTATATTCGACAGCTTCTCCATCAAGGCCACCCTGAAATCATGTTCTTGGTCCCTATCGAAAGCAAGCTGATGTTTAGCAATGAAACTTCATAATCTCTATGCACTTTTTGACGTAAATATTTCAATAAACCATCATATCCCATTCATATCTTAGGGTCTCTATACCCAATTGTAATGCTCTTGGTGTCTTTCTTTGCATTCAAATTTTCTCTGTTTTACTAATTTGGTTTTATTATGTTATTTTCTTGACTTTAAAACTGTAGTACTTCTTGACCTTAACACACACCTCCCTGGAAAAATGCTCGTGGCTTGCCTCATTTTGACAATATACAAGCTGGACGTCACATTTATCCTCTATAAAGCCCATAAGTATAGATGCAAAACGTTGGTGTACAAGTGGCTACTTGCCACTATGTAGCTTTTGGTACCTTTTCACCGATTTTCCGTGTATTAGCAAAACAATTTTGTATCCTTGCACGCTGACAATCTAGTGCGATTCACTTTTTTTTGCGTGCCACTGAAGTACGAATGACATAGCAATGAACTATACCTTGATTTGCAAATGACTCGTCTTGTGTTGTGTCAACAAACCCTGCAATGCTCTGTATTCAAGGCAAAAAGAGGCCTATCTCTTAGCATTCCTCTTAGCTTTAATTTTACTAATCTCTACAAATCACTTTTAATTAAGCAGCTTCATTTGCCACTACTGTTGTAATCGCTCTACTTCGAAGATTCCTTTATCACCGAGAGAGCGCATGGTCGTGTTAGCAGGCAGCCTCGATGACTTAGCCTCCTTTCAGAATTTTCCTTTTAATGTCACTGCAGTGCACCTCTTGGAATTTGTGTTCTTACGTTTTCAATGTTTACTGCACAATGTACAAGACTTACAAGAATGTCTTTCTATTTGGAGTCTTCCCCCACAGATGACCCCTGCACATTCAAGTAAAACAAGCCCATTTTAAAATTTAGCAGCCTTCAATAAAGTTTTTAAAAAGCATTGTGTCATATTATTGGGAAACGGTGAGCCTAATAAGTGCATCATTTCTCTTTATGGAAGAAAGAATAAACCGATTATAAAATCACGCAGAAAAACTTTAATGTTACTTATACAATCTTCTAAGAAGGGTGAGATAATATCCTTCTTTTCACTGCCTCCACCCATATCCTGTTTCAGAATCACTGTATGGGTGGATTTGTCTAGTGTTAACAGATAACTAGGTCTCAAAGTTTCTTGTCGTAAGAAAACAGTGCCAGTAACAACATGTCTTCTAGCTTTTGTCTGACTTAAAAAAGTGTTTTTTTGATTGGTGCAGACGTTATTTGCCGGCGCTTGCCAGATGCAATATAGTAGGATATGCTTACGTTTTTAACGACTTGAAAACCGATGTGTGAACAATGAGGCCTAGTGATTGATTGCCTTTGAAAAACATGCACTGTAAAGTTAAAATAATGCGGGAGGCTGATAATATGCATTTTGTTAGTCAAAAATTTCACAAGCAAGGCTGGCTTCAATAACAGCGTGCCAACATGCTCCTCTAGTGGAGGGAATGGCCCTCTTAAGATAGAATTGTGGTCATGAGTTTTTTTAAGGCTGCTTTGCGGTCTTTTATAGAAACGAATCAGGTTCCAAATTTGTAATTCGTAATGGCAAGAAAATCGCGCGGAGTGATTTGTTTATATCAAGTTAAAAGACCAGGGCCCATTTTTATACTTTGTTAGCGCCGCTTTTGCGTCAAAAAACGACGCATATCCGGCGCTAAACAAGTATAAATATGGGCCCATATGTGTAGTGCGTGGATAATGGTGAATCAGCAATAGACACAGCAGACATAAATGAATCTACGCCTGATAGTATAAGTCAATTTAGAGATCAGTGGATGGTGGATTTCCCACTGGCAGAATAACCGTCATCAGCTCTTCTGTCGTGTACAGTGGCGGCATCACTGCATTTCATCCCTTTCTGCTGAAATGCCGCAGCTCCCTGGGGGATGTCATTCCCATAATGGACAAAGCTTGTGCTTGCAGCTTGAGCTCAATGCAGACTTCACACAGTCATATGGTGAAAACACCACACAAAAAGGATCCTAAACCAAGTTTAGGCCGGCTAAAGGGACAGCTGAACAAAGTGCCTTAAATCCTTTTTTGCAGAGTTTTGCGAGGATCTGCATCGAAGATGCATCAAGCAGCTGAAGTGATGCATCGATTCAAAGATGCGACAAGACTGTGATGCAAGAACCTGCATTGTTGAGGATCCTGTTGAGGGGTCTTGCGATGCAAAGTCTGCCGTCGAGGATGCGGTGCACAGTTACTCCAACTGTGCACCGCATCCTCGATGATGCATCTGTTCTGAGAAACTACAATGCAGAATCCTCCATTGTCCTAAAGGCTGCCATCGGCGAGGGATGCTAGGACCAGAGCCAAGGATGTGCCACTCAGTGGCAGTTCTTGATGACGCCATGGAGACAATGCACATCTTTGCAATTGGTCATGCAACAATGCTTCAGTTCTGCTTGGGTTTGCGCCACACAGCAGAAGAGATGTATTGGTTCTGCTAGATCCTCAGACTGGAAGAGCACCTTAAGCCCACTTCCAAGGGTCCAGAACTGGGGTAGCACCACTTGACAGGGTAGACTCACAGGTGGCAGAGTCCAGGTGCATGTGCAAGGTTTTTGGAAGCCTGTTATGTCCCTAAGGCTTAGATCAGGAAGCCAGCCAACTAGACTTTGGAATCACTCTGGGTTCAAGAGATGCAGACCTAACCCTTCTCACCCAGGCATGATGGCAGCAGCAAGCAGGTCAGCACAGCAGGGCAGCAGTCCTTCAGTGCAGCAGTCGAGCACACTGGCAGTCTTTAGCATCAGAGCACTCCTTCTTCCTGGCAGAGTATCCTCAGGTCCAGAAGTGAAATGAGAGTTGGTGTCTGAAGTCCAGTATTAATACCCAGGTGTACAACTGATGTGAGGAGAAGCTTCTAGAGGCATGCCTTCGAAGTGCACAGATGCCCCACCTTCCCAGCCCTGAGTCCAGACTAACAACAAAGGGTATGCAGCCCTTTTTGTCAAACAAGACAAAGCCTACCCAAGAGTAAGTGGGTTTGGCTCAAACCTCTCCTTCCCAACCTGCTAGGGATGGCCCATCCAGTCACACCTGAGCTCCCTGTGGTGCGTGGCTGCTAAGAGGAATACATAAATCCCAACTGTTAGATACACCCAGTCATGTGACCAGAGACAGGCTGCAGGCACCAAATGGCTAAGGAAAAAATGCCAACTATCTAAAAGTGGCATTTTTCAAATTTCTAATTTAAATTCTGACTTCACCTTGAGTTAGATTTTTTCATTAAAATTCTAGAAACATCAAACATTAAACTGTGTGGAAATTACACTTATAAACTGTAATACATCTCCAATGTTATCCTATGGCTGAGGTAGGCCTTGAAGTACTGATTAATGAATGTAATGGATTTCAATACCAGGGCATTTAAAACTTAAATGTGTATGTCCAACTTTTCTGATACATGCACCTTGCCTTCTGGGCTTTACAGGACCTACTCTAGGGGTCCAAATGTCATTTTGAAATTGCACACACATAGTGGCAGGCCTGAGACATGTTTAAAGTGCTACCAAAGTGGGTAACACAATCAGTGCAGCAGGCCTACTAGTAGCATTTCATATACAGGCCCTGAGCAGAGTTAGTGCCACTTTACTAGGCACTTGCAGGTAAATTGAGTATGCCAATGAGTGTAACCGATCTAACATATTTTAAGGAGAGGGCACAAGCACTCTAGCACTGGTGAGCTGTGGTAAATTGTGCAGAGTTCTAAGGCTAGAATAAAACAAACTCAGAAAAAACAGGAGATCTGAAAGTTAGGGGGAAATCCACCCATAGGATGCCGGGTTTAACAGTGAACAATTTGCAAATTGTGCCAAGTACCACTGTCACATTTAACACATGCACATTCTCCTACAGTACAAAGTTTACTAGGTTTAGAAGAAGCATATTGTTAGAAATGGGGTCTTTGGTTGACAGTCAGGTTACCCCCTGTTCAAGCAAGGACCCTCACTCTAGTCAGGGTAAAAGAGAATCACCCTCAGCTAGCCCCTGCTTACCCCCTTGGTAGCTTGGCAGAGCAGTAGGCTTAACTTCAGAGTGCTAGGTGTAAAGTATTTGTACCAACACGCACAGTAACTTAATGAAAACACTACAAAATGACACAACACCAGTTTAGAAAAATAGGAAATATTTATCTAAACAAAACAAGACCAAAACGACAAAAATCCAACATACACAAGTCAAGTTATTAATTTTTAAAGATTAAACTCAAAAATAGCACTTAGAAACAAAAAATGCTTCGATGAGGTGTTAACACGGCGTCGTGACGGAGTCGTTCCCAACAAGCCGACACTAGCGGCGCTGGACACGGAGTCACGTAGACCCCCAAGTACAGTACCTTTGGTGAAGAGTGAAAACAAGCCGATGCGCAAAGTCGGGGATTGCGGCGTCTGTGTGAAACGTTGAATCTGCGCACTTCGAGCGGCGTCGGTCACGACGTGGTGCGGCGACTTCCACGGAGTCGCAGACTTCAGCGAGGCTGCAGCGGCGTCGGGCCTGCGAAGAGCGTCGTGTTCTAGCGAAGGTCATGGCGTCGGGTGCCAGCGTGTCACCGGATTCAGCAGCGGCATCGGTCCGAAGTCGTCCGAAGTCGATTTCCTTGGATTTCTACCAGCTTTCCTTTCAAGGGCCCAGGGACTGGATAGGGCACCACTTGTCAGAGCAGGAGTCTCTCCAGAGACTCCAGGTGCTGGCAGGGAGAAGTCTTTGCTGTCCCTGAGACTTCAAACAACAGGAGGCAAGCTCTAAATCAAGCCCTTGGAGATTTCTTCACAAGATGGAAGGCACACAAAGTCCAGTCTTTGCCCTCTTACTCTGGCAGAAGCAGCACTGCAGAAAAGCTCCACAAAGCACAGTCACAGGCAGGGCAGCACTTCTTCCTCAGCTGTTCAGCTCTTCTCCAGGCAGAGGTTCCTCTTGCTTCCAGAAGTGTTTCTAAAGTCTGTGGTTTTGGGTGCCCATCTTATACCCAATTTCTCCTTTGAAGTAGGCCTACTTCAAAGTAAACTCTCTTCTGAATGTGAAATCCTGCCTTGCCCAGGCCAGGCCCCAAACACTCACCAGTGGGTCGGAGACTGCATTGTGTGAGGACAGGCACAGCCCTTTCAGGTGTAAGTGACCACTCCTCCCCTCCCTCTTAGCACAGATGGCTCATCAGGAAATGCAGACTACACCCCAGCTCCTTTTGTGTCACTGTCTAGTGTGAGGTGCAACCAGCCCAACTGTCAAACTGACCCAGACAGGGAATCCACAAACAGGCAGAGTCACAGAAATGGTATAAGCAAGAAAATGCTCACTTTCTAAAAGTGGCATTTTCAAACGCACAATCTCAAAATCAACTTTACTAAAAGATGTATTTTTAAATTGTGAGCTCAGAGACCCCAAACTCCACATGTCCATCTGCTCCCAAAGGGAATCTACACTTTAATCAGATTTAAAGGTAGCCCCCACGTTAACCTATGAGAAGGGAAGGTTTAAGCCTGGCAAGTGGGTACACTTGCCAAGTCGAATTTACAGTGCACATTTACACACACAGACACTGCAGTGGCAGGTCTGAGACATGATTACAGGGTTACGTGTGTGGGTGGCACAAACAGTGCTGCAGGCCCACTAGTAACATTTGATTTACAGGCCCTGGGCACCTCTAGTGCACTTTACTAGGGACTTAACAGTAAAACAAATATGCCAATCATGGAGAACCAATTACATACACATTTTAAACAGGAGCACTTGCACTTTAGCACTGGTTAGCAGTGGTAAAGTGCCCAGACTAATAAAAACAGCAAAATAAGAGTCCAGCACACATCAATAACCTGGGGAACAGAGGCAAAAAGTTAAGGGAGACCACGCCAAGGATGAAAAGTCTAACACATATTAATTTAAAGTAGAAAGAAAGACATATAGCTCATTCTGCCAAAATAGGTAGGTACATACAGCTGAACAACGCCCGGTCACCCAGCTGGTCTAGTTCAGGGTATACAAAAATGCCTAATTACCTATATCAAACTACATTTGTAATCCTAACAAAGAGGTGGAAATCGAATACAGTACTTTTCTGATGTAGGAGTTATTTCAGAGCTGGCATGGGCGCTCCTGTCCACCTGGCAGCATTAATTGTCTGCATTAGGTCTACACCAGCAGGTCGTGTACAGGGCACTGAATTGTACGCTGTGAACACATCTTACTGCAATTGTTTGTATTAAGGAATGCACCAAGATATCCGCCAGCCATGCCCATTGCTCCACTCCTCAGAGGTTTTTTATGCCTCAGACATTTGTGGATTAAAAATGCAGACAGCATATTTACGACACTTAGCACATGGTACCATTTGTTTTGTGAGCCACTGTTTGAGACAACTTGTACACTATTAATGGCCAATTAACAATAACAAAAGGCGTTTGTGAGGATTCCCTTCTGTTTCCATTTTACTAGAAAACCTTATTATTGCCTTTGTTATTGCCAGCCATATTTTGTTATTTTTCTGCATGATGTTTTTCGAGTAATACCTTGTTTTCCACCCAAACGACCCATCTCGCGTTTCTTCATTACGGTAATTTCTATATGAAGTAGCCAACACATAGGTTTTGTTCCTCAAACCACATGTCAGATATAATTCCTAACTTGTCCTTTTGGCTTTCAGCTACGTAGGCAAGTATGTAGCCAAAATTGAGAAGAGAGTGGTAGATATAATTTGGAGTAGGGATGAAAGGGTCACACGTCCACCATGTGAGAGGAAAAGGTAGCCCTGGCATTCAGTCTGAAATATCTGGCATTATTTTTCACATTTGAAAAACACACTTTGGGGGTTATTACAACTTTGGAGGAGGTGTTAATCCATCCCAAAAGTGACGGTAAAGTGACAGATATACCACCAGCCAAATTATGAGTCCATTATATCCTATGGAACTCATAATACGGCTGGTGGTATATCCGTCACTTTACCGTCACTTTTGGGACGGATTAACACCTCCTCCAAAGTTGTAAAAAACCCTTTGTGTTTAGGAAATGGGTCTTCTGTCAAGTCTATGAGCAGAATGCCATTTGAGCAACTAGCCATTAGACAGGAGAAAACCAGGAAGATTTTATGTGATACTAAAAACCATACTTGAAGACTTAACTGTTTGCATGGAAACATCTATGTTACGGAAACAAAAGTACTGCTCTGACTTCACTGTTATTATGGTGACTTTGATGGGGAAGTTTGATGTAGTTTTTCCAGTTTATTCCCATATTCTGGTTGCAGGTAAATGCACATTTTCTCCTGGGTATCCGGGGGAGCACGCAAAGGAGAAGCTTAAGGAGTGTGCAAGGAAGGAAGCACTTGTAGAAGAGTCGTGAAACACTGCACTCATTTTTATCAATGTTCAGTGAGCGTCACTCTATAACGTAAAAAACAATAACAGTTCAAAATGTTATCATAATAATTCAGTTTTAGGAAAAGCTACAACCTACATCTTAGATTGTAGAAGTGAAGAGATTGACAGGATGTGCCTACCACCTACACGAGATGTAGACTACCTGGTACTGCTTTCCATTACTCTCTAATGCAGGTCCTCACTGCTTACCCTCAAACTTTTTTGAGGTAATAATTGCTGTCACTGTTTTTTCAAATTCTACTTTTTTCACGCGTTTGCATTGCTTGATAACTTTTTAATATCGGGATCTAATATTCTGGGTATAGGTGTGAAACCTGCCATATTTAAAATAGCATTTAACCCTGTCACGTACTATAAAATGCACACCCATTATTGGACCCAATTCACGAATAAAAGTGTAAAAGTGTTGGCGAAGTGTTACGACTCCTCTTGAATATACTTCCACTCTTTTCTGCCAGTCACAAAACAAGTGCAGAAAGTCACGTCAGGCGTAGATTTCCAGCATTAATATTTATTTGCAGTGTTATATAGCCCTGACAAGACACAAAAGAATATTCAAGCGTTTTACATAGAGCCACTTTACTACTACCTAAAACCTAAAAGCAGTTTACAAAAGAACAGTTTCATGAGTTTTGTTGAATGAAAGGTTTTACATAGTAATATTCTGATGCTCATCACTTTAGAAAAATGTGAATATAAAAGGTCAGAAAGACCAATATTCTTTTAACATTCTGGATGGTGTAAGATAGTCTTTTAGACAAATTTAGGACTAAACATAAACCAACTGGTTGATTGGGCTGTGATCCTGGTCAAGCCTCAACCGCAATCCTCATCAGGATAAGGCACAAGCAAATCCCAAATCAACCTCCGCTTCATCCCTGATAGCTTTGCTAAGAGCAGTCAGGCTTAACTTAAAGGCATTGTGTACAGTAGTTGTGCGACACTTCAAACAGTAAAACAGTGAAAACACAACACAAAATGATACTGTACCAAGTAAAAAAAAATAGAGTTGAATTTAATAAATAAAGCTAGATCAAAATGACAAAAATCCAATTAGTAGAACCGGAGTTATGAATTTTTAAAGAACAAACTGCATTGCAGAGGGTCGCGAGTAGGAGGGAGAGTGTCACAGGATGCGGTCAGCAAAGTGAGAGGAGCTGGCTGATGTTGTGGGAGGGCACTGCTAGATATTCACAGTTGCGATTCCCTTGGGTGGTAGATGTTGCCATGAGAAGAGTTGGGCTGATGGAGGTTTGCCTGTTTTTCAGGGTGAGCGATGAGGTCTTGGTGCAAAAGGGCCCGTTTGGGGTTGAGAAGAGCTCAAAAGCTTGATTTTAGCACCCGTTAGCCTCACCAAAGATCCAAAACCTGAGAGACACCACTTGGGGGTCAGGACTGTCTGCAGCTTGATCCAGGGGATGGTACAAGATGTTGGGGAGCCTTTTTTGTCCCTGAGGCTCAGATCAGGAGGCCAGCACAATATCCCTATTAGTCACTCTAGGGTTCTTGGTTCAAGACGAAGTTGCAGGTCCACTTGTTCTTCCCCAGGCAAGAGGGCAGTAGGTACCGCAGCAGGTCATCAAAGCAGAGCAGCAGTTCCTTTACAGCAGCAGCCCCACAAAGTGGCAGACTTTGTAGCAGCACATCAGCTCTTCTTCCTGACAGAATATCCACAGGTCCAGAGGTATACTAAAGAGTTGGTGTTAGAGGTCCAGTATTTATACACAATGTTGCCTTTGAAGTGCAGAGAAGCTTCTAGAGGCATGCTTTTGAAGTGCCCAGATGCCCTGCCTTCCTGGCTCCAAACTAACTATAGGGGGCATGCAGCGCTTTATATGGGACACAGAACAAAGACTATTCAAGTATAAGTAGGGCTGGGCCCAGCTTCTCCCATCCATCCAGCCACGAGATGGCCCATCCAGTACAACCTAAGCTCTCTATTGTGTGTGGCTGTTGAGGAGGAATTCACAAAACCCAACTGTCAGCTACAACCAGTCATGTGACACAGAGACAGGTTGCAGGCACGAAGTGGCTAAGGCAAGAAAATGCTACCTTCCTAAAAGTGGCATTTTAAGAATCACCATAAGTTAGGAGTTTAAATTGTGATTCCAGAGACACCAAACATGACAGGCTTACCTGTTCCTCTTTGGAAATGACACTTATAAATTTTATTAAGGTAATTCCAATGTTATCCTATGGGAGAGGTGGGCCTTGCAGTAGTGAAAAACAAATTTAAGAGTGTTTCCCTACCAGGACATGTAAAACTTAAAAGAACATGTCCTACTTTTTAAATACATTGCACTCTGTTGTCTGGGCTGTTCAGGGCCTATCCTAGTGGTGTGTTTATATGCACAAAAAAAGAAGGTTCAGACCTGGAAAAAAGTTTACTTTCGAAGGGTGAAATGACAGTTTAAAACTGCACACACAGGCTCTGCAATGGCAGACCTGGGACATGTTCAAAGTGCTACTTAAATGGGTGGCACAAGCAGTGTTCCAGGCCCCCTAGCAGCATTTAATTTACAGGCCACTGCAGTGCCACTTTACTAGGGACTTACAAGTAAATTAAATATGACAATTGGCATAAGCCAATTTTACCATGTTTTAGGGAAAGAGCACAAGTGCTCTAGCACTAGCTAGCAGTGGTAAAATGTGCAGAATCCTAAGGTCTGGAAATAAATGAGGCTAGGAAAAGAGGAGGTCTGAAGGCAAAACGTTAGGGGAAAACCACACCAATGATGTCAGGTCTAACGCCAACTTTACCCACATAAGAGAAAAACCCACCTTCATCAAAGATAATTCCACTGATGATGGTCTTCGTTTAGATCCTGGCTGCTCAGGCTTGGAATTGTCTGCTTTTCTATCCCAGGAAAACATTGAATGAAGAGTGTTTTCACACAATGTTAAAAACTCACCTGTTTAGTTCGCTGTGACCCTGTTCCGTGAATGGTTCCTGCCTGTAGCAACGGGACACTCTCTCAGTAGCCATTTGCTGATCATTCATTCATTTACTCATGTACAAAGGATTCACAGAAATGCATCAAGAAAACTCAGTAACCCTAAATTCAAAGTCTTAATTAATAGTATACCTAACCATGGAAATCAAATGTCTTGATAAAATGAATGATATTACAATTAAACTACAATTCAAATATATGTGACTAAAATGGTTAGGAATAAAATATATAGTAACTTAAACTCCTGACTCCGTTTCCAGGTATGAGGCTAAGCCCAATCCTATAGACAGGGCAGGCAAAATGGTACACCTGCTATGCTTTCAGTGTAGCCTTAGTGTTAAGTAGGAACCTCTAGAACCTCATTTACCATGGTTTGATTGTTCATTATATTTACCATGTTCATAGGGAGTCAGAGTGTTATGTCCAGGATGCCCTAATCTTTTTTCATCCCAGCAAGTTTGAGGGTGTAGGTAAGGCATTGTGAGCTATCTGACAGTTCTGATGGTGTGGAAGGACTCAGTTACATACATTCTGTTGTTTTGCCACGCTGAATACACAGTCCTATTATCTGAGCAGGCGCTGTATAACACCTGCATTCCTACTGTTAAGGGAATACATACTTGTTGTAAACTAGTACTTCAAAGTTTCTTGTTCATTTGTAATATTATAAGAGAACTAACTAATGAAATTAATAGTGTTTGAATGAAGATCAAAGAAAGAATAAAGTTCAAAGAACATGAAGAGTAAGTGAAGGCAAACAAAGTAAATATTGGAGCTTTTAGAGTCCCACCACCCCTTACATTAGATTACATATACATTAGTTGAATAATGAAGTATTCTCAGTGTGAAATTCTCTATGATCCAACTGTTAAAAATTCAACTATAAATTATTGATTCCTTCTGGCATCTATTTTCTTGTTAGTTCAGAAACTGGTTTCAGCTTAGTTTAACATTTTAGTTCATGACAGTTCTCATAGAGTTGTGTGCCCTAAGGGCAGCAAACATCGTAAAGCTCTGTTCTATTTTGATTGCATCAGTGCATTTAAATAGAATTGGCAGTTCTTTTTGATATAAAGTTAATGTTGAGTTTATTTTAATAGTGTTTACATTTGTCGCTTAACTTTTTTCAGTTTCAGAAAACCTAGTACACGAATAATCCAAGACACTATTATGATTAATTTGAAAGCTTTTTAGCTGCAATGTTTAAACAAACACATGAATGAACAACAGAGTTCTTCTTCATCACTTCTCTTATTCATGAGGGATCAGTCTACATCAGAGAGACCCTAATCCTTAGTGTTTAAATATCAATGCATGTTAGGAAACTCCATAAATGTATTGGAAAGAACTAAAATATTTTACAATGTTAACTTACTAAAACATTTTATGGCATTGCGGATCTTAGGTCCAAAATGTTCCAGGGATGTGACTGAAGCAACATTCAAATCAATGAAAACCGAGTTAGAATTCAAACTTCAATTCACAAGGCTCTCTACTGACTGTTCAGACTGAATTAACTTATGTACCAACTTTTTGTCAAAAGAGTACAAAAAAGTGACGATGAAGTACTTGATTCATCTTGGGCCATATCCTATTCAATCATTATTTTGCACACAATACCACCTTAGTTTGTACCCAACCATGTGCAAATCAGTCCTAACCCTGCTTCAGTGAGAACTGCTAGGCCATGTCGTCCCTGATCAGGAACACAAGCAACACAAGACAGATTTTGCACTGATTTGTGTGAGCACAGTGAGCATAAGAAATCATCTAAGACACAGGGAGAGATGGAGGTATATCCATTGCACACCTTCTGAAGACATTAGGTAAACACACAAAATACTGAGGTGATACACTTGTGCCTGAGATGGGTATTAAAGCAACCTCAGAAGATAAGTGTGTACCAGTTCTCCTGGATGAGGTAGCCTCACCCATGTTTTGTGGCATACTTCATCATCATCTTATTGCAGAGTCACCAATCATTACCCCTTTTATCAAGGCCTTCCCTGCCCTCCCAAGTGACTTGTGCAGATGCAACCAAAGCGCTTGAAGTTTGCCTGAAACTTGCATTTTTTATCTGGCTGTATGATTTACAGGTATTCATCCTATACAGCTTTAGTGTTAGTGCCACCAGGCCCATGGAAGTCTCTAGTACAACTGGTATATCGTCATGGGGAGACGATCTAGGGTAATGGATATTCCCTAGCCCTGAAGTGCAACAACCTCCAAACATACACTAATGTGTGGCTGTTCCATAATCCTGTAACACTACCACTGCCTCTGCTGTTGTTAAAATCAGGACACACTGTTCTATCCAATTCTGCGAACATCATTATGTCAAAATCCCCGCCAACCACTAGTTTACTTTGACAAATGTTTTTACTATCGTGTTGAGTGGGGCAAAATCTCAGCATAACTGACATTCTGAGCATACACTGACCCCAAAGTATATTCAGTTTTCCCTTTTTGTCACAATCTTAACAAAGGCATATCGTTCTTCCGGATCCTAACAATGCAAATGGGGAGTGCCTTTCCATGCCGCGCCTTTTATAGTTCATCAAGACTGTACCTGTCAATAATGTGTTTTGTGTGCTGTAGGCAAACCCTACCTTTCTGACACAATCTCTTCTCAACTAGTCAGATTTTGGAAAGGACAAATCGGTTTCTTTCAGTGCAGCAAAATCAGGATGTTTTGTCGCATTCCGCATCAGAATTTGTTTGCATTTGATGTTGTGTGTGAGTACATTCACATTTAGAGGCATTACCATGGGAAACCTGAGGGAATGAATCACATCAATTGTTTAATCTTGTTTTCTAAACATTAAGTGGATAGGTCATAGAATAACATCCACATGGCTGTTGCATATTTGGTATTCAACAGAGACATTTGGTAGTTTGATGGGGCCCACTTAGTAAGAATGGCCCGATATAACACACTGGGTATGTTAAAGGTAACATGAAAAAAAAATAGAAAGGGAAACTTTTGCAAAACATGTTACAGAAGATAAGCTTGGTATATGTAAGAAATTGGGCTATTGGTTGTGAGGAGTGAAAGGTCCACTCAGGCAACAACCAACATTTTTGTAAGGGTGAACAACAAAAAGCCAATAAGTAGAACCAGATAAATTCAATTTCAAACTTTTAGGTATGTATAGCACCTAAACCACAAAGCTCCATTTACGGTCACCAGGTCAAGTTAGACCAGAGAAAAGTCACCATTTCAGGCCAACAGCAATAGACCAAGGGCCGGATGCATGGGGCAGGTTAGTCCTGCTAAAAAGTTATCTTCTCAAAGTCTGGTGCAAAGAGGAGGTCAAGGAGGTCAAAAAGGAGTAGAAAGAGTGGAGTTTTCCCTCTACTGAAGTGCCTGGAATTTCCTGCCTCCCTGCCCTGGCCCCAGTCTGTCTGCAGGCACAATAGGCTAGTGTGAAGTCTGTGAAGTGCAAATGGGGCTATGAATAGCCCTGCCCTCCTGCCATCCTGCCTTGAATGGCCAATTCTGCCAATTCCCAGGCTCTCTATTCAGTGGCTGTCTGGGAGGAATATACAAAGGCCAACTGCCTACTACATCAAATCACATGATCCAGCAAACTGCTGTAGGAACCAGTTGTGGCTTGCTGCGCTCACAAGGGTTGGGCTGGGCGTTTGCAGAGTGCAGGGGAGGAGAGGGGGGTACATTTAATACATTTTAAATAAATAAAAAACTTACCTGATCCGCGCCGCTTCTCTTCTTTCTGTTGTTGCTGTAGGCACAGGCTCCAGGCCTGCCCTGTGGCCAATCCTGACACTGCTTGGAGCAGCACCAGGATTGGCTAGGAGCACCCAGCAAGGTGTTCCCAAGCAGACTGGAAGCCTGGGCCTGTTCTCTGCAGCCCAGCAACACAGTGCCGGGCTGGAGAGAGTACACTGCGCATGTGTGTTTGGCCGGCCCGAGATGGATGGCCAAACACACATGCACACTGAGGGGAGGGCACAGTGCACTCCCCTCATCCAGGTCATCCTACAAGGACCCACCCGTTTCACAAAGAAAGGATAATAAACAAAGTTTATTATCCTTTCTTTTTGAAAGGTTTGCAGCTTCTGCTGCTGGCAGGGGCGCAACGCTCCTCCACCCTAATGGATAAGTCGCTACTGGAAGGCACTAAATGGTTATGACAAGAAAATGCAAACTTTCTAAAAGTAGCATTTTTAGAACTGTGACTTAAAATCACACTTTATTATTATAGAGGATTTTAAGTTCAATCCCTCATACAGCAAACATGACATTTCTACCTGCTTCCAATAAACATTTGCCACTTATTAGATGTAATAAGGTAACTCAGTGCTTTCCAATGAGGAGGTAGGCTTTACAGTAGTGAAAACAAATTTAGGAGTTTTTCACTACCAAGGAATGTAAAACTGAATCCCACATGTTCTACTTTTTAAATACTTAGCACCCTGCCCTAAAGGACTTGAGGACCTACCTTAGGAGTAACTTATAGGCATGAAAAAGAAAGGTTTATGCCTGGCAGAAGATTTATTTTGCCAGATCACAAAGGCAGTTTGAAAACTGCACTGCAGACAGGAATGGCAGACCAGAGAAAAGTTTTAAAGTATTACTTTAGTGGGTGGCACAATGAGTGTTGCAGGCCACCTAGTAGCAATTATTTTACAGACCCTTGAAATTGTGCAGTACTAAATGCCAAGGACTTATAAGTAAATTAAATGGCCAATTGGTGTAGGCCAATTTTACCAGCAGGTGGAGCCCACATAGCCAGCTGCTAGCGTTTGGTCATGATTGATACCTCCCTCAGCATAACGTGTGGCATCCAGACACAGTGGCAGTAGCAGCAGCACAGAGTGAGCCAGGAGAGAGGAGAATGGAGGCTGGGGAGCAGCGATGGGACATATGACATCGGCTTGCGGTTCTCACCTCGAACCGCTGCAATTCCCCATGCTGCTATAGACACAAGTTTGAAACTAGGTCCCAAAGAAAAGTGAGCCATAGTAGCTGTGCACAGAGCCTCTATCTGGCATAAGAGGCACAGAGGCATCTTTGGTTGGTTCTGAGCACAGAAATACAGAGGGCGCAAGACGTGGTGAGAGCTCCTGGAGTGGTGGGAGCATAGATGCCTGCAAACTCCTGGACACCATGGGATGCCTGAATTAATTAACTAGGCAGTGGAAAGACATGTTAGTGTATCTTGATCCAGTCTCGGTGGTGCAGGCAGCTGTGACATGAAGTAGATTGTCCCCTACTTAATATCCTGGTAGCCAAAGGTAAGAATGCACACTCCATGAGGAGTCGTGGCAGTGTGTCTGGCCTGAGGCTGTCAGTGGGGGTGGTGGTGGTGGTCAAAAAAAGGAAGAAGAAGCAACACAATAAACTGTCTACCACTAGTTACAGTCAGAGCATCTCATCAGCAATAAAAGGAAAGTGGAAACAGGGACGCTTGGTAGCAACAGCGCGTAGAAGCATGGGTCCCTGTGGCAGCGAGGGTGGACTAGGGAAACCTCTGCTCTCTAGACAAAGAGACTATTTCCCTCCCACTTGGCTTCCTCTCTCTTCCTGCAGGTCTTCAACCTCTGGGAAGTGCACAGAGTCCTAATGCAAACAAAAACATACTCAAAAAACAGATCGGGTGAAAGTAAAAGGTTTGGGGGTGTCCTTTGAGAGAGGTCCAAGTCCACCAATATATCAACAAATGTCTCAACTTTGCAACCACTGGCAACAATAGACAGTACTATTCAGCCTGGAATGTGCATTACACCTCTGGAGGTGAGATGAATATCCAGCTTCTGTTCAGCCAGCACAAAACACATTTTAATAAAAATACTGTTGGTCCTGACAAACTTGGAGGGCTTTTTGCCCAACTTTTTTATTTCTGTCCTCCTGCTTTTGCTGACCTTGTTTTTGATGGTTAAGGACTCTGCACACTTTACCACTGTTAACCAATGTTAAAGTGATTGTGCTCTCACCAGTAAATATGATGAAACTGACTTTCAGGGAATTGGCACATTTAATGTATTTGTAAGTCCCTAGTAAAGTGGCACTATATGTGCCCAGGGCCTGTGGATTAACTGCTACTACTGGGCCTGTACCACTGATTGTGCAACCCAATTTAGCAGCCCTTTAAACATATCTCATGCCTGCCATTGCAAAACGTTGTGTGTTCAGTTTAAACTGTGATTTTATCCTAGCGAACTAAACCTTTTATCAGACTCAAAACTTCCTTTTTAATAGATATGAGTCACCCCTAGAGTAGGCCCGGGACAGTCCAGAGGGCAGGGACAATGTATTTCAAAAGTTGAATGTGTTCTTTTAAGTTTTACAGGTCCTGGAAGTGAAAAACTCTTAAATTAAATGTGCTTTTTACTACTGCAAGGCCTGGCTCTCCCGTTGGATGACATTGGGTTAATTAATTACATTAATTATTGATATCTTTCAATTGGGAGCAGTTGGGAATGTCAAGTTTGGTGTCCAAAAAATTGTAATTTAAACTCATTCCTAGTAAAGTTGAATTTTACTAGAAAGAGGGCGTGTTCTTCCCATAACTATGTGGTGTCTGCAGCTTCTTTCGTAGGTCACATGACTAGGTGTACCTGGCAGTTGGTCTTTCTATGTTGGTCTCAGACAGGGGGACAAGGGAGCATAGGTGTTGGCAGGATGGACCATCTCTGACTTGATGGAGGGGGAGGGACTGTCATCTACCAAACCTGCACATCACAAAGGCTCAGTCCGAGCACACTCACAAAGGAGTTGACACTAGCCCATCGTGACCCAAGTCAATATGGGGCCGGGGCAGAGAGGCAGGAAATTCCAAGCACCTCTGTGAGTGGAAACCTGCAGAAGGTTCTTGTTGTAAATTGGGTTACTGGTGTGGGGGGGTGAAACCCTACTCAACCAGCAACCACAACCTACGTCAGGGTGAAACACAAGGAAACCCAATACTAACCTCTTGCAACTTGGCACAAAGCAGTCAGACGTAACCTAAAATCAACTTATAAATGATTTATGCAGCATTTTAAACAGTAATAAAGTGAAAAATAACAACACAAGAAAAATCCCACACCAATTTAAAAAAGTAGTTTACTCTAGGTAAACATTAATAAATTATTTGAGACAATAACAATAATCCAAATCAGGGATATGCAATTTGAAAGATTTTAAGTGAAAACGGTGCTTGGAAGCACATAGTGCCAAATGGGGTTATCTGGTCATGCTGGAACAGATAAAAGCCACAAGTTCAGGCTGAACATGAGGGAGCGCAGGCCAGATGCAGGGACACAGTTAGACTGTCTGAACAAATTACAGTGAATCCTCATTTGCTGTGAATTACAATATCCTGCATCAAGATTGCATTGTGTAGCGGTGGTTCAGAGGAGCAGTGAGGCTGCAATGTGAAGTCATCATCAAGGATGCTGTCAATGAGGTGCTTGTGTTGTGAACTCCTGCGTTGGGGATGCCTCACACAGAGGCAGTCCTGAGGAGACTGCAGTCTGTGATGTGAGGTTCGGCGTCAGGGATGCATTGCGCTGAGGTGGTTCTGCTTTACAGGACAGCAGCTGGACTGGTAGAGCACCTTGAGACCCACTTGGAAGGGTCCATGACTTGGGTGACACCACTTGAGGGGTGGAACTTACAGCAGACAGAGTCCATGTGCTATGTTTAAGGTGGTTGGAGCATTTATTGTCCCTGAGGTTCTGATCAGGAGGCCAGCCAACTGGCCCTCAGAGTCACTCTAATGATCTGGGGTTCAGGGAGTATGTCCAGCCCTTCACTCAGGCAGCAGAGCAACAGAGTAGCAGTCCTTCTTGCAGAGAAGCACAGCAGTCCTTCTGAGTCTTCCACAAGTCCAGATTATACTGAGGAGTCAGGGAAGTGATGGACCTGCCATCAGTGGCATGGTTTTCCCCCAACATTTTGCCATCCAGCCTCCTGTTTTGCTGACTTCATTTTTGCTGGTTTTAGGACTCGAATCCATGCTAAAGTGCTTGTGCTCTCTCCCTTAAATATGGTGAAACTGGCTTGCACTGAATTGGCACATTTAAATTACTTGTAAGTCTCTGGAAAAGTTGTACTACATGTACCCAGGGCCCGGAAATTAAATGCTATCAGTGGGTTTGCAGCACTCATTGTACTACCCAGTTAAGTAGCCCTTTACAAATGTCTCAGGCCTGCTCATTCAGCGTGTGTGTGCAGTTTTAAACGGCCATTTCGACCTGACAAAATACACCTTTTACAAGAGCTAAACCTCCCTTTTTAGTACATATAGGTCACCTCTTGGGAACGCCCTAAACAGCCCAGAGGGCATGATACAGTGTATTTGGGGTGTGGAGAATGGATTTTGTGTGCTCTTGTAACACCAGTGAATGGCAAAATGTACATTGCAATGGCAGCAAAAACTTCAAAATATTTTTTTTTCCACTCTTTCCGGCAATCCCTTAAGCCTTTCTCATCAACGTCTGCCTTTCAAGCCTACTAGCTTCTTCTGTCCTTAATCTGAAACTCCATAGTTCTTACCCCAGCCCTGACTTCTTTTCTAGAGCTTGGTCTGGGATTCCACCACTTCTAGCCTCTATTCCAATGTTTCCAATTTGAACTGGAGTCTGATTGACTTCACTTCAGCAGCTGTATCTACTATACTATCTTAGACTGACAAATCACCAGTTTTACTGATGTTAGGTCCCACAGCAGTGTCTCGAATGACACTTCCACAAGGTCTGGCAATGGTTTATTGTCTGTGTAGTTTTTTAACTAGATTTCTGAGCCCTACCAATTGCCTCTGAAAACAGCAGATATTTTGATTAAGGTTTACATATTGGTGAGCCTAACATGACAATATGGAATTGCCAGAGTTTGTTATGCAGAAAATGTCAGCCCCATATCTAGTATTGCTCTACTCTCTGTTGATTCCCCAGTGTTCCTTTCTGCAGTTAGGCTTTGAAGTTCCCAGTGTGAAGTAAAGTTACCTAGGAAAATGTGGTCATTTTTAACAACGTTTCATGAATACTGGCACCTTCATGTGCTGTGCAAGCACATGCTCACACTAGAAACAGTGGTAACTCAGTTTGTAGCAAAGGGTTGACTAACAGTCAAAGTTTGTGACCTAAGTCATAACTATGCATGTGGGTTAATCAAAGCCCCCCAGACATAATATGGCATTACTGCTTAAGAGGTTTCAATGGTTGCATTGCTTTCTGCTCCCCCCAAATAAATGCCTCAATATCATCAACTATTTTCAATAAGAGTTCTTATGTGAACAAGAAGAGGTAACATGAGATAGTTACTTTGAATGTGATGGTACTGTCATTTTAAACACATTAACTCATCCTCATAGTGATAGTTTGCGATATGTCCACCTTATCAACTAATTTCAGGATCACAGTGTTGTGTAGCCATTTTAGTTATAGCTCCACGCACGTTATCTTAACCAACTAGGCCTGGTGCTGTGCACTTTCAGCTAGATATATTTTATTCACCTT
Organism: Pleurodeles waltl; assembly: GCF_031143425.1. NCBI lineage: Eukaryota > Metazoa > Chordata > Amphibia > Caudata > Salamandridae > Pleurodeles > Pleurodeles waltl. The sequence continues at coordinate 326,564,544 of NC_090442.1, forward strand.
TGTTTATTTTTTTTAAACAATAGCCACATTTGCAGTCTTGTTTTATTTCTCTCTATCTAGCTGTACTTTGCCTAGGACAGCACAGCATTCCTAAACAAGACATTTATTTCCCTCTGTGCTTTTTTTCAAGGCTGCAGTAAGATAGGTTGCCGGTAAACGTGGTAACGCTTTGTCTCTGGTATTCATAGAAACATACACATCCTTAGGTAGGGACATTTGTTCAGAACATCAACTGTTTTATTATAAAAACACTTCTATGTCCCATACACGTTAGAGTGAGATTCCAGCCAGATGACCACGATTGTATGCTGATTGCTGAATGCTTCGTTACAGCTGCTTATGCAGACTACAGGCCTCTTGCTCAGGTATGAGGGATGATATCTTCCCAGGGGAACCTGAGGGGCAGAACCAGAGCTTAACATGCTGTGATCTAATACAGCCTAGGTAGAAATTAGTCTAATGATTCTAGTGACAATATGGTAGCGTTATTTTTATGCTTCACTCTGCTTGACACAATTTTAATCCTGTCATGCTTCAGAGTTAGCGACCCTTGACCCAAGGGTAGGTCGCTCCCCCTGCCGCTGCAGCTCCACCAGCCCAGGCTCCTGAACCCTCCAAGCAATTCCTGCGAAACCACAGTAAGTACTCCCCCCGCCCAGCCCCTCGCCCTGCCCCGCGCTACTCACCTCTTCTCCGGCTTCCCTCTTCATCTTTGATCTTCCTCTTTGCTCTCCATCTGTATTCTTCATCTGTGTTCTTCATTCTTCCCTGCACCACGTCCTGCGTGTTCTTTCTTCTGTCTTCATCTGTGTTCTTCTTCTGTGCTCGTCTTTCTTCCCTGCACCCCGTCCTGCGTGTTCTTTCTTCTGTCTTCATCTGTGTTCTTCTTCTGTGCTCTTCTTTCTTCCCTGCACCCCGTCCTGCGTGTTCTCTCTTCTTCTTTGTCCTTCTTCTGTGATCTTCATTTGTATTCTTCATCTGTGTTCTTCTTCTGTGCTCTCCTTCTGTGTATTTCATCTGTGTTTCTTCCCTCTCTTCTGCACCGCGACCTGCGTGTGCTTTCTTCCGTCTTCATCTGTATTCTTCTTCTTTGTACTTCATCTGTGTTTCTTCCTTCTCTTCTGCACCGCGACCTGCGTGTGCTTTCTTCTTCTTTGTCCTTCTTCTGTGTTCTTCATCTGTATTCTTCTTCTGTGTTCTTCTTTACCTTCTCCTTGGCTCTTCTCTCTTCTGCTCTTTGCTCCTCTTCTTCTTTACCTTCTTCTGGGCTCTTCTCTCTTCTGTTCTTCTGCTCCTCTTCTTCTTTACCTTCTTCTTGGCTCTTCTCTCTTCTCTCTTCTGTTCTTCTGCTCCTCGCTCCTCTTCTTCTTTACCTTCTTCCTGGCTCTTCTCTCCTCTCTCTTCTGCTCTTCTGCTCCTGACTCCTCTCTCTGACCTTCCTCACTCCCCTCCACCTCTGAAACCCCCCTCCCCTATCTTCTTATCTTTTCTTCCTAACTCCCCGCCACCTTTAAACCCCCCCTCCCCTATCTTTTCTCCCCTCTACCTGAGCCCCCCACCCTCCGCTTTCCCGCCACCACCACCTGCTCGCCCCTGCACACCCTGCTCCCATTCGTCGGCCCACTCCCACCCCCTGCCCCCAGCTGACCCCTCCCCCCCCTCCTCCCTCTTATGGCGGCCGCTGTGCGGCCGCGCCACTGGCGCGCCGAAGGCACGCCAAAGGCTAGCCCGTCTGCGCCCGTCCACACCTGGACCGCGCCCAGCGCCACGACCCCTGGCCACCAGCACTCCCAAACCCCACAGCATCGATACGACCCCGTCACCCTCCACGCCCTCAACCCGGGGCGCTCCAGCACCTGCTTCCAAGCCAACCCGAAACGCACCCACGGACCCTTCGTATGTCACACCTGCAAACTCACCTTTCACCGCGAAAACACCACGCCCGCCAGCCCACGCGCCAACAACCACCTCAAATGCATCCTGATCAACACACGCTCCGTCCACAAGCACGCCGTTGAACTATGGGACCTCCTGGACTCCACCGCACCGGACGTCGCCTTCATCACTGAGACCTGGATGAACGCCTCCTCGGCCCCCGACATCGCCATAGCCATCCCCGACGGCTACAAGATTTCAAGGAGAGACCGCACCAACCAAGTAGGTGGAGGAATCACCATTGTCTTCAAGGACTCCATCAACGTCACCACCTCCACCGAAGACACCCCCCTTGCCGCCGAACACCTGCACTTCCAGATCCACACCGACCCCAGGACCACACTCAGAGGAACTCTCATCTACCGACCCCCTGGACCACGCGCCCTCTTCAGCGACTCCATCACTGACTTCATCTCCCCGCACGCCCTTGCCTCGCCGGACTACATCCTCCTCGGTGACCTCAACTTCCACCTGGAACAGAACAACGACCCCAACACCACCGCCCTGCTCGCCAACCTCGCCAACCTCGGCCTCAAGCAACTGGTGAACACCCCCACCCACATCGCCGGACACACGCTAGACCCCATCTTCTCCGCCAGCAACCACATATCCTTCAGCCACTCCTCAGCTATACACTGGACCGACCACAGATGTGTCCACTTCACCTTCCGACGCGAGACTCGCCACCTCCGCACACAACCCATCCCACGTCGACAGTGGAACAAAATCCCAGAGGAACAGCTTCTCTCCACTCTCAATGACAACCAACCCACCTTCTCCTCCAACCCCAACGACGCAGCCCTCAGCCTCACGAATTGGATCACCAACTGCGCAGACAACCTCGCTCCCCTCAGACGCCTCCCAAGACAGACCAACACCAAAAAAACTCTCTGGTTCACCGACACCCTTAAGGAATCAAAGAAAACCTGCTGCACCCTCGAGAAAGCCTGGCGCAAGGACCACACCGCAGACAACATGACTGCCCTCAAGAAGGCTACCCGCGAACACCACCAACTGATCCGTGCTGCCAAAAGAAATTTCTTCACAGAAAGACTGGACAAAAACAGCAACAACAGCAGAGAACTCTTCAACATTGTCAAAGAGCTCTCCAACCCTAACGCCAACGCCATCACAAGACCTCTGCAACTCCCTCGCCACCTTCTTCCATCGTAAGATCACCGACCTACACGACAGCTTCGGACACCAGACCCAGCCAACCACCACAGAACCTGCCTGGACTCACATCAACACGGAAGAGACCAAAGCCACCATGAACTCCATCCATTCCGGTGCCCCCTCGGACCCCTGCCCACACTTCATCTTCAACAAAGCCGACGACATCATCGCCCCACACCTCCAGACCATCATCAACAGCTCGTTTTTGTCTGCTACCTTCCCCGAGAGCTGGAAACACGCTGAAGTCAACGCCCTACTGAAAAAACCTACGGCGGACCCAAGCGACCTGAAGAACTTCCACCCCATCTCGCTCCTCCCATTCCCCGCCAAAGTCATAGAGAAGACCGTCAACAAGCAACTTACCAACTTCCTTGAAGACAACAGCCTACTCGACCCCTCTCAGTCCGGATTCCAAGCCAATCACAGCACAGAAACCGCCCTCATCTCAGTCACAGACGACATCAGAACCCTGATGGACAACGGAGAAACAGTCGCCCTCATCCTCCTCGACCTCTCGGCTGCCTTCGACACCGTCTGCCACCGAACCCTAATATCCCGCCTCCGCTCCACCGGGATCCAAGGACAGGCCCTGGACTGGATCACCTCCTTCCTCTCCAACCGCTCCCAAAGAGTCTACCTCCCACCTTTTCGCTCAGACCCCACCGAGATCATCTGCGGCATCCCACAAGGCTCCTCGCTCAGCCCGACACTCTTCAATGTCTACATGAGCCCCCTCGCCGACACAAACACAGCATCATCATCACCTCCTACGCTGACGACACTCAACTGATACTTTCACTCACCAAGGACCCCACCAGCGCCAAGACCAACCTGCAAGATGGAATGAAAGACGTCGCAGATTGGATGAAACTCAGCCGTATGAAACTGAACTCAGACAAAACAGAAGTCCTCATCCTCGGAAACACCCCGACCGCCTGGGACGACTCCTGGTGGCCCACGGCCCTTGGCACTGCACCGACCCCCTCAGACCACGCACGCAACCTCGGTTTCATCTTGGACCCACTTCTCACCATGACCAAACAAGTCAACGCCATATCATCCTCCTGCTTCCTCACCCTCCGAATGCTCCGAAAGATCTTCCGTTGGATCCCCGCTGACACCAGAAAGACCGTGACCCACGCCCTCGTCACGAGCCGCCTGGACTACAGCAACACACTATATGCAGGAACCGCCGCTAAACTCCATAAACGTCTGCAACAAATTCAAAACACCTCCGCCCGCCTCATCCTCAACATACCCCGCAACAGCCACATCTCCGCCCACCTGAGACACCTGCACTGGCTTCCCGTCAACAAAAGGATCACCTTTCGACTCCTCACCTACGCACACAAAGCCCTCCACAACAAGGGACCCGAACTCCTCAACCGCCGCCTCAGCTTCTACACTCCCACCCGTCCTCTTCGCTCCGCCAACCTCGCTCTCACCGCCGTCCCTCGCATCCGCCGCACCACTGCGGGTGGGAGGTCCTTCTCCTACCTGGCGGCCAAGACATGGAACTCCCTCCCCACCATCCTCAGGACCACCCAGGACCACTCCGCTTTCCAGAGACTACTCAAGACCTGGCTCTTCGAGCAGCAGTAACCCCTTCCCCCTAGCGCCTTGAGACCCGCACGGGTGAGTAGCGCACTTTATAAATATTTATGATTTGATTTGATTTGTCCTGGTTATTACAGTACATGCTTTATTATCTAAGATGCAGTTGCTTCATTAAAACCTTATTGAAACATATACTGCCTCTGACTGTCCTTGCATATGTGAGACTAAGGTAACTGAGAGAAACGGATGCGATCTGAGTGACCACTATTTCCCTGAGGAGACAATTGTGTCATGCGCTCGGCTGCCCAATCATCCCTGCTCTTGGGCAGAGATGAGGCAGTGCTAGTTAGCCGGAGAAAAACCCGGATTAGGCTGACAGGTGTCTCCTGTAGTGGGTTAGACTCAGTCTCTCCCCACACCGCAGGCGATTCTGCCGTTCAAATCCAGTAGTCTTGTTAGAATAATGAGAGCCTACGCAACAACAGTATTAAGGATTTGAGGTTGTCCTCTGTCGTCCCCTATAGACCTCAATTCATCAGGACACCGAGATGTCACAAACCTTTGCCCACCCAGTGAAAATAGTATCAACAGAGGCTGGCAAAAGTAGTGTTGCAAGTTGGAGGTAATGACTCCCATTCTCCCCAATTGATTTTTGTACCTCGAGAACTCAGGAAGATGAGCTAATTGGGGACATTGCAGTCAGCAAGGGTGTGCCTATTCATGTCAATGTCAGCAGGATATACTATCCATACACGAAAGACTTCACATGTCCAAATGTTGTATGCATGAACTAGATGCCTTTCAATTGTTTAATGGCTGCTGAGAGGGAGCTCAGGGCTAGGAGAAAAAACTGTGGGACAGAGGGTGGTCTTGGCCTGTACCTCTCCTAATTGCAACCATCTAGAGAGAAATTATTTTAAGTTGACCTGTGGCACAGGGTCTTCATATAACCATCCCACCTTTAGAATAAGGTTTCTCCTAAACACTCACTGACCATAATCCCAAAGAGATACTCCTAATTCAATCTGGGTGATTAGCTTTTCAGAATCAAGGAACAGTGCAACAGCATCCCATGGCTGATGCCTTGAATACCACATGAGATGTGCCAATGTTCACCTGTGATTCCCTGAGGAGAAGATAGATTCAGAGCCTACTTGTGGATTTTTGCCAATATTTTTGTATTCACATTAACTAAGGAGATTGACTGGTATCTGCCACAATTGAGTGGGTCTGTTGAATAGCATCTTTAAAGGCTACATGAAGCTTCAACCTTCTCTTCTAGGGTATTGTCTTCTCCCAAGAGCAATCACCCTTCTCCCTTCCACTAATAAAGGTAGCAGTTTCAGATGCGTACGAAGTTTTCCACTTCCACTGAGTTGTCCCTTGCATCTGAACAATATAAATTCTGATAAACAAATGCAAACATTTCTGCACTGGGTGCATGATTAGCCAATCCCTGGGGCTCCATTTGATGTAGTTGGAAGGTTAGTAATCGTCCAGCTTTTTCAACTCATTCAAAATGTCGCCATTCATATTCTGCTTTAAATGAGAGAAGGGACGTTTATAACATGTATCAGGTCTGCCATTGCAGTCTGTGTGCAGTATCAAACTGACAATATGACTTGCCAAAATAAACCTTTTGCATGCCTAAACCTCCTTTTTAGTACGTGTAATTCGCCACTAAGTTAGGCCCCAAATGGCTCATAGAACTGGGTGCAATGTATTTAATAAGTTGGATATGCACTTTTAGGTTTTATATGTCCTGGTTGGATAAAAAAAAAGTTATTCCCTACTGTGAGCCCTACTTCTCCAAATAGCTTAATATTGTGCTACCTTTTTACACATTAATAAGTGCTAAATTGGAATGTAATGCTTGGTCTCTTAAGAATTACAATTTAAAATCAATTTTTATGGTAAAGTAGGAATTTAAGTCACAATTCCGCAAATGTTATTTTTAGGAAGTTGGCATTTTTTGTCCTAACCATTTAGTGCCTGCATCCTGTGTCACATGACTGTGAATAGTTGGCAGCTGGCCTTTGTGTATTCGTTCCAGATAGTGAGACAAAGTGGAGCTAGATGTTGGCAGGATGGGTCATCCTACCAGGATGGGAGGGGAAGAACTGTTTCCTGTCCTACTTACAGTTCGGAGGTGCTGCCTCCAGCACACTATTCCTGGACACTTGGAAGAGGTGCTAAAGGTGCCCAAAAAGCCTGAAACAGAAACTACTTGTGCACCAATCTGCCCAAAATGCATCGCCAGTCAACCTAATTTCGGAGTAGCTCCTGCTACATTCTTCTCCGCTGTAGCAAATCCTGTTCAGCGAGGCCTCTTCAGAAGGGCATCTGGTGTTGTGGAACCCTCATGGGCTACAGCTAGCACCTTCATACCACTGTAGAGTTTTGACTTCCAAAGAAGTGACAAAGTCTGACCATAGAAATCTTCAGCACAGCTTCATCCAGCAGCTCCCCGATAATGACACCTCCTCCTCGGACACCGTTGGCTACTTTGGCATGCTAAACTTTACATTCTGAGGCATTTTTCTTTAAATAATTATTCAAAAGTCCAAGGTAAGCCAAGACAGGCCCAGACCACCACATGTATCTGAACTGCACTCCATCTCAGTCAACCATGACTTTTGACTTTGCCCACGTCTCATGCAGCTAGATTTCTGCAGTTAGCACTTTGATCTTTTAGTGTTTATTTTTCACTAAAACATTTACAAATTCGTAAACTCTGGTTCTACTGATTGGATTGAATTCATTTTATTGTCCTTTTATTAATTGAAAAGTTCGCTATTTTACAAAAAATTTCTTGTGTAGTGTTCTTGCTTTAGTACTGTTTGTGTGCTGTAAAAATACCTTCCACTTTGCGTCTAAGTTAAGCCTGCTTGCTTATGTGCAAAGCTACAAGGGGATTCAGCAAAGGTTAATCAGGTGACTTTTGTAGTTCACTCTGACAGGGATTGTGGTTGTTGCTTGAGAAGACTTTTCACCCTCCTCAACCAAAAACCTAATTGTGGCCACAATTATGTCCTGGGTGTTGAATATAATTCAGGGAAAGAAATCATAGTCTCCTGCCTTTTCAATAGGAACACTAACCAACCAAAATGTAGAAGGTGAGCTATAACATGAAACCACAGGTCAGGCTAATACACTGGTGAGAACCAACGTAATTGAGGACCTACCTCAGGGGAACCTAAATACTACACATATAGAGGTTAAGCTTGGTATTAAACAAGTGCCACATGCTTCAGTGACCTTGCAATACATGTTACAATACAGAACAATCATGACTGTGCACAGTCTTACAGAAACACATCAACAATGCACAATTGGCTTGCCTCCTGTTAATCTGAAGTCTCAAGAACAAAAATAAACTTCCAACACACTACGCCTACTGCTGCACCGAACCATCTTCAACCTGCTCCTGACCCCCAAAAGGCACCTCTCCATTCCTGGGCCCTGGAAAGTAGGGTTTTGGCTCCTTTTTACATTGTGGTATTTTACAACGCACTTATTGTTGTAACACCTGATTATATATACTTTTCCATACACATGTATATACTTCTCCATCCTTAAACCCTTAAGAGTCCATGCCATATACCTTTATCCTTCCTTGAACCCTTAAATCTGTTACTACTTTATACCCTTACTCAACCCTGAACGGTAAAAGCTTGTTACTAACCCCTAACCTTGCTCACCCCTGAGCCTTGAAAAACTTATAAAACCATTACTACTCCATACCCTTACCCATTCCTAAACACTAGAAGCCTCAACTACCCTGTACCCTTACCCATCTGAATCCCAACATACCTTTACCATCTGGTACCCTTACCCATCCCTGAACCCTTAAAACTCTTAGACCCCTGTTTACCCCATACCTATTCCTTTACCTATCCGTAAACCCTCGAACCCCCTTATTACCCTCACTATCTGAACCTTCTCCATTCTCTCAACCCCCAAAAAATCTTAAAACCCTTACCTCCAGTATCCTTACCCACCCATAAACCCCATAAACCCCTATTGTCTCACATGTTAAGCAGCCTTAAACCCTAAAAACACTTTACTATCCCTACCCTCACCCAAACCCTAAAGATCTCTTAGAACCTTTACTACCCCGTATTTTTACCCATCCCTGACCCTAAAAATCCTTCCCAACCAATAATTGAACTCACCCCTGAACCCGTAAATTTAATTACATTGGTGTAATTCCCCTTCATTCCCCTAATAAATATTAAGTTAAAAGAAAGACTTACCTGTGGTGTAAAATCTTGCATTTTTAAAGTACTGAAAAAGGCCTTTCGTTGTACATAGCAGTGCTGTAATATGCCATGTTGCAATGTTCATTGTAGTAACGCTTTCATTGTATACATTGTTAGAATTCCATTGAAATCATATTTTTCCGCTTTTTTCCACCCCATGAATTCAAATGCTATTGCAGCAAGAATGCTTCTCAAATTCTTTGAGCTTTCAATTCGTAATCCCGATATCCTATCTCCAATCTAATATTTTGTTTAGTCGATCTTCAACTGCCTTAAAACGTTTTTCAGCACAATCCATTCTCTTACTGAACATTGTGATGCTCACTATCTTGGATTTTACATCATCTTATATTTCTGTGACTTTATGGTCTAAACTGGCAATAGCTGGTCCAATGAATAAGATCTTTCATCATATTTTCTGAGGTGATCTCGGGCATCTTTCAAAGTATTTTAAAATGGCTTTGTATTGCTCATGGGTGCTTCCGATAATAGAAGCTGGAGAGCCGGGTGCTGCAAGTACATATGTAATCACCGGAAATGCCTCAGGCTGAGGTGAAAACAGGTCAAGGGAAGTTTTGTAGATGATTTTGTGGGAATGGGACCACCCGCATCCCGCAAAAGACCTGTTGTGTGGCAGATCAGCAGCCTCAATATTGTCTACTCAGACCTGCCTGTGATCAAGAAGTGATATGAGTATGACTAGTGGGCCACAATACATCTGACACTCATGTCTCTAGCAGCTTTCCTCTGTGGAGCTGGTTCATCTAGGCCGGTGTTACATTAGAGATGGAAAACAGCAAGTGCAGTATTTAACATAGTCCATAAATTGCCTGCCATAACAAGCAATTGGTGTAGGTTGCTGTGTGGTCTTTATGGTTTAAGAGTGTCCACCAAACGAACACAACCAAGGTGGGCTCATGGTTGGGCCCTGTGATGGGTGCTGGTTCAACACCAGGCTTTCCTCATATGCTTGATTTTCACCACCAGTTGCTGTGGCGATTGTTCAGGTAGGTGAGCTAATGAACTATGAGAGTGGGGTCTCCGAAAGTGATAAAACACCACTATTTCTCGCTCCACTAGTCTACCTCTTTCAGGGACACAGGTGCCTCTCCTCCTGTCACTCCACCATTGAACCTAGACTTCTTTTTGATCATAAGACGTTGACCCAAAATAAAAGCAAAAAAGGATAAAAGAGGAATACAAACATAGGAAAATGAGAGAAAGATAAGATGAAAAACAATCTGCAAGAGTAGGATAAAGTGATGGTAAGTTTAGGATGGTAGAGAAGATGAAGGTGTGATTGAGATTAGACAGTTGTGGAATTTGACAATCCAGTGTATTCAGTGAATTCATTATCACTGACAGGGGGCTTCAGAGAAAAACTGTAGCTGCACATTTTTAAAAAAATGAAAAATTAAGCGTTCTATTCTTGTGAGATGCAGACCTAGGTATTGGTTTGGATGATGGGTGTGTTGTCATAATATACCCCTTCACTCATGCCCATATAAGAAAGTGTCCTACACACTGTGCTCACTATGACCTTTCCCCGCCTGTTCCCTTGCTTACGGTCCAGTCATTTCTTTATCCCTCCTACCCTCATAAATTGGTGATGAACCGACTGTGCAATTTATTCTTGGAGGTAGACACACAGTACAAAAGAAGTCTGTCAAGAATAGGAAACTAGTATTATGGTTGTAGCACTAATGAACATGCCAAGAATCATTTTATGAATTCATTGAAATAGAAATATACCTAGAATAGAAGGCTTCCATTTAATCCTCAGAAAAAAATGGACAGAAGGATTCGAAGGTCAGCTTCTAAAATAGAACACTTATGCTTACGATTAGAAATGCATAGGACGAATGTCAGTTATGAAGTAACCCAATCTAAAGGTATGGGAGTTTTAGGAACAGGACTGTATGCTTTTTATATCGTAAGCATTCACCATTTAAATAAAAACATAACTGAACTCGAAACGTCCCAACAATTATACGAACAGCTATAGTCACTTGGAAAGAGAGCAGAGAGTTGCAGCTCATCTTGTGTCTGATTCAAACCCAGTAAAAATACAATTAAAATAAGAAGAAAAAAACTAATAGTCAAGAGATTTGTTGAAAAACCTCGAGAACGGACTACATTTCTATCACAATTATGATGTCCAAATGTATCTTCCTTTTTAATATTTTCACATAATGTGACTTGTATTGCATTGTAAACATTTTAATTTTTGGAATGGCTACTGTCAGTGCTGCTTGCCTAGAAAATTACAAAAAAAGATCGAGAATCTGCTCATATCATTAAAAAAATGAAATACTGTTCACGTGTTAAATATCTTCGGGCCTGTTTTAGATTTCGGCGGGTTGCTCCATCACAACGGAAGACGGACATCACGATTTATATTTCGGCGGAAGGTATATCCGTCACTGCTGAGACCGAGTAACCCGTCCGCCGAAATCTAAATCAGGCCCTAAGTGATTTTAAGTGCATTTTTAAATCAAGGCAAACTCCACCTTACCTCTCAGAATAGAAACCATTAGAGCCTGCCAGTCTAAATAAACATTATAACTGTATGATTCTTTTACCAGAATCCAATTAACAGGAAAGCTTAATTCAGAACTTGCTTTATACCATAGGGGAGTCTCCTTTCAAGCAGCAAATAGCAAATTCACTATATCCTGGTCAGTGTATCAATATTATATCTTAATTAGTTGCACAATTTTCATCACTTTAAATGAATGAATATAAACTATTACTATTATCTACTAGCTAAATACTGATTATCTCTCGGGAGAAGTTTTCTATCGCTTAATTAAGCACTTTTGGCGTGTCAACACAGAGTAAGTAACTATGCGAACTCACTGACTCCAAATCTAAACTCATCTTTCCAAGCTTTGAACTCTGAGACGCCCATGATTCAGAATCTAATATGAGCATGGCAGTGAGTCAAGCTCAGTGAATCATGACATTAATTTTACCCAGAACAATACGTCCATAGAATGTGGGAAAACCTATAATGAGGGCGGTTTACAGACATTCTAAGCATGCACTTCTTTCAGGGTTGGAACAATAGCGACACTTCCGCCTGTATTTTACACTATCAATGGTCTCATCTATTTGTGTCCAATAAAACACTCTCTAACATGGAAATGCTGATTTGCCCTTCGTTCTTGACCTTTAAGCAAGAAAGGCTTAGCTACATTGATGTTGAAAATGCAGATGACGTCGCCCCTGGAATAAAGGACATATTGAATTATATTAGGGAAGTGCTTAATTTGTGCATGTGATTGCAAATGATGGCAGGGGCATTTTAAGGATTTTGGGGGCTGCCGGGCAAACGTATTTGGGGGCAACTTTTGGAACAGCCTTGAATTTATGACCCAATTTCAGCTTTGTCATGCTCTCGTTGGCCAGGTCACAGACACTGCACACGCATGCTTCACTAAATGAGTTTACTTCTAATATTCAGGGAGAGTGATGTGTAGTTTTCAGTATTGTGACATGGCAGCAGGTCACTAATATTACTGCAAATAATTTCTGTTACACCTTCCCATTTTTTCATATATGAAGTCCTGGCCTAAAAGAAACTTTTTATGGATGTTGCATGAAACATAAACACAACATTCCTCTGAAAACTATCTGTAATAACTCTCACACACCACTCACATTACACATAAATTAAAGGGAAACAATATTTAAAACAATCTGTTTAGGAATAATTCAAGGCCACAGAGTTGGCTCTATCAGAAGCCCCCCACTGAAAGGATGGGGACATGGGCCAGGGCCCACTTTGCCCATGCCTTAAAACGTCTCTGGGTGGGGGCACCAGAACTTATTTCTAGAGACTGGGATTTATTTTCCGTCATGAGATTTTTACCCAGAGCTCCAGAAAAGGGTGAATGAAGGACTGAGAGAGAGATGGGACAACAGTGACAAAGGGAGAACATCTTTGGGTCCTGCACTGATTTACTATTTAAAATAAATACAAATAAAACATTGCATTAACAGAGAAGTACATATACTATTTAGTCATCCTTAGAGCTTTGGCTCATATTAGCTGCCTAAAATGTTTCAAAGAGAAAACAAAAAGAAATCTTGTGTCGAAATGTAACTTAACAGTGGTCAGCAAGCTGCAGAAACACCCTATTGTTTTGGATATTTAAACTCGGAATATACATTTACGTCTGAATATACATATCTATCTGGTAAATAAAAGCAAAAATACTTTGCACAGCATCCAATATTAAAGGTGTAAATACCCTTGCTTTAGGTCTGTATGATCTGTTAGTGTGTATTATAGAGTGATTATATGCAAGTAGGTTAGCTCAGTAAGGCTTTGCTTGCTGTTGACATCTGGGGGGTCATTCCAACCCTGGCGGTCATCGACCGCCAGGGTGGATGACCACGGAAGCACCGCCAACAGGCTGGCGGTGCTTCCCTGCCCATTCTGACGCGGTCAGAAAAGGGGATCCGGCGGTTTCCCGCCCGATTTCCCCTGTCTGAGCTGAATCTCCATGGCGCGGCGCTGCAAGCAGCGCCGCCATGGAGATTCCGACCCCCTTCCCGCCACCCTGTTTCTGGCATTTTTTACGGCTGGCATGGGCAGTGTAGGGGCCCCCTAACAGGGCCCAGCATGATTTTCACCGTCTGCTTAGCAGACAGTGAAAATCGCGACGGGTGCAACTGCACCCGTCGCACCCCTGCAACACCGCCGGCTCCATTCGGAGCCGGCTTCTATGTTGCAGGGCCTTTCCCGCTGGGCCGGCGGGCGCTCCTTTGGTGTGCACCCGCCGGCCCAGCGGGAAAGCCAGAATGGCCTGTGCGGTCTTTTGACCGCGGAGCGGCCAAATGGCTGTGACCGCATGGCGGGCGGCGGTCAGAATGACCGCCCTGCTGTGATACGCAGGTCGCAATCACGAATCTCAGGCAAGACCATCCATCCTGCTGAGGTTGGCAATTTGACTCCAACTAAATTGGGCAGTAGGAACACTTGTTATCTGCAGTTCTGAAATACTTCAGAAGTGTGGCATGAAGCACTATAAGAAAAACATTTCATATACCAGAAAATCATGAGGCAAGGTTTCATTAAGCAGTGCAAAAATGACATCCATGAGAAAAAAAAAAACATCTCTGCTTCTCACAGACATGAATGCAAATCAAAGTGTATATCTTACTCATTTCCATGTATTCAGGAGTCAAGCCAGTGAAAGGTTCCAGAGCATAGTCAATATCCCATTGCTGTGGTTGCCGAGTGTTACTTGCTTCACTTTCTTTCTGCTCAGTCCTTTCATCTTTCAGTTTTCTAAATAACTTCTTTAGTTTCCTAAGGAGAGAAAGCTACTTTTAGTTTTGCATAGTGCATATAAGTGCCAAGAGCATCACACAGCTTTCCATAGGGGTATTAAGATAGAATTACAATAGTGTAGGAAATTTGGTTTTGATAGAGGGGTGGAATAACCTTCTCAAGCAACCACAATTATTTTCACAGTAAACCACAAAAGGGTAGCTTGGCACAAAAGCGTTCAGGCTCAACTTAAAGGCAATATGTAAATTATTTAGGCAGCACACAAACAGTAATAAAGTCAAATTCAACAGAATAAGAATCCCACACCAGTTTAGAGAAAAAGAGAACATTTTAATACATAAAATGAAACCTGGACAACAAGAACTCAATTAGTGGAACCAGAGTTATGCAATTCCAAAGTTTTTTGTACTTTTAGTGCCTGTTGGAAATGGCCCTTTTTGCAGGGTCATCCCCAGTCTTTTTGCCTTCTTCCTCCTATTTTTTCGGACCTGTTTGTGTTGGCTTTAGGACTCTTGGCACTTTACCACTGCTAACCAGTGCTAAAGTGTATATGCTCTCTGTGTAAAATGTACTGTTGATTGGTTTATCCATGATTGTCATATTTGATTTACTGGTAAGTCCCTAGTAAAGTGCACTACAGGTGCCCAGGGCCTGTACATCAAATGCTACTTGTGGGCCTGCAACAATGGTTGTGCCACCCACAATAGTAGCTCTTTAAACATGGCTCAGACCTTCCACTGCAGTGTCTGTGTGTGCAGTTTTAGACTGCCAATTCGACTTGGCAAGTGTACCCACTTGCCAGGCCTAAACCTTCCCTTTTCTTACATGTAAGACACCCCTAAGGTAGGCCCTAGGTAGCCCCATGGGCAGGGTGCGGTGTATGTTTAAGGTAGGACATGTACTAGTGTGTTCCCTGGTCTCCCCGACGCAGTCATTAGATGACTTCACTGAGCCGCTACTCGCATTGCGACCTGTGGGCCCCACACTCTGGAGTTGCCTGCTCACACCACAGCCTGGGCATCCCCGACAACGCCACTCCTGCTAACACCAGTGCCGCTGCCTGCACCGTGGCCTGTGGACACCGCTCGTGAGGTACATGAAGCACTGTCTCATCCTGCACCGCGGCCCCAGTCCACTGACGCCAGCACCATCAACTCCTGTGTCATTACCAGGCATCCTGCCTGCACCGTGGCCTGTGGACACCACTCGTGAGGGTCACGAAGCACTGTCCCGTCCCGCACCACTGGCTTGGGCCTACCAATGATGCCACTGCCTGCACCATGACCTGTGGACACCGCACGTCGCACCGCCCCGCTTCACACTGCAGCCTTGGTCTCACTGATGCCGCTGGATGCCGTCATCGAGCCGCTGCCTGCACCGTGACCTGTGGGCAAAGCATGTCGCATTGTCCCACTTCGCACCAGAGCCCTAACGCCATCAACGCGTCATCAGCCTGGAGTTCGATCCGCAACACGTGTGACCTCAAGGGCCCGATGACTCCTGCACCGACTCTGGAACCGACACCGCAACGCTAGCGACGCCGCTCTCCGGAGCTCACCGCGAGGATCACAATACCCTGCAAATCCAAGGTACTGTTTGTGGGTCTTCCCGACACCGTAGCTGGCCCGCAACACTGCGGCCGGCCTGAACTGTTGGTTTTGTTGATCACGATGCCGTGATAGCCCAGGTGGAGCTATCGACTTCAAGGAACTGTATTCTTGAGTAAATCTTGCAGAATTCATATTTTTATTACTGTATTTTGGATATTTATCGTATTTGGTCTTTTTGTATATAGATAAATATTTGCTATTTTTCTAAAACTGGTGTGGTGATATTTTGTAGTGTTTTCACTTATTTCTGTGTGTTTTGTGCAAATGCTTTACACATTGCTTCTGAGATAAACTGGACTGCCTGTGCCAAGCTACCCATGGGGGTGAGCAGTGGTTATCTGAGTGGGTATCTCCCTTATCCTGACTAGAGTGAGGGTCCCTACTTGGACAAGATGCAAACCGACTGTCAGCTAGAGACCCCATTTCTAACAGTGCCTAAAGGCACAAAGTGCCACTTGCGGTCTAGTTGTACTAGACCAGGTGAAAGTTACAAGTTTAGGCCAACTGCAATGAAGTGCAGGCCAGATACAGGGAGTGCATTAGTCCCACTGAAAAATGTACCTTCTCAAAATCCATTGCAAGGAGTCCAGTTCACGGAGGCGGAGGAGGCAGCAAGGAGAGCATCTCAGATGGGCACCTCTGTAGCGTGATGAGCAGGTCTGGAGTTGGGGCTGGTCATTGCTAGAGCTTCACACTGGCAGTCGCTGTGGGTTGTTGTATTTGTAGCGCGAAGTGCAGACTGCACATTTGAAGAGTAGCTCCACGTTAGGAGTCATTGTGGGCAGCAGAGTGTCTGCGTGAATGTGACAGGTCATGAAGAGCTCAAAGTTTAAGGATTTCTCCTTTTCTTCCAGAGGAGTGCACTCTAATGCCAGCCAAGCATCCAGGAAATGGGGACGCACATCTTGGTGATCAGGGACTCACTGTAGCAGGGGACAGAGGGCTCAGGCAGGTCCAGTTGCAGGTCCAGTTATTGCAGGATGGCTGGACAGTTGCCAGGACACCTCTGGAACTTATAGCAGGTAGCCACCTGACTCTTTGAGTTACTCAGGTCCTTCCAGGAACAAGGAGATGGTCCTCTCTCCTTCAAGCTGCAAAGCAGGCCTCAAGCAGCAGTGGAGTCTTCTGAGGATCTAGACAGGTCTCATGCATTAGGACAGTCCTCTGTAGGAGCAGGGCAGTCCACTGAGAAACAAGGTAGACCTCAAGCAGTAGGGAAGTCCTCTGAGTACAAGGCATTCCTTCTCAGCCCTTCCACAGGTCAAGGAGTGTACTGGAAAGTTGGTCTGAGAGTCCAATAGGTATTCCTGGTGCCAGCATTTGAGATGAGTGAAACGTCTAGGCCCTGCCCCCATCTGGTTCTGGAAATGTCCTTTCTCCTCCTGCCCAGCCCTCAAGAGGTCCAGGGGGACAAAGGGAGACTGTCAAGTTTTTGTTGTGAGCTTGCTGAAGGCAGCCCTTTGAAATGTAAGAGGGGCATGGAAAAGCTTAGCCCCTCCCATCCTAGCAGGATGGCCCACCCTGCTAACAAGTAGTCCCCCTTTGTCTTACTGTCTAGGAGTAATACACAAAAACTAATTGTGACTCTAATCACAGTCATGTGACCCAGGACACAGGATGAAGACACCAAATTGTTAGGACAAGAAAATGCCAAACATTGTAAAAGTTTAATTTGCAGAATTGTGGCCTAAAATCCAACTTTAATATTGAAAATAATTTAAAATTACAGTTCATTTGAAATCAAACATTACTTTTCTAACTATTAGAAATGGGGTCTTTGGTTTGTAGTCAGGTTACCCCCTGTCCAAGCAAGGACCCTCACTCTAGTCAGGGTAAAGGAGAATCTACCTCAGCTAACGCCTGCTCACCCGCTTGGTAGCTTGGCACGAGCAGGCAGGCTTAACTTCAGAGTTCTAGTTGTAAGGTATTTGTACCAACACACAAAGTAACTTAATGAAAACACTACAAAATGACACAACACATGTTTAGAAAAATAGAAAATATTCATCTAAACACAACAAGAGCAAAATGTCAAAAATCCAACATACACAAGTCAAATTATTAATTTTAAAAGCAAAAGAGTCGTAAATCCTTTTGTAAACAGGTAAAACACCGTTAGCATTGAAAAGTATCTGGGGGGGCGTGGTCAAGATGGCTACCGGAGCGGACGCCTGAATCAGGAGCTCCGCTCACGGCCCGCCAAGCGACATGTATCCTGTCCCCTACCGTGGTTTCTGTTGTCCGTAGCACTGCGGGAAGACCCCCCTCCGAGCAGGGGCACCCTCCAGAAACTTTCGTGCCCGGAATCCGATCCCCGGGGGTGCCGCCGGGGGCACAGGAACGGCGGCGCGGCTGGTGCCTTCGTCCGTCGGACCCTGCTGCCCGGGTCGGGGGCCGCCTGGCCTCCGTGCACCGCTCGATCCGATCCCTCCCGGAGTCCTCCTGTGCGCGGCTGTAGGATGCCCGCACCTCCTCGCGGCGGTCACCGGGGCCGCCGCCTCCGATGCGCGAGGAGTTCTGCGGGTGCCGTCTCATGGCCCGGCCGCGCCCCGGCTGTGGGGCCTCGGCTCCAGATCGGGAGCAGGAACGTAGGCGCCGAGGGATCGGCGACCCGGAGCTGCCCCCCCCCCTGGATTCCCTGCCGGTGCGGCTCACTTACGGACACGGCGCGCCCTTCCGGGTGCGCCTGTGCCTCAGCCTCCGCCGGTCGGGCGCCTCTTGCGCTGGGGCCCGGCCCGTGAACGAGGCCTCGTGCGCGAAGGCCCCGGGCGGTCTCGGCTGGGAAGGACTCCCCCTCGGGGGCACGGAGGCTGCGGCGTTGCGGGCAGGGACCCGCGCCCCATCGGCGGAGGTGCGATAACTGCAGTGGAGGAAAAATTAAACAAAGCAGCCAGTGGAGGAAGTAAAGATAGGAAGAAAGAAGGGAGGAAGAACAGAAAAGAAAAAATAAATGAAAGGAAAGAAAAGCAAGAAAAGAAATACTAAAAGAAAAGGGCGAGGGAAAAAAAAAAAAAAAGAAGAAATAAAGGGGCAATTAAAGACATCAGACGTCCCATCAAATCAACTAAGAAAAACGAATGCCCACAGCAGGAAACCGGCGCGTGCTCCAGCTGAACACAGGGGAAGTGCCCTGGAAAGAAATGAAACGCATATCACTGCATACAGACCCAAGATTAACCGCACAAGTCCAACAAGCAAGAAGGTGAGCTGGGCGAGCTGGGCTGGCACGCACAGGTTGTGCATTAGGCAAGGAGCCCCAGGGGGGTGGAACTAATATAATTCGTTCAGCTGACGTAGCTGCGCCCAACAGCTGAGCAGGACTTTCCTCTGTCCACCCGCCAAGTAACTTGCTTGTCTTCACATTAAACTGATCCTCGACAGCCTCCCAGTGAAGATAATCCCCACAGTGCTCTTTGCCCCCTTGCCACCACTATTGCCTCCCGCCCGCTACTTGGGTCCCGCGGCCAACCTCACGGTGTCCTCATTCAGCCTCACCCAAACCAAGCTCGGGCGCAGTCCGGAAGGGGCCTCGATAGGCCTACACCATGGTCAAACCGAAACACCCCAAACCGGGGACCCACACGGATGGCGCCTGCTCCTCACCCGCAAGTCACCCTGAACCACAAGCAACAACACTCCTCCAACTGAGCGAAACATTGCGTACACACTCCTTACAGTTTGACAAAATCATGCAAGCAAAAATGGACACCAAAACCTCGCTAGAGGGCAAAATTGACGCAGCGGCTCTCGAAGTCTCATTGCTCCGCGCTGACCACCGCAAACTCTCGGACAAGGTACACAACGCTGAATCCACGCTGAAAACTGTCGAACCTGAAGTAGCAAGCATGAAGATTAAAATCCTACAAATGGAGTCGGACCTAACGCAATTGCAACGCCGAGCCGAGGAAGCTGAGGGTCGCTCAAGACGTAACAACATCAGATTCTTTGGCATCCCTGAACGCACAGAATCACTTGGCGCCGAGGAATTCCTAGAGAACTGGCTGAAGGACATAATGAAAACACAAGACACCACCAAAGCTCTAGTGATAGAGAGAGCCCACAGAATCCCTGGCAGACCCCCGCACCCGGGAGCACCACCTCGCCCCCTGATAGCGCGGTTCCTAAATTACAGAGACAGAGACTTGGTCCTCCAACACTTCAGAACCTCGGATCTAATTACACTGGAAAACAGTAACGTAACAGCCTATCCAGACTATACGATGGAGGTGCAACGTAAAAGAGCATCATATCTCAAGATCAAACAATTGTTACGTGAACACAGTATCACCTATTCACTCATGTTTCCAGCCCGCCTACGTATAATCAGCGATGAAAAAACTTTATTCTTCCCTACACCCGTGGACGCCTTTACATGGATACATGCCAAAGGTCTTGTTGACTCAGCTAAGTTAGACGCAACAAATGAAGAATGGACCACCTCCAGCTCCAGAAAGAAGAAAAAAACAAAAACCACGACACACCTAACCAAATCACAAATGGCAGCGGACCAGGCACAAACCCTAAGGGTGGCTAGCACATTCACCAGTTCACTAACAGACACCAGGAGCGAAGCAGACCCCGACGACGTCTGCTCGCCAGGAAGCGTGACCAGCCTACCCACCTCCCCCCTTCTGATGGGCCCCGAGCTCACCCCACGACTAGCAGACGAACTTTGAGCATTCGGGGCGGGCGCCCCTCACACACTCTCGGAGCCTGCTGCACTGGGGGTTGGGGTCCCCCCCCTCAATGGATGCTCACCTTTGACTCCGAATGCCTCGCGACACGGACTGATCAGCTGCCGGTTCGGGGGACTCTGGGTTTCTGCTGCTGTGTTTCACGCCCAACCGCAGGACCATGCTGGGAAGGAATCATTCTGGAAGTGGGCCAAAGGGCGCCGCACTTCAATCAATCCATGCCCCACCCACACCTGAATGGTACCCGTATGGAACCGATCAACCTGGACTTCATCTTAGGCACCGGTTGTGCCACCCTGTTTGAAATCGGGCCCTTCCCGAAATAAACTTTTTTATTAGCTTTCTTTCCTTTCCTCTCTTCTCTAACCTGGGGTCTATCCCCCTCTCCCGGGGTCGCGGCGGCCCCACCACGGGGACCAAGGCGTTCGGGTGGGGCGGGGGCTTTGCGGTGGGGGGAGGGTGGCATTCATAACTGGAGCACGATTTCTTGGTCCGAATGGTTGGGAGCTAAATCATATTACCTAACACGACACATAAAGAACAGATATACAACATAATAACCTGGAATGTGAAAGGTATGGCTGGAATAATCAAACGCAACAGGATATACGCCTTTCTAAAACGCCACCACATTCACATAGCTATTCTACAAGAAACACACATCACTCCAGAGGACACATCACGCCTGGAGAGGAGATGGGCGGGACGGGTTTAAAGCTGGGGTACTTCATCCTTTGCCAGAGGGGTATTGATTTGGATAGCACCGGGGTTCCCTATTGTGAGAAACTGGGGCTGATTGCAGAGGCCCCATAACTTTTTGCCCCCATTTTCCACTTTATGCTGGTGTTTTCCTGACTCTGATGGTGCCCTGGGTACTGCTAACCAGTCCCAGGGCCTGTGCTCTGTGTAAAATGGATATGCAAATTAGGCTAATTATAATTGGCTAAGTAAACCTACCTATAAGTCCCTAGTATATGGTAGGGCATGTAGGTTTAGGGACCACAGCATAGGTGGTGCACACCTAGGTGCATTGCTGAGGTGCCCAGTGTCATTTTAAAAGCAAGCCTGCCTTGCTGGCTGCTTTTAAATTAAAGTTATATGCAAATTCGACTTTGGAATTAAAGGTACTTCCAAAGTCTTAAACTACCTTATTTTTACATATAAGTCACCCCTAAGGTGTGCCCTATGTGCCCCTAGGGCTGGGTGCCATGTAACTATAAGCAGGGACTTTATAAAAATAGATTTATAAGCCCTGGTGAGGTAAAAACAGCCAAATTCGTTTTTCCCTCACTGAAGTAAATGGCCTTCATAGGCTAGAATGGGCAGACTTTATTTAAAATTTTAAAGTCTCCTTAAATGTTACATACCAAGAATTTGGTATCAAATTGATTGTTATAATAAATCCCACAACTTCCAGTTGTTGGATTTAATATAACTAGTGCAGGTAAAAAGTTTAGACTTTACCTAAAAAGTTGCCAATTTCAGCTCTGCATTGTTTTTGCTGCTGTGCTCTGATTGGCCAGCCTGCAGCAGCTTCTGCCAGGCTACTTTAATGAGGTGTGAAGTGGCCTGACTTCACACAAAGGAATGTGCTTGGGGGAGAGAATCTCCCCTCAGCAGATGGGGAAGCAGGAAGGGGGAGGGCTGCCAAACTGGTCTTCAAAGGCAGAGAAGGACATTTGCAGCACCCAGCAACACCCCCACATCCTGCAACCCCAGACAGCTAGGTGCCCCCTTGATTAGATTAGGAGAGGGCAGGAGAGGGGTGTGTTTATGATTTTTAGCCACACCAGTGGGTGGGCTCAGCCAGATTTCTCCTCCAAAAATCAGATTCATCCATTTTGGATTTTTAGAGACTGTTGCCTTCTGGGATGGATTTTTGCCACACTTCCCAGGAAGTGGTCATCACAGGGGGACGACCCTGTCCCTGATTGGAGGACCAGGGCCCCCCTGCTTTTCACCCAGGAGCAAGGATAAAACTGGCAGACCTGCACCCACGCCTCAGATCCCCACCAAATTTCAAGAAGAAAGAACTACAAGGAGAAGAAGGACTGCCCTGCTGGACCCCTGGCCTGCACCTGGACCCTGCACTCAGAAAGACTGCACCAGCTGCACACTTGGGCTTCACCACAAGAAGGACTTTGCCTGGCTTCCACTGGTTCAAGGAGGGACTCCCTGTTTGCTACAGGTGAAAAATTGCTAACCAGAGTCCCCTGCACCAACTCCTGAAAAAGTGACCAGCTGACCACTGTCCAGTGGCCAAAAAGGAGTTTGCGCCAGGTGCACTCTGGGAGTTGAAGTCCGCACTTCCCAAGGACCATCACAGAACTTCTGGACCCTTGGGGTGAGCTGTGGACCCCAAAAGAACCTTAAAAGAACATCTGGGTGAAGCCCCAGAAGTTTGGAAAAGATTGGAGAAATTTTAGAAAAAAGCTCCATAAAGTGACCGACTCGACGCGGAAATTCTAGCCGGCTTGCCTCAACCGCGACCCGGCCTGACTTCGTGGTTCGTCCCGGTCAAGAAAAACATCCGAAAAAGAGACTAAGTCCGAACGTAAAAAGTTGACCGGGACCTTCCAGCCATCGTATCCGAGAAGGGCTCCACGGACGTCGGATCAAGATCCAGGTTTACCCCGGTCGAAGGATTTTCATCTCGAAAAAACGACTAAGTCCGAAGGTAGAAATCACCACCGAGGAAACCGACTTCGCGTATCCGGACCAGGGCTCCAGGAGGTCGGATCCAACTGGCAGGTTCGTCCCGGTGAAGAAAAACTTCAAAATAAAGACTAAGTCAGAAGGTAACTTTTTAACCGAGGCTTCCCGCGACCTGTATCCGAGCAGGGCTCCATCGCGGTCGGCCTGAAAGTTTGACTTTGTCCCGGTCCTGGTGCAACCAGATGACCCGATTGGCGCTTTTTGTTTCTATGCGCTAGAAAATAATAATACTTTAAAAATTCATATCTCCGGTTCCCCTGAACCGATTTTAATCGTTTTTGTGTCATTTTAAAGATAAAAATATAAGCTATTTTTATAAATTGGTTTTGGATTTTTAAACTGTTTCCTGTGTTTTATTTAATTACTGTTTTGTGATATTTGAATGCTTTACACTTTGTCTCCTAAGTTAAGCCTTGACGCTCGATGCCAAGCTACCAAGGGTAGAGCTGGGATTAATTTACTGAGACCTAACTGTACTTTTGTGGAGGTTTGTGGCTTGTTGCTAGGTGTAGGTACCTACCTGCCCTACCAATAACCCATTTTCCAACACCTATACAGTACATCGCAACACAACAGACAACGAGGGTAGGTTCATACAATTAGTTGGCCTGCTCGATGGGGAAACACTAGCGATTAATGGACTATACGTCCCGAATGTCAGACAGGGCGATTTCCTGCAAAAATCAACTATCAAATGACCTAACTGTACCCAGCATTTGGGGCGGGGACATGAACTGTGTACCACAAATACACTTAGACAGACAGATCACACCCGCCTGTGGTGGCCGCTCCGGTAACGAAAAATTCACAGATGCTGCAAGCATGGATGTCAGACCGCCACCTTGTAGATATATGGAGACACTTACATCCTCACGACAGGGAATATTCTTATCACTTCCCAGTACATTTACTGCACACCCGGATTGACCTCACTTCACAAGACTTAACACATCGAACCATGGGCGCGAAATACATTGCCAGGGTAATTTCGGACCACTGCCCACTCATAGTTAACATCAGATGGGGCAGACCGCGCGCTAGCATCCCAACCTGGCGCCTTCAAGCCCATTTACTGCGGGACCCCCCGTTCAGAGGGGAAATAGCTATGCACATCTCCTCTTACTTTACCCAGAACACTGGGACATCGAGCTCCAGGGCGAACGAATGGGATGCACACAAGGTAGTCATTAGGGGGATATGCATATCAACGACAGTGGGAGTACGACAAACATTGACACGGGAGCTCCGCA
Organism: Pleurodeles waltl; assembly: GCF_031143425.1. Classification (NCBI taxonomy): domain Eukaryota; kingdom Metazoa; phylum Chordata; class Amphibia; order Caudata; family Salamandridae; genus Pleurodeles; species Pleurodeles waltl. The sequence goes on from NC_090442.1 coordinate 326,589,045, forward strand.
AATTGGAACAAGAAGTCCACACCCTGGGGTGCAAATATGCGCAGGACTCAATCACACACGAGGAGCTCTCCAAGGTAGATGAAGCAGATAGACGGTTCAGGCAATTTGATTATCGACATTACCTGGCCCGTACACACGCGGAAGGGGACAGATCAGGTAAACTCCTGGCATGGCTATTAAGTAATGAGCACCGGAGCTCACCCATAGGTGCCATCCGTTTCGACACAGGGTTAATAGTAAACACTCAAATAGAAATAAACAGGGCCTTTAGAGAATATTACTGCACACTATACAAGGCTCCTCCCCCCCCCCTGCTGAACAACTACGCGAGTTTTTCAACGGCATTAATTTAAACCGCCTGACCAGTTCACAGGTGAAGGGAACTAGATAGACCGATAGATTTAGCTGAAATTCAACGGGCCTTGCAACAATTGTCACACGGTAAAGCACCTGGCAGTGACGGTATACCCACTGAATATTACCGCACATTCTCTGCCCAAATCTTAGCCCCATACCTAACAATGCTAACCGAGGCCCTAAACCGTGGTCAATTACCCGACACCTGCCGCGAGGCGCTGATAGCAGTTCTGCCTAAGAAAGGCCGTGACCCACTAGATGTACACTCGTACAGACCATTGTCGCTGTTGAACACAGACTGCAAGTTACTAGGTCAAATATTAGCCAACCGATTGCTACCTTGGATCTCGGATCTGATCCACCAAGACCAGGCCGGCTTTATACCTGGCCGAAACACCTTCGGTAATATACAGAATTTGTTGCGACTAATAGCAAGCTCCCCAGAGGGTGACTATCTCCAGGTGGCCATCTCACTTGGCATAGAAAAAGCGTTCGACACACTAGGGTGGCCATTCCTTATAGAAACGCTTTGCCGCATGGGCTTCGGACGCACATATATTGACTGGATAAAGGTACTCTATGCTAGCCCAACGGCCAGGGTCAAGACAGGCGACACAATCTCTTATCCATTCAACATAGAAAGAGGCACCAGGCAGGGTTGCCCACTGTCACCCCTATTATTCGCCTTGGCTTTTAAACCTCTGGCCGCTCGACTCTGGACCCTGGCCCCATTATGGGGTGTCCGCGATGGTCTCACCTACCGGATAGTGTCCCTGTATGCAGACAATGCTCTAATTTTTCTTCGTAATTACACAGAGTCCCTGCCCGACCTACTGAGATTGCTGCTGCAATTCGGTTCGGTGGCTGGGCTTAAGGTGAACTGGTCTAAATCATGCATATTCCCTATGCGCCCGGTCTTGGAAGCACTCCGGTTGCCATCTCATCCGGATGATCTGAAATGGTCCCTCACCACTTTTAAATACCTGGGAATAAATGTGTACCACGACACCCGGGATCTCAGAGACGGAAACCTTGGACAAGCAATCAGATCCATCAGGGGCTCTCTGCCCTTTTGGTGCTCCCTCCCACTCTCGCCCATAGGCAGAGAAGCCATAGCAAAGATGATAATACTACCACTTCTCTTGTACTCCTTCCTGGCCCTTCCATTGGTACTGCCCGCTTCCTTTTTCAAACCCCTGAACAGTTTACTAACAGACCTAATTTGGGGCAGTGGACGGCGGCGCGTCGCGTTAACCAAAATTCAACAACCACTTACTTTAGGTGGACTAGGTGCCCCCCGATTCGAATTGTATTATGCAGCGGCTCAACTGCACTGGATATCTAACTGGCTCGGAAGCCCCACCTGCGCTGAAACACAGACAATTCTCTCGGACCTCGGCAATACCGAGGTACTACATTACCTTATGACTCGCGATTGCCCTAAAAATTCACAGAATATCCCGTTAAACACAGCGCAAGGGGTTTGGGGTCGATACGCACTAGCGGGAGACAAAAACACGCAGTATTCCCCCAAGATTCCACTGTTGGCCATTCCGGAACTCGCTAAATTAGCGACCAAGGTTGGCCTTCATGCATGGCTTGATAAAGGCATACAAGTAGTCGGCGACTTATGTAATGAAGGACAGTCCCTAACTTATGACTCACTTGCCGTCAAATATAACTTGGGACGAGGTAGTTTCATAGCGTACGGAGCAGTAAGTCAAGTGATACGTTCTCGCTGGAAATAAGGGAACTCTGATCCACGGTGTCCCCCATACTCCACGACCTGCTAGATAACATAAACACTCCGATAAAAGTATCAAGAGCACCCATACAGAATCTTAACCTCCCACGTTGAACATAGTCAGGAACGCGCTAAAAGCAGATGGGATAATGAGCTATCGGAACCACTTACGCAAAACGCATGGACCCAGGCCATGGATATGATTCACGCAGTATCACGTAATCCTCGCTTCCGCTACACCCAGTTCAATTACTTACACCAAACATACTTATCACCTCACCGCATGGCACGCATGTTCCCCCATTCACCCCAGTCGTGCCCTAGGTGCGGCACCATAGAGGCCACTTTTTTCCATATGACATGGGACTGCCCCCCAATCCGCCATGTTTGGAACGAAGTAATAAACACACTAGCCGAATGGACAGACCTCTCATTGATCCCCACTCCCGAATTATGTTTACTGGGAATCGGTGTGAACCTCAAAAAACAGAAACAAATCAACAGATGCATAGCCCTGGCACTGGTGTTGTATAGACGCCTTATAGCTATGTACTGGAAAGCTCCTGGCGCCCTGAGTGCAGACCAATGGGGAGTCGAAGAGATGCGCTGGGCCAGGGCTGAGGCGCAGGCGTTGCGGCTCCTCTTTGAAAAGGGGATCCCGGTCAAGGGCCTGGCCACCTGGGACTCCTTCGTGTTGGCCATAGAAAATAAAGATGACAAACGACCTACCTGAACATAGCGTCCATTGGGCCACGCTAGGAGCTTATAAAGCTGCATGTAGCACACCCTCACCCTCGGGTAAACTGATAAACAAGATAAATCATAAACCAACATAAATGCCGGAGACATGGCCACTAGAGAGTGCCCACTTACTTTGCACAAAACTAAGGGGGGTTGCTGGAGCATGGCTGACCCGTGTAGGACCGCACGGAGTCACGATGCTCGCCGCGCCCGAGTCCACTCTCCGGGGCCCTCTTTCCCGCCGCATGCCTGCCCCCCCATCGGCTCCCTTCCCCCTGGGTTAGCATCATCCAGATTCATACCTGTGCTGGAGGTCGGGTCCGTTCAGACTGGGTGCAGAAGCAGGTGCCTGGGCTTAGGAGTGGCTCGCTTCGCCCCTATGCCCCTCCCTCTCCCAGAGCATCCCCGGCTTCCTCCCTCCCCCATCACCCCCCCGCGCACGCTCGGATCGGCCCCCTTCCTCTCTACTCACACTCTTTTGGTTACTTAGTTATCATTTCACCTCTCTTTTTTTCCCTTTTTTTTTTTTCTTTTCTTTTTTGATTTTTCTTCTGATGTTTCGTTTAATGCATGATTTGCTCTACTTGTGCTCCAACTGTATACCACCCCCCCATTCCCACCCCCGCAGGCGTGCGGGCTCCCTTGCAGCTGCGCGTGTGCCGGGGGCGTGGACACCACAGGGGAATGGCAAATGTAGCAAACAAAGAAATTTGTATCACCTCCCACTCTGGAGCACAATGGCAACTGCAATTGTTTGTATTCTCCTTTCGCATTGTTTGTTGGTTGCGATTACAATAAAATATATTCAACAAAAAAAAAAGCATTGAAAAGTATCTGGGTAGAGTCAAAATAACATGCATGGGCCGGTGTGTGTCAACAAAGGTAAGCAGTGCGTCAATTTCTCACCCGCAAGCGAGATCATGCGTCGTTTCTCCTTCTCTGGTCGGGTCGCCTTGAGTCGGTTTTCCTCTCCGCAGAAGAGCAATGCATCGATCCAGGCAGCACTCGGTCCGGGCAGGCGTTGTTTTTCCCGCGCCTAGCAAGGTTTGCGTTGAAAATGATGCCACACAGTGATAGTAAAACCGAGCTGCGTGGGTTGCGACGTTACCAGCCTCTGTTAGTGATGCGGCCGTCATTCTCCAGCTGCGAGCATCGATCTTCTAGCCGCGCTGCATCGATTTCAGCTGCAGGGCCGTCAGCACGTCGTTTCTTCAGCCGCATCTCGGAGGATGCATCGGAAATTTCCCTGCATGGCAGTCAGTGCATGGATTTTCAATCTTGGTCTGCCAGCTTCACCTGTCAAGGCCCCAGGAACTGAATACGGCACCACTTGACAGGGCAGGAGTCTCAGCAGAGAGTCCAGGTGCTGGAAGGGGAAGTCTTTTATGGCCCTGAGACTTCAACAACAGGAGGCAAGCTCAGGACAAGCCCTTGGAGATTTCTTCACAAGCAGGAATGCACAACAAAGTCTAGTCTTTGTCCCCTTTCACCAGGCAGAAGCAGCAACTGCAGGATAGCTCCACAAAGCACAGTCACAGGCAGGGCAGCACTTCTCTTCAACTCTTCTCCTTGACAGAGGTTCCTCTTGATTCCAGAAGTGATCTAAATTTCAGGGGTTTAGGGTCCTCTTCTTTTACTCCTTTCTGCCTTTGAAGTAGGCCTACTTCAAAAGAAAGTCTTTCTTGTTTGTGAGATCCTGCCTTGACCAGGCCAGGCCCCAGACACACACCAGGGGGTTGGAGACTGCATTGTGTGAGGGCAGACAAAGCCCTTTTAGTTGTGAGTGACCACTCCTCCATTCCTTCCTAGCACAGATGGCCCATCAGGATATGCAGGCTACACCCCAGCTCCCTTTGTGTCATAGTCTAGAGAGCGGTGCAAACAGCCCAACTGTCAAACGGACCCAGACAGGGAATCCACAAACAGGCAGAGTCACAGAATGGTTTAAGTAAGAAAATGCTCACTTTCTAAAAGTGGAGTTTTCAAATACACAATCTTAAAATCAACTTTACTAAAAGATGTATTTTTAAATTGTGAGCTCAGAGACCCCAAACTCCACATGTCTATCAGCTCCCAAAGGGAATCTACGCTTTAATCATATTTAAAGGCAGCCCCCATGTTAACCTATGAGAGGGAAAGGCCTTGCAACAGTGAAAACCGAGTTTGGCAGTATTTCACTGTTAAGACATACAAAACACATTAGTATATATCCTACCTTAAACATACACTGCACCCTGCCCATGGGGCTACCTAGGGCCTACTTTAGGGGTGACTTACATGTAAGAAAAGGGAAGTTTAGGCCTGGCAAGTGGGTACACTTGCCAAGTCGAATTGGTAGTCTAAAACTGCACAGAGACTGCAGTGGCAGGTCAGAGCATGTTTACAGAGGTACTATTGAGGGTGGCACAACCAGTGTTGCAGGCCCACTAGTAGCATTTGATTTACAGGCCCTGGGCACCTCTAGTGCACTGTTCTAGGGAGTTACCAGTGTAGGAAAGTACCATCTTGCCTGGCATGTTACCCCCATTTTTCACTGTATATATGTTGTTTTAGTTGTATGTGTCACTGGGACCCTGGTAACCCAGGGCCCCAGTGCTCATAAGTGTGCCTGAATGTGTTACCTGTGTAGTGACTAACTGTCTCACTGAGGCTCTGCTAATCAGAACCTCAGTGGTTATGCTCTCTCATTTCTTTCCAAATTGTCACTGACAGGCTAGTGACCATTTTTACCAATTTACATTGGCTTACTGGAACACCCTTATAATTCCCTAGTATATGGTACTGAGGTACCCAGGGTATTGGGGTTCCAGGAGATCCCTATGGGCTGCAGCATTTCTTTTGCCACCCATAGGGAGCTCTGACAATTCTTACACAGGCCTGCCACTGCAGCCTGAGTGAAATAACGTCCACGTTATTTCACAGCCATTTTACACTGCACTTAAGTAACTTATAAGTCACCTATATGTCTAACCTTTACCTGGTAAAGGTTAGGTGCAAAGTTACTTAGTGTGAGGGCACCCTGGCACTAGCCAAGGTGCCCCCACATTGTTCAGAGCCAATTCACTGAACTTTGTGAGTGCGGGGACACCATTACACGCGTGCACTACATATAGGTCTCTACCTATATGTAGCTTCACCATGGTAACTCCGAATATGGCCATGTAACATGTCTATGATCATGGAATTGCCCCCTCTATGCCATCCTGGCATTGTTGGTACAATTCCATGATCCCAGTGGTCTGTAGCACAGACCCTGGTACTGCCAGACTGCCCTTCCTGGGGTTTCACTGCAGCTGCTGCTGCTGCCAACCCCTCAGACAGGCAGCTGCCCTCCTGGGGTCCAGCCAGGCCTGGCCCAGGATGGCAGAACAAAGAACTTCCTCTGAGAGAGGGTGTGACACCCTCTCCCTTTGGAAAATGGTGTGAAGGCAGGGGAGGAGTAGCCTCCCCCAGCCTCTGGAAATGCTTTGTTGGGCACAGATGTGCCCAATTCTGCATAAGCCAGTCTACACCGGTTCAGGGACCCCTTAGCCCCTGCTCTGGCGCGAAACTGGACAAAGGAAAGGGGAGTGACCACTCCCCTGACCTGCACCTCCCCTGGGAGGTGTCCAGAGCTCCTCCAGTGTGCTCCAGACCTCTGCCATCTTGGAAACAGAGGTGCTGCTGGCACACTGGACTGCTCTGAGTGGCCAGTGCCACCAGGTGACGTCAGAGACTCCTGCTGATAGGCTCCTTCAGGTGTTAGTAGCCTTTCCTCTCTCCTAGGTAGCCAAACCCTCTTTTCTGGCTATTTAGGGTCTCTGTCTCTGGAGAAACTTTAGATAACGAATGCAAGAGCTCATCCGAGTTCCTCTGCATCTCCCTCTTCACCTTCTGATAAGGAAACGACCGCTGACCGCGCTGGAAGCCTGCAAACCTGCAACATAGTAGCAAAGACGACTACTGCAACTCTGTAACGCTGATCCTGCCGCCTTCTCGACTGTTTTCCTGCTTGTGCATGCTGTGGGGGTAGCCTGCCTCCCCTCTGCACCAGAAGCTCCGAAGAAATCTCCCGTGGGTCGACGGAATCTTCCCCCTGCAACCGCAGGCACCAAAAAGCTGCATCACCGGTCCCTTGGGTCTCCTCTCAGCACGACGAGCGAGGTCCCTCGAATCCAGCGACTCTGTCCAAGTGACCCCCACAGTCCAGTGACTCTTCAGCCCAAGTTTGGCGGAGGTAAGTCCTTGCCTCACCTCGCTGGGCTGCATCGCTGGGAACCGCGACTTTGCAGCTACTCCGGCCCCTGTGCACTTCCGGCGGAAATCCTTTGTGCACAGCCAAGCCTGGGTCCACGGCACTCTAACCTGTATTGCACGACTTTCTAAGTTGGTCTCCGGCGACGTGGGACTCCTTTGTGCAACTTCGGCGAGCACCGTTTCACGCATCCTTGTAGTGCCTGTTTCTGGCACTTCTCCGGGTGCTACCTGCTTCAGTGAGGGCTTTTTGTCTTGCTCGACATCCCCTCTATCTGCAGGTCCAATTTGCGACCTCCTGGTCCCTCCTGGGCCCCAGCAGCGTCCAAAAACGCCAAACGCACAATTTGCGTGTAGCAAGGCTTGTTGGCGTCCTTCCGGGGAGAAAACACTTCTGCACGACTCTCCAAGGCGAGAGAGATCCGTCCACCAAAGGGGAAGTCTCTAGCCCTTTTCGTTCCTGCAGAAACCTCCGCTTCTTCTGTCCAGTCGAAGCTTCTTTGCACCCGCAGCTGGCATTTCCTGGGCATCTGCCCATCTCCGACTTGCTTGTGACTTTTGGTCTTGGTCCCCTTGTTCCACAGGTACCCTAGATTGGAAATCCACAGTTGTTGCATTGCTGGGGTGTGTCTTTCCTGCATTATTCCTCTAACACGACTTCTTTGTCCTTAGGGGAACTTTAGTGCACTTTGCACTCACTTTTCAGGGTCTTGGGGAGGGTTATTTTGCTAACTCTCACTATTTTCTAATAGTCCCAGCGACCCTCTACAAGGTCACATAGGTTTGGGGTCCATTCGTGGTTCGCATTCCACTTTTGGAGTATATGGTTTGTGTTGCCCCTATCCCTATGTTTCCCCATTGCATCCTATTGTAACTATACATTGTTTGCACTGTTTTCTAAGACTATACTGCATATTTTTGCTATTGTGTATATATATCTTGTGTATATTTCCTATCCTCTCACTGAGGGTACACTCTAAGATACTTTGGCATATTGTCATAAAAATAAAGTACCTTTATTTTTAGTATAACTGTGTATTGTGTTTTCTTATGATATTGTGCATATGACACTAAGTGGTACTGTAGTAGCTTCACACGTCTCCTAGTTCAGCCTAAGCTGCTCTGCTAAGCTACCATTATCTATCAGCCTAAGCTGCTAGACACCCTATACACTAATAAGGGATAACTGGGCCTGGTGCAAGGTGCAAGTACCCCTTGGTACTCACTACAAGCCAGTCCAGCCTCCTACAACCAGTAAATCAAATATGTCAATCATGGATAAACCAATTACATACACATTTTGTATAGGAGCACTTGCACTTTAGCACTGGATAACAGTGGTAAAGTGCCCAGGGTAACAAAAACAGAGTCCAGCACACATCAACAACCTGAGAAACAGAGGCAAAAAGTTAGGTTAGACCACGCCAAGGATGCCATTTCTAACACTACCCATTTCCAATCAAAAGTTAGCACAATTTAAATATAATTGGGTAACCCAGTGTTATCCAATGAGAAAGGTAGCCATTGCAGTAGTGAAAAATTAATTTCAGAGAGTTTCACTACCAGGACATTTAAAACTTAAAAATACATGCCCAACATTTAAAAAAAATTGTACCCTGCCATATGAGCTGTTTAGTGCCTATCTTAGGGGTGACATATGTATTATAAGGAAAGTTTTACAATAAGCAAAAGTTTGTTTTGCCAAGTCAAAATGGCATTTTAAAACTGCCCACAGGCTGCAACGGCAGGCCTAATACATATTTTAAAGAGCTAGTTAAATGCTTCCCACTAGTAGCATATAATTTACTTGCCCTTGGTACATGTAGTGCTAATTTACCAGGGGCTTGTAAGTAAATTAGATATGCCAATTGGGTGTAAGCCAATTATACATACTTAATGGAGAGGGCACAAGCACTTTAGCACTGATTAGCAGTGTTAAAGTGCACAGAGTCCTAAGGCCAACATAACTGCAGTGGTAAGGCAAAACGTTTGGAGTGAAGATAACAGAAAAAGTCTGTTAGGTGTAAGATATAGTGTGAGCAATAAGAAGTAAAACATTGACCATGGTAGTTCAAGTATCAGGTCAAATCAACACTATGAGGGTCATTATGACTTCGGCGGATGGAAAAGCCCGTCCACCAAAGTTCTGATGGGGAGGTTGCCGCCAGTGTGGCTGCCTCCCCAGCGGCCCCATTACAAGTTTCCCGCTGGGTCAGCGTGTGGAAACAAAGTTTCTGCCCGCTGGCCCAGCGGGACATGGCCTACAGAATTGTTGCTGGATCGTAATAGAGCCGGCGGCAATGCTGTAGTACGTAGGGTGCACCAGCACCCATCGCAAAGTTCACTGTCTGCAAAGCAGACAGTGGACATTACGACGGGGCTGGCCAGGGGATCCCTACACTGCCCCTGCCAAGTGCCTGGGAAGTGCAGCCCCCCCCCCCCCCTGGGCACCCTGCACTCCATCTCCACCAGCCTTCACATGGCGGAGTTACCACCATGTAACTGCTGGCAGAGAGGGGGGTCGTAATCCCCAGGGTGGCGCTGCTTGCAGCGCTGCCCTGGCAGATTAGGACCCCCACCAGACCCTCCTGTGTAGGAAACCTGGCGGTCCGACTGCGGCACTAGCAAAGCGGTCGTAATGTGGCGGTCCGACCGCGACCCTGGCAGTCTTAAGACTGCCTGCGTCATAATGTGGGCCTATGTCTAACAGAGACCAATCATAAAACTTTAATACTGGACCTGGTCAATATACTTGTATATATAATAATACATGATCTACACTCCAACAAGAGGTTAATCAATAAAGGGGCAAATGTGGTGGGGAAGACAGGTAGTGTCTAGGTGGAGCAGGTTTAGTTTAGTTAATTATATTTCCAGTGTATTTAGAAAACAGCTTCAAAGCACAACAAATCAAAATAAAATAAATAACAGGCTACCAGATAAGTATCTATGGAGATACCTCATTTCAAAGATGGTAGGTTTACCTCATACTTAAAGGAAGTGAGCATGGAAATATGATGAAGGCTAGATGACCATGTATTCTAAAGTGAGATTTCAGCTACAATCAACATCATACCACCAAATGTCCTACATTTTCATTTCATCAGAAGCAGTCTGGCTTCAGTTGCAGAGCCCCATTATCTGGCATATTTATTACATTGGAATAAATCTGATAAGCAATTAGGACCAAGTCCTAGAACTGCTTTCAAGGAGGAAACAAATGGATCATCTCCTTGATAACCCCTAAAACACAGGACTTTCTGATAAATTAACTGATTTTGCAAGGGAGCACGCTACACTATTAGCTCCTATTGTGATAGACTACAGTTCATTCAGGTTGCTTTTCATTGTGAACAAATTGCCACCCACCAGAAGTGGCTGGTACCCTTTTAAAGTGGTGGGTCAAGTGAATAGCCCTACCTCTTCACAAAAAAATAAAAAATAAAACACCCCCTCCCTCCAAAACCCTAAAATAAACCACCCTTCCCTCCAAGAGCCCAATAACACTAACTATAACATACCCAAAACCACTACACTTATATGCACTACACACTTACATACATTACACACATGCATTGCACATTAAAAAAGGCACTTACTCACGGGCTGCACATCCACCTCCATGTTCTTCTGCTCTCCAATAGAAAAGGAGCTCCCCTAATCAATCCAGATGCTGCTCTCATGCTGTTAACCAGCATGAGAGAAGTGCCTGGATTGGATGGAGCGTTGTGGCTGGACGCTCCTTCAGGCCCTGGAGGCCTATGCCTGGTTTCCACTCAGCTATCTTAAGACAGCTGAGTGGAGAGCTTCAAAGTGTGCATGTCACTTTGGCCGGCACATAAAAGCCAGGCAAAGTGTCATGCACACTTTGGAGCATCCAGTTCAGGCACTGTTCCAGTCCTCTGCTGTAGGAAGCAGAGACAGTCCTCTGCTGCTGGCAGCAGGGGACATACCGAGCATCTGGGCTGGTGCGCTCTGCACAGAAAAATCAAAATGGCAATGAAATCTTTTAATTGCTGTTCTATTTGTTCCTGTGTGGCTTGCAGCGGGTGGAGGGGTGTGGTGGTGGGGGGGGGGGGACGCTCCTCTGTTGCCTGAGTGAGAAGGATTGGAAATACATCTTGAGCCCAGGATCACCAGAATTACTATAAGGGTTAGTAGACTCAGAGCCACTGGGACAGAAAAGGCTCCAATCACCTTGAACCAATCACCATGACTCTACCTGATTTGAGTCTTATGTCCCCAAGTGGTGCCTCCCCAGATGGTGGGGGTGAGCCTGAAGGTGCTCTGCCAGCTCAGCTGTGGTTCTGTGGGCAAAACTGACACTGCGTGATGCATCTCCTCACACTCCACTCCAGAACTGCTGAAGCATGATGCATCCCCGACTCCAGAGCTCACATTGTTGCCTTCAGTTACCTCAGAACTGTTGCTGCACAACGCATCCTCAATGCAGGCCCTTGCATCTCAGGTCCCTCATCAATGACCTCTTCAACAATGATGCAGGTCTCTGCATCACAGCCCCGCAGCTTCCTCAGAGTCGCTGCTGAGCGAGGCACCCTCAACCCAGAATATTGCAAAGCTCCACAAACCTGGATTTAAGGTACTTTGTTCAGGTGGCCTAACTTGGTCCATGCATCTGGCCTATATCCATCTCAGTTGGCCTGAATGTCTGACTTTGTCCTGATCCGGCACTACCAGAAAACCACTGCTTTCAGTTAAATATTTAAAATGCATATCTCCGGTCCTATTGATTGGATTTTCGTTGTTTTGGTCTCAAATAATTTTTCTTGTGCTTTTACCCTTATTACTGTTTAAAGCATAAATACTTTACACATTGCCTCTAAGTTAAGTCTGACTGCTTTGTGCCAAACTACCCAAGGCTTAAGCGCAGGTTAATTTGGGGTTCGCATGTGGGCCACCGGGACAGAGATGGTGGTTGCTGCTTGAGTGTGGTTTCACACCCTCAACCAGTAACCACACTTCCAACAAAACACAACTCTATTTGAAAGTCTTCTTCATTCCAGATATCCGGTGCCTACATCAATACCTGCATCTCATCGAGATCTGAATGCCCAGCACCTAACTGCATATTAATCCAACCATGAAAGAACTGTTGTCTCTTGCAAAGAAAAACAAGCAACAACTAGTTCAAACCTGGCTAAATGACTTGGATAAATTAATAAATCCAGGCTTTGTAAAGTGCAACAAATCACCCATGAGGATCTCAAGGAACTGAATTGTAGGCATGGGAAGATTACGTGATTTTCCCAGAATCACAGGATGTTGAGCCGATGCCAAGACTCAAACCTCGTTCCTCCAGCTTCAAAGTCAGCAGCTGAGGCCGTTATGCCACATCCTCTTCCTTATTGATGAATTCAAACCCAACTTTTACCCAATGCCACTTAGATTTTCCTTTTACACCAGCCTCACTCTCATGTAATTTATTGCCAAGAAAGGAAGAATGTCATACTACCAGCTCTGTCTACTGAATAAAGTCAGCGCGTTCTTCCAAGATAGCATCTTTAGAACTTAATTTTCATTTCAATTGTAACCGTGCCCTGCCCCAAAGCCTTCCAGAATATATACTGACCACAAAGGCATCCTATACGATGGAGCATATTTCATCTTCGGCTTGAAGAAATATGGCTGTTATCAGTCCCATTCTCATGGAATTCCACTAGCTTCTCTGGCCGACTTAAATCATCTTTAAAACCGGAGGCATAATTGACAAAGCCATCACGACCAGCACCCCAGGATAGCTGAATGACCAGCTCGGCATCTCTGGTGTCTCTCTGCCACAGCCAGGACCTCATCAGATCGTAGACAAAGAAGTGAAGCAAGTACCACACTGTGAAGCTTTCATCAAGAGCCAAGACACGCCAGGCAGGGCACAACACAAGCTGTCCAATAGTATGCTCCTGTGGACGGGTAAGAAGTTGGTCTCAATTTACCATACTGACTCCTTCTATGTAGTGGTGTCATGACTTACAAACCCCTCTACGTTTCAGTGCACTAAAATGTAAAAGAGTTGCTAGGCTGAACAAAAACCAAGCAGTCGCTGTGCACAGGGACATTTTAAGGGTTTTGGGGGCCCTGAGTGAAACCTATTTTGAGGGCTCCTGTTGAGAACAGATTTGAATCTATTTTTCAATTTCAGCTCTTTTATGCCCTCTTTGGCACGGTGACTGACAGCGCACAGGCGCAATCATCCAAATTCTAAATATATTTACATCTAATAATCAGAGATAGTGACCTGTTTTCTATATTGTACCACAGTTCACCACTATTAATGCAAATAATCTCTGCCACACCCTCCTGACACCCTCCCATTTCTCATATGTGAGGTCTTATTCTGATCTTAAAGAAACCTTTTTTTAATGGATATTGCATGATAAGTAAACATAATGGGGGTTATTCTAACTTTGGAGGAGGTGTTAATCCGTCCCAAAAGTGACGGAAAAGTGACGGATTTACCACCAGCCGTATTACGAGTCCATTATATCCTATGGAACTCGTAATACGGCTGGTGGTATATCCGTCACTTTACCGTCACTTTTGGGACGGATTAACACTCCTCCAAAGTTAGAATAACCCCCAATATGTCTCTGAAAAATGTCTGTAATAAATTCTCACACATCACCCACATTAAAAATAAATGAAAGGAAAACGGTATGAAAAACAGTATGTTTAAGAATTATTCAAGGTCATCAGATGAATTCTGAGCAGACCAGAGAGGGCTCTATTGCCCCCCCCCCCTCTGAAAGACTGGAGCCCTGGGCCAGAGCTCACTTTGCCCACGCCATAAAAAGTCTCTGACAGTGCAACGTTTTAACATGAGCACAAGCACAACAAAGAGGGCATGGTTTCTCATGTTTGTTAGTATGCTCCTGCAGGCATTATGAGGTGGATTCCATCTGCTGCACACATCTCTCCTATGCAGCAGTGTGAGGATTTACAAATCCCTCTAAAGTGCTTTGTGAAATAAAATATGGAAAAAAGCTGCCTGAACCAAATAAAAGTGTGGTATTAAAAAGAGCGTGTTAAAAGAATATGTCACATTTTATTGTGGGAAATGTAAAGGCAAATGTCCGCATCCAATAGCAAAATTTGTAAAAATTCAGTAATTTAAAATGTAAAGACATTACCTCTGAGTAGGTCGACTACGAGTAGGACTAGGAGTAATGAGGATTACTGTCCAGCACCAGTTTCTCCGTGAGAGCAGTCAAGCGTTGCCCACTGAGCGCCACTCCTCACAAACATAAAATGGCAATGAAATGATTTCATTGCCATTTTATCTTTTCACCCGATGTGCGTGCTGTAGTAAACTGGGCCCGAGGCAAAAGACATGGGGGCATGTCAGCAGAGGACTGGAGCTGTTGCTGGCTGAATGCTCCAAAGTGTGCATGTCACTTTGGCCATGTGTTTTTTGTCGGGTGGGGTGATGACCTAGCACAGGCCTGCAGGGCTTGAAGGAGCATGCGGCCCGCCCACTCCATCCAGCCAGACTCTTCTCTCATGCTGGTCAACAGCATGAGAGCAGTGTCTGGATTGGTCACTGGAGCTCCACAACAGACTACAGTTTGCAGAACACCGAGGAGGGCATGCTGTGGTCGGTAAGTACATTTTATTTGATTTTAACATGGTGTTTTGAAGGAAGGGGATGTTTTATTATGGACGTTTGAAGGGAGAGGGTATTTTATCTTGGTCTTTTGAGGAAGGGGTGTTTTATTAAGGGTTTTTATAGAGAGGGGGTGTTTTATTTTATTTTTTGGGAAGTGGCAATTTGCTCGCCCCACTACTTTTTAAGGTTACCAGCCACCACTGGGATTACCAGTAAATAATCAGGCAATAATTGTGTTCCCAAAAATATATTAAAAGCTGATAGCTGATTCATGGCCACTACCAATGTCTCTGAGACCAGAAAATATACAATTGAATTGATGCGCCTTGTTTGCTATCCATATCTGTAATTTCCAAATAACCTGTTAAATAGATTTACTGTTGAGAATGTACAATTCATTTCACTACACTATTTGTGACTTGAGATTGTGGGATTTTGTTTTCTTTTGTTTAAGCGACCACCTTCCAATTAGATTCTGAGTACTAACCTACAATTCTGAATATATTTGCAAAAGAGGACTGAAAATGGTGAAGTGAAATGCACAAGTGCAGATAGTGTTTCGAAACAATATAGGACATGTGAAATTACATATTCTGAATTGCTTGTTTCACTGACGGTTTTTGACCATTTCTCAGGACAAAAGTGATGTAAAAATAGCGTTCCACTCTTGTCTCAATATTTTATGGGAGAGAGTAAATCTCCAGCTACCAATGGGCTTGTTAAAATTTCTTGTACAACATGAAATTATTGCGATATTTCGTCAGCACCTCTTCACAACACATGGACTTTTAGCAAAGTTAGGTGGAAATTGCTCCGTGAAATTCTATTTTTTCAGAATTTTCTCCGAATGAGAACCGTACTTTGAAAACGCAGAAGATGGGCATCATGCTTGAACTGCTTGATCAATTAAATATGCTACTCTATATTAATGGCCCAAGAATCTGGTGCTGCTGAAATATTTCAAATCTGGTCCACTGGAGACTGCAGAACTTTCAATGTTTCCCCGTGCATGCGTGAATAAGTCCATCCATTCAAGTTAACCTGTTGACTTCCAGGACTTATAGTAAAGCTTTTACAAGGAGTTAAATGGAACTACAAATCCCAGAGTGCAACACGAAACCTAATCTCGGTTAGCTACTCACGTGGGGAACCGGGAAACTTGAGAGCTCTGAAACTGCATCAACGTGAAGCGCGTGGCTCCTTAAATGATACGAGCGTCCTGTCATCTAAGACGCCGAAAGGATTTAACTTTCGTAATATATGTTGTTATGCCTGCCAATAACGCCTTTGAAGGGAGAAACTGAATGGGAAAATAAATGTGCGTGATTACTCTTTGGAAACAATGTAAGGCAACAGCTCCAGACACAATTCCAGTTTCTGAACAACAGCAAAGGATGCCACACAGAAATCATGGCTTCTTATGAATTCCAGCTGTGTTCATGCCTGTGGGTAAAGTATTGCCTTAAAAGAGGGTAAATGATGTCTGTAACAGCAACTAACAGGTGGAAGAACTTTCAATAAATCAAGTAAAGCTCCACTTTTGCTTTCATTTAAGAGAAATACAAACATTTGTTTTATTTTGTCCTCCATTTCTCAAACTAATAAAAGATGTAAATGGCAGAATGCTTTGGTTTTTGTTACCAGACTTCATGAGAGCCGTATCATTTACAGATGGCCGGTTTTAAAATCGTTTCATTCTGAATCACATTGTAATCCTGATCCACTTTCTTGTTAAAATAGTTTCTTTGAAGTTACCTCACATTCCTTCTTCTCTTCTGTTTCTCATTCTTTGTTACTAGAGTCTGAAGGGGAAACAAACTGGAAGCAGCAACAACAAAGAACAATGGCGGGTGTGGCTGCTTCTTTCGCCTTGTGACTAAAGATGTCCAGGATTTTAAAAAATGACATGACCTTTTGGATGCAAACCCTGTTAAAACCGGAGTTTGACATGAGTATGAAGTATGTTTGGCTTAAGGTTACTATCTCACACCAAGTTTTGTGAGGGTAAGGATGATTGGTACACAACACTGTAAAATGTTAGTTGGTCCTATGAAAACAGCTTTGGAACACTGAAACCAAACATGGTTATAAGCCCCCTCCACACAATCTATCAATGTCATGATGTTGTGGAACTTTATTTTAGAGATGCTGTTTTTTTTTTTTTTAAGTGCGCTGAACAGCTTGTATATAAAATTCTAAATGAGTCAAAAGAAATAATAACACTTTCAGTACTTCAAATGTTCACTTGTTGGATGTAAAAATTGTAATCATTTGTCTAACAGTTCAACATGAGCCCCCCTTAACAAAAACAAAACCTGCTGGAATCTGTGACCACATAGGGAGCATTACTGCTTCCCCAGGGCAGAAGTGCTAGTACAGCAGTGGCAGGGGCAGGACTTGGTGTCAGAGGAGGCAAATAAAATGCTCAGAGGAGCACCAGTCTAGGCCATTTCTCTAAGTACAGACTATTTCTCTGGTATGAGATTGTTAGACTTAGCATCCTTGGTGTGGTTTCTCCTAACTTTTTACCTCTGTTTTGCAGGTTGTTGAAAGGTGGTGGATTCTGGTTTTGCAGCTTTTGTTACTCTGGGCACTTTACCACTGCTATCCAGTGCTAAAGTGGAGGTGCTCCTATGTAAAATGTATGCGTAATTGGATTTCCATGATTGGCATATTCAATTTACTGGTAAGTCCCTAGTTCAGTGCACTAGAGGTGCCCAGGGCCTGGAAATCAAATGCTACTAGTGGGCCTGCAGCACTGGTTGTGCCACCCACATTAGTAGCTCAGTAAACATGTCTCAGACCTGCCACTGCAGTGTCTGTGTGTGCAGTTTTAAACTGCCAATTCGACTTGGCAAGTGTACCCACTTGACAGGCCTAAACCTTCCATTTTCTTACATGTAAGGCACCCCTAAGGTAGGCCCTAGGTAGCTCCATGGGCATAGGCAGGGTGCAGAGTATGTTTAAGGTGGAACATATACTAATGTTTTTTATATGTCCTGACAGTGAAATACTGCCAAATTCGTTTTTCACTGTTGCAAGGCCTAGCTCTCTCATAGGTGAGCATGGGGGCTGCCTTTAAATCTTATTAATGCAGAAGCTTCCTTCTGGGTGTAGATGGACATATGGAGTTTGGGGTCTCTGAACTCACAATTTAAAAATATATCTTGTAGTGAAATTAGTTTTGAGATTGTGTGTTTGAAAATGCCACTTTTAGAAAGTTTGCATTTTCTTGCTTAAACCATTCTGTGACTCTGCCTGTTTGTGGATTCCCCGTCTGGGTTAGTTTGACAGTTGGGCTGTTTCCACCTCTCTCTAGACTTTGACACAAACAGAGCTGGGGTGTAGCCTGCATATCCTGATGGGATATCTGTGCTAGGAGGGAGGAGAGAAGTGGTCACTCACACCTGAAAGGACTGTTGCTGCCCTCACAAAATGCAGTCTCCAACCCCCAGGATTTTACAAACAAGAAAGACTTTCCTTTGAAGTAGGCCTACTTCAAAGGCAGAAAGGAGTATAAGAAGAGGACCCTAAACCCCTGAAAATTAGATCACTTCTGGAATCAAGAGGAACCTCTGCCAAGGAGAAGAGCTGAGGAGAAGTGCTGCCCTGCCTGTGATGGTGCTTTGTGGAGCTATCCTGCAATTGCTGCTTCTGCCTGTGAAAGGGGACAAAGACTGGACTTTGTTGTCCATTCCTGCTTGAGAAGAATCTTCAAGGGCATGAACTGAGCTTGATTCCTGTTGTTGAAGTCTCAGGGCCATCAAAGATTTCCCTTGCCAGCACCTTGACTCTCTGCTGAGACTCCTGCCCTGCCAAGTGGTGCCCTATCCAGTTCCAGGGCCCTTGACAGGTAAAGACTGAAAATCGACACACATACTGCCGTGCTGGGAAGTTTTTTATGCACCTTCCGTGATGCGGCTGATGACCCACACGCCACCAGCTTCGCGGCTGAAATCAACGCTCCACCTGCATCGAGGTTGGAAGATTGACACAACGCAGCAGGAGAAACAACACGCAACACCTGCTAACGGATGCTGATAACGATGCAAACCCCCCACAGCGTGGTCTTGTGATACCGTGTGACCGGATTTTGAATGCAACATCGCTGGGCGTGGAAACAAAACTCAAAGCCTGCCTGGACCTGAGGTGCCTTTCCGGACCAACGCATCGCTCTCTTGCGGGAGAGGAGAAACGATGAACGCCGACCCAACCGGAGGAGGAACGACGCAAGGTCTTGCTTGCTAGCGAGTAATCAATGCATCGCTGGCCTTTTCTGATGCACCCTTGCCTGTGCGGTGCTATTTTGACGCTACCCAGGTACTTTTGTATGCTAATGTTCTTACTGTTTTCTAAAAGATTCAAGACTCTTCTTCTTTAAAAATTCATTACTTGACTTGTGCATGTTGAATTTTTGTTGTTTTGGTTTTGTTTTGTTTAGATAAATATCACCTATTTTTCTAAACCTGTGTTGTGTAATTACTTAGTGTTTCACTGAGTTACTGTGTGTTTGTTGGTACAAATACTTTACACATTGCTTCTGAAGTTAAGCCTGCCTCCTTGTGCCAAGCTACCAAGGGGATGAGTGGGGGTTAACCAAGGGTGATTCTCCTTTACCCTGACTAGAGTGAGGGTCCTTGCTTGGATAGGGGGTAACCTGACTGCCAACTAAAGATCCCATTTCCAACAGAGATATTATGCAATTTAAAATAAAGAGAGAGAATCCAAGCCCTTGGGGAAAGTCCAACTACCTGCATTTCGGGAAGGTGCCAGAAAACTTAACATTCCAGCTTACTCAACTCAATGTCTTGTGCTTGAGGACTGCAATGATGAATATCAGATTGGGCTCTCCTTCACAGAAGAACTCTAACTCACCCCACTGCTGTATGCTCAGAATTAGTTATTCGGTTACACCATTTCTAGCTGTGAAGTAACCAAAAGTCTTCTGATATGCCATGCTCTTCAAAACTCACACTCACACTCCCTCTCTCAATCTCTCTCTTGCTTTCTCTCTCCCCTAGCATTTCTTTTCCTCTCTCTTGCTTTCTCTCTCCCCTAGCATTTTGTTCCTGCTAATAACTTTGGTGCCATTTAATGAATCTTCATGAAATTTTCAAAACTAGTTTGCCACTCACTACAGCTATTAAGTGTAAAGTTTTGGGGTGATCTGTGAAGCAAGGGTCGAGAAAAAGGGGGTCTCCCAAAACATGTTTTCCACATACAATTTCCCATAGGGATTTTAGGCACAACTACAGCCCAAACCGCTGAACAGTATTACACCAAATTGGGATGAAAGCTAAATCTTGGCCCAGAAAGAGTGCATTTTGTAATTTGCTGTAAATCTGTTCACTAGTCTTGGAGTTATTAAAGTAAAAAGATTTATGTATATCCAGAGAGGTGGATCCCCTGCTGATCTGGGTGGATTCTCAGTTCCATGTCAACAGCAATGCTGTGATTGGCTGGTTGCAACCTGGGAGGGAAGTTGCGACTGCCATATTGTTCATCGGGACTCAGTTCCCAGCTGAGAAAATACAGGGAGTGCAGAATTATTAGGCAAATGAGTATTTTGACCACATCATCCTCTTTATGCATGTTGTCTTACTCCAAGCTGTATAGGCTCGAAAGCCTACTACCAATTAAGCATATTAGGTGATGTGCATCTCTGTAATGAGAAGGGGTGTGGTCTAATGACATCAACACCATATATCAGGTGTGCATAATTATTAGGCAACTTCCTTTCCTTTGGCAAAATGGGTCAAAAGAAGGACTTGACAGGCTCAGAAAAGTCAAAAATAGTGAGATATCTTGCAGAGGGATGCAGCACTCTTAAAATTGCAAAGCTTCTGAAGCGTGATCATCGAACAATCAAGCGTTTCATTCAAAATAGTCAACAGGGTCGCAAGAAGCGTGTGGAAAAACCAAGGCGCAAAATAACTGCCCATGAACTGAGAAAAGTCAAGCGTGCAGCTGCCACGATGCCACTTGCCACCAGTTTGGCCATATTTCAGAGCTGCAACATCACTGGAGTGCCCAAAAGCACAAGGTGTGCAATACTCAGAGACATGGCCAAGGTTAGAAAGGCTGAAAGACGACCACCACTGAACAAGACACACAAGCTGAAACGTCAAGACTGGGCCAAGAAATATCTCAAGACTGATTTTTCTAAGGTTTTATGGACTGATGAAATGAGAGTGAGTCTTGATGGGCCAGATGGATGGGCCCGTGGCTGGATTGGTAAAGGGCAGAGAGCTCCAGTCCGACTCAGACGCCAGCAAGGTGGAGGTGGAGTACTGGTTTGGGCTGGTATCATCAAAGATGAGCTTGTGGGGCCTTTTCGGGTTGAGGATGGAGTCAAGCTCAACTCCCAGTCCTACTGCCAGTTCCTGGAAGACACCTTCTTCAAGCAGTGGTACAGGAAGAAGTCTGCATCCTTCAAGAAAAACATGATTTTCATGCAGGACAATGCTCCATCACACGCGTCCAAGTACTCCACAGCGTGGCTGGCAAGAAAGGGTATAAAAGAAGGAAATCTAATGACATGGCCTCCTTGTTCACCTGATCTGAACCCCATTGAGAACCTGTGGTCCATCATCAAATGTGAGATTTACAAGGAGGGAAAACAGTACACCTCTCTGAACAGTGTCTGGGAGGCTGTGGTTGCTGCTGCACGCAATGTTGATGGTGAACAGATCAAAACACTGACAGAATCCATGGATGGCAGGCTTTTGAGTGTCCTTGCAAAGAAAGGTGGCTATATTGGTCACTGATTTGTTTTTGTTTTGTTTTTGAATGTCAGAAATGTATATTTGTGAATGTTGAGATGTTATATTGGTTTCACTGGTAATAATAAATAATTGAAATGGGTATATATTTTTTTTTGTTAAGTTGCCTAATAATTATGCACAGTAATAGTCACCTGCACACACAGATATCCCCCTAACATAGCTAAAACTAAAAACAAACTAAAAACGACTTCCAAAAATATTCAGCTTTGATATTAATGAGTTTTTTGGGTTCATTGAGAACATGGTTGTTGTTCAATAATAAAATTAATCCTCAAAAATACAACTTGCCTAATAATTCTGCACTCCCTGTAAAATGTAAAAGTGATAGAAGGCGTAAGGGTAGGGGTACCCTGACCCAATGGGACTGATGGAGGAGCCTGTGAGAGACCACTCATGGGCAGGAAATTGTCCAACAACTTATTTTTTTTTAGCGCACGAGGATCCGTGGATTCACATCCACACAGCCACTCCCACCCACATTCACAGACACACACTACCAATCATACATGCACTTATATACCCACAGCACACTCACACATCCACTTGTGCACAATGATCATCACACTCAGTCACACATGCAGGTTACAGGGATGTTATAGTTAGGAAATAGCATTAAAAAAATATAGAAATTCACTGAAAGGTTACAGGGCCTTTATAGTTAGGTTCAGATTTACACACACAACCATAGAAATTCATCAGTTTACAGTTATAGTTATTGCAAGTAAATATAACTTGTGCCCTAAGGTAACAAACTCACTCCCTCCCCATGCACTGCTAATTAGCCCACATATTACATCACTCATGAGATCTTCTACATTCTACATTATTGATAATTTTACTGGAATATTTTCAGTGAAATTATTGATGAGAAAACTGTGCACAGATGGGACACAAGTATTAGGTACCTTAGGGCACGAGTTATAGTTACTTGAGATAAATATAACTACTGAATTTCTATGTTTTTTTGTGTGTAAAATTTAAACCTAACTGTAACATCCCTGTAACTTTTAATATTCACAAAACTACATGCAGAGTTTTGACTCCGCGCTTCCCATACTTGTGTGGAGTTCTCGGCACCCAGAGACTCCACAATTAGGGCAGAGAACTCCACACACATAAGCATAGGGAATGCAGATTCTGAAAACTTCACATGTAGTTTGTGAATAGGGAAAAGTAGTAAACTTACACAAAAATGTATGGTTACCTTCGTGATTCAGGCCCTATGTTTGTAGAATCAGTTTGATTCAAAATAATCAAAGTAAAAACACAGGGGCATCATTTCAAGATACCCAGTGACTACCACAATGACTACAGTGTTGCAACTCAATGGCAGCTCATAAAAATTGCCTCTTTTGCATCCCTGACTGCTGTGTACAGCAGGTAGCAAGGTCACTGGCTCTGACAACCAACATGTAAGAATTGTATGCAACAATATTATATATATACATAGGCCCTCATTACAACTTTTTCAAAGACCACCGAAGCTGCGGGCCCCAACATACTACCAGTGCTGGCGGTATGTTTGGCGCCCTATTATGACTTTTCCGCTGGGCCAGCGGATGTAAACAGCGTTTCCGCCCGCTGGCCCAGCGGAAAACTCACCACAACATTGAAGCCGGCTCGTAATCGAGGCAGCGGCAATGTTGAGGTGCGTCGGGTGCAGCAGCACCCATCGAGCATTCCATCACCCGTAATTCGGGCAGTGGAATGCGTGATGGGGCTGTGCATGGGGGACCTTGCAGTGCCCATGGCAAGTGCATGGGCACTGCAGGGGCCACCAGGGGCCCCTGAGTCTCCCATACCGCCAGCATTTCCATGGCTGTGTTTACCGCCATGGACAGGCTGGCGGATGGGAACTGGTAATCCCCAGGGCAGCGCTGCTTGTCTGTGCCTGTCATAGCCCAGAGGAGGCTAGGCTGGGCCACCCCTCTTGGCTGTAATTTATCGCAACATGGTGAAAAGGAAACCCCAGCAAGTCCTTGGATGGCAAGACCTCTGCAGTTCCTTCTATAGCAACTTTTTTACTGGTGCCATAGGAGCCTTAAAGAAATTAGATTGGTTGAAGAAATATTGGGAGCTTTAAAGAGCTCTTTGACATGCTCCATAGCCCCCCCCCCCCCAGAAATTTCTAATACTGTTCTCCCTGCTGAGCTTGGGCCTAACTTGGTGTAATGAAATTCCCTTTAGTGACAGAGTGCAGGTCAGTTTTGCATCTTCACAGTACTCTGTCAGCCAAAAAGAAATTACACAATATGAGGAAAAAGGCATTAGGGAATCATTCTGTGTCTTGCTGGGTTGGAGACAAGATTCCACCAGACTCTGTTGACTTTATGCAAGTGCCTGTTCTTGCAGATGCCAGTCTACCTAATAAACTGGGTCTACAACTGAAGGCATTTATTAACACATCATTTGATTTATTTTTTCCAAATAATGCCCTGTTTAAATTTTTGTTGACAAAGCTTACTGATGAGGTTTTAGAAATCAAGGCTGCGGTGAAATTGGACCTGAGAGAGGAGGCCCAGTGTAGTCCTACTGGTGTCAAGGAAGAGATAGGTCAGGGTCACATAGTTGAGAGAATACAGGGCCAAGAAGTGATTCCATTACTCCTGCTTGTGCTACTTCATTTAAGTCGGAGTCAGGCAAAGGTCAGGGTGCTGGACCAGATATTGCACCCCTTCAGGCACTACAGACCTACAGCATTTCCTTGATACAATACCCACCTCTCCCTCATCCACTGTGTCAAGCTAGCCTGTAGGGCATATCTCTCCTCCCCTCCATCTACCTGCCGATGGTATTCTCTATGCTGCTATTTTCATTGATTTTTCTCAGCTAAGATATGACCAGTTGGAAGACATGCCTGAGTTTGGATGTCATTACAGTAATATTATTACAGTCAGAAGAGTGTCCTGGATTGGCTTACTTAGGAGAGGAAGGGTGATTGTGTGGTAGTAAATATCCTTCCACTGTACAACTTATTCTGCAATGTTTATCAAATTCAATTTAGCTAAATGACAGAATAAATTTCTTACCCTTGAGGTACTTTTACAAGGCCCCTAATTCCATGCTAACATTTAGTCAGACCCAGGACGCTCTCAATTCTATCCAACAGGAGGCTGCCTACATTGTTGTGAAATCTAACTCATTTCTTTCACTTTAAACATTAGATGACATTTGACATTTATTGACGGCTGTCCTGTTAGTCCATTGGGTCAAAGTCTTTCAGATAACAACTTTCCATGTATGCAATACAGCATCAGCCCTCCATCCTTGATACCCAATAATGACTACCCCATTTCTCATTCTAAGGTGTTTCAGTGTGTTTCGTGGAATGAGGCAGAAGGCAAAACCAAATTACCAAAATAATGACTGGTTAAGTCTTAATACCCACTTTAATTTTATTAGTTTGCAAGAAACATGGGGTACGAAATATTTTGGTTCTTTTCTTATTTGTTATTTTTTTTGCTGACAGATTCATTACACATGTTCTTCCAGCCATACCTTCATGGAGGGGAAGGGCTAAAGGTGGTTTGACTACTCTAAAATATGTAACTTCTTCTAATAAAGTGTCTTCTCCTCTAAATGATTTGCTGCATTCTCAATTAATATGGGGTTGGGGTTAAGCTCAGGTAAGATGATAGTGATAAACTATTATAACAACAACTTCCTTCATTATAATTCAGATGTTATTAAAATATTAAAAACATTGCCTCTAACTTATCTCATCTATTTAAGGATAATGAAGGGGCCTCGTCATGAACTTGGTTGGGGGCTTTTAATATGCACATTTGTCTATTTAGCAAAGTGGATGTTGATGGTTTAGC
The DNA here is from genome assembly GCF_031143425.1 of Pleurodeles waltl. NCBI lineage: Eukaryota > Metazoa > Chordata > Amphibia > Caudata > Salamandridae > Pleurodeles > Pleurodeles waltl. The sequence continues at coordinate 326,614,347 of NC_090442.1, forward strand.
TAACCATGATGATGTAGATCTCACTAACTTTGAACATGATACATTGGTTAATGCCTTTTGATGAAGTTATTATGAAATATATCTTGTGTTTTGCACCAAGCACGGGTGGTACTAGTCCAGCAAGTGTTACAACTTTCATAGGAAGAGGTTTTTCCTCAACCATTGATTTAATTTTGTTTTCAGAGGACTGGCACCCTTTGTGTTGGACTTGAATATCAATGTGCATTTTGCAAGCGACCATAACGTGTTAATCGTGGCAATCAAGCATATCTGTAGCTGTGCCATACAACCTCTAGAGATGTTGCAATCTGTTTTGGGTCAGAAACAAAGACATCATAAACAAATGGTCCAGTGTTGATGCATCTAAATTTTACCTGACTTGATACAGCTGTTGCATTAGGAGTTCACAGTATGTCAGGGTGAACAAAGTGAACTGTTAAATATTCTGAGTGCATTTGAATCTATTGACAACTTTTGACTGGTCTTCTTAGTGAACACCCTAGGAAGCCTCACAGTTGGTTTCATATGGCTGGTACTCTTGCTCATAAAAACTTGATGGCATCCTTAAATTTTAAACCCAGTTCAGTGGATGTTTTTTTATCTTTGTAGGTCACATTATAAGAAAGCCTTGGAGACCAGTATATCATCTATCAGGGCTGAAGTGTGGGCTACCTTACTGCTAGTGCTCTATTTGTTGATCTCTAAATATACTGAGGTCAAAGGGAGGCAATCCACCTAGCTTTATGGATCTCTCTTCTGCATTTTACCTGGTCAACAGATCAAAATAATGGCATATTATGTTATTAATAGGGGTAGACCCTCAGTTGTCTATCTTCTGGGATAGCTTCACGCTGACACTTCCAATATGGTGTCTCTTCTACAATTGGTAGGTGAGTGTGGCAGGGTTGTGTCTTTGTTTCCTTCCTTTTCACTCTATATATAAATAACTTTGAATCTAAATTCAAATTGGCGTGTTGAGGTGTGCCCTTGATTGGTTCTTGTCCAGTCCTCCTCCTCTACACTGATGACACAGTTCTGTTGGCCAGTACGACTAACATGCTTCATTATCTACTTGATTTTTTTGTATCTTCATGAAGAATTTCAATTTAGAAATGAGTTTAGCTAAAGCTTATAAAAGCGTATATGTGGCCCTAGGGCCACTTAAACAAGATGCCATCAAGTGGCCTTCATCAAGTAGAGACCTTCCAATAACTGGGGGTCCGTTTTTATTCCTCCATTACATGGGTCCATTTAAGGAGGATTAGGCTACAGCAGTTCCAAAGATCTCTGGAGGCTGTGTTTAGATTTTCAATAAATTGAGATGTAAACCACTCAAGGAGATTTATTATTCGAAATGCATCCCCGTTGCAAATCATGGCACTGATATTTGGGCATTCTGGTCACTAAAGGGTATTTAATATGCTGAAATGCTTTTTTACATAGATCACAGGCAGTCCCAAAGAGGGAGTACATCTGCCTTCATTTGCCACACTGAGCTGCGATTCATCAACCTGTAGGATCTAATTAAACTGCAACCAATGATGTTCTGACTTGCCACTTGAACCAAAGATGAGACTTCTTTAAATAGGTTAACTATAGGTGATTGTCTCTCGCTCATAAATAAGCACAGTATTCTATAGTTCACGGATGTGTAGGAAGAGTTTGACTGATTAGGATAAACTAATGATTTACTTTAGTATCTTCTGTTAAGTTTAGCAAGAATATAGTTGTTTAAAGCCCTGTTTTAAGTCAAATGTCAGGACCATGAAATTTGTCAAAATCAACTGTGGTTCTTTATCTGACAATATGAACATCTTACTTTACAGAGCATTATCTTTTATACATTCTCATAGTTATCGTAGGTTTTTATTAACAGGTTTCAAACTTAATCTGTCACATGCTTGCATATATCTTCTTGGTAAAGGTCGATGAAACAATTTGACAATCACCAAAATACTGTATTATGTTTTATCAATTTCACTTGTTACTTTGGAAACAGTTTTTCGTGGTTCGTGACTCGCGTGGACATTTGTTCTTGTTCTTTTTCTCCGGGGCGATGAGTTGTCTGTTCTGTTTCTCCAACGTGATGGATGGGTTGTTGACTCGCGTTTTGTTCAGATACATTTGTTTAGATAATTGAACTGAAAGTTGTCTGGTTGTTAGATTGGAACGGTCTTGTTTTCTCAAACTATTTTTGTTATATTTATACTTATAAGATGTTTTTTCCCCTGTTGAAGGGCTTTTAGCCTGAAATGCATTGGGTTGCATCATGAATTGTCTTGAACTTGCCTCCGTTGGATTTCTTGTTTCTGAAATCTCTTATCTTTTTTTAATCTTTAATTTGAGTGTTTTGGGATGAACTACTAATTCAAATAATAAAAGAATTCTGATTAGTAAATGGGGTGGTTGATTGGGATGAACAAACGAGATATGGATGAAAGAGTTACTCATTTTCTTTTGAAAGAGTGCATCGGGGGACGTTCCCAGGGGGTTCACTGTTCGTACTATTCCCATTTTAGACATAAGATTATACAGGCGCGTTAATGACTTTAAAGAGACTTCCTAAATCAGACCCTAAGGTATTTTATTTTTACATGATCGTGCTCAAATAGAGGTTTGCTCAAGGAGTACACTAAGCCAATTTGTTATAAAATAACGTTTTTATTTCTTGGTGGAAAACGTAAATGTCATCGCTTATTTTAAAGCATGTATATCTACGCACGTTTACTTCTTTTAATACTTTCCATTACTGCTACTGAGCATTCTTGGAAAAGATATATTGCGGTATTGTTCTATTCTGACCACTTAATAATGGATGAACTTTGGTGATAATAATAGGTATTCAAGAAAGATTAATGCAAACATTCCGTAAAGTGACAATCTGATGAAAGATTGGCTGACAATATTGTTTATTGGTTTGTGCTTTTCTCATCTCATTTGCTAAAGTGCATTATTGCAGCACATATTCTAAGATGCAAAGGTTAATAGAATGTTTACAAAAGGCCCTCACAACTGCAAAACCATACAGAGAGGCCAGACGCTTTTTTAACATACAGTAAAACATACTGTCAAAATGACAGTCATGTCTGGAGAACCTAGCAGTAAACAAAGAGGGCGACAATACATTTAACAGCTTATACTAGCATTAATAGCTTGATAGTTGTCGGTGGAAAATATTTATATTATGGCAAATTAGCAAGATGGTTATGAATTGAGGAATCTGACTATTTTCCTCAATTTACATCGTTTCATTCTCATCTATGCTAGCTTTTTCTTTCTACACCAAAAACGTAATCACTTAACCTTTTTTCTTTCTCCCTTATTCACTCTGCGTTTTCTCACTAGACTTAAGTACAATAGGCTGACACATTAATCAACATGGTTATACTACTGAGGGTATCCATATGATTATTTAGAGTAGGTGTTTTGATTTATTTCACAAACTTTAATCTTTTAAATGGGTGGGTGGCAATGAACCCATAATGAATATATCACATATTAAGTTTGCCTTTCTTGTTTGAAAAATTGCAGCATGTCTCAAGATTTAGTGATCACACAGCTAAAACCTGAAGCTTTGGCTATTGGCCCGGATATGCCTGGTGGCTACAATTCCACTGCTTCATCAATGGTGTGTTCTTGGGATGGGAATGTCCCTTGTATGGTAAATGGGTGCGCACACCTGACTGAGTGACTGAAATTATTTGAAACTAGTATCCTGACAGTTTGTTAGGCTCTGTAGCCAAGCTTATCTATATTTGGAATCACTGGGAACAGAGACCTAGGACTGTTGATGGTAATGTGATGCCCAGGGCCTCACCTGTAACCTGGAGTGTTGCACACATGTGTCCTCATAGCTGGCACAGGCCTACTCTCCATGCTCTTGGTTAGTCACATAGTGATGGTGGGAGTGTGCTGAGATTTTATCAGTCCTTAGTTCAGGGTCAGTATAGAGAGCAGAATGCTGACCCCACTCATGGAAAGTTCTGCTTAATGTGAATCCTCGTGTGGACATTCCATGTGCCTGTCAAGTGTTTAAACATGTGTGGTGGGTGTGGATTTGTGGGCTCTATGTGGTGAAAGTCTAAATATGGGGCTCGGTTGGATTCATTGATGTTAACCTCTGGTTTAGCATGGCACAGTGGTAGTGTGTTGACAACATTGCTCTGACTGAAGGGCAAAGGCCCAGACCCTGAATTGAAGAAGGAGGGAGATAGTACTACCCTTAGCAATTTAATGAAGAAATATTTAGAAAAATGCTGCTCATTAGTTCTTCTTCAGCTCTGCAATTTAGTAGATGGTAGGGGTGAGGAGAAGGATCACACTCCCTGTTGTTCTAGGCAATTAATTTCCAAGTAGGGCCTTCCCTTTTGACTGTCCCCAATAACTTCTTCAGGAAGACTGATGACAGCCAGGTTCCCTTCATACTTCATTGTGTCCTTTTGGATACTACTGCTTGGAAGCAGCGTTATTGCTTATTACTCTGAAAGTCATTGCATTGCATAATGGCTCTATATGAGTGACAGTCAGAAAATAACATTTGAAAGAGAACCAATCGAAACCAGCTCTCAAACTTTATAAAGTGGATCCACATCCCTGCCTGAAAATGAGATTAAAAGTGAGACCAATCCACCCACCTTGTTCCAGTTCCAAATACTTCTGGACCAAGGAAGGGAGTTCTCTGTAGAGTACTAGAAGGACGGTTGTGGGACCAGTGTTGATGTTTACATAACAGCTAGTCTCCCAGAGATAAGACAACATCATCAAAAGTCTGCACTTCTTGATGGAGGAGCTGACGGTCTTGTCTAGCACCCTCAAGTCTGCCTGCTGAGATAAGGATGGACAGTGTATGGCCTTCCAGGAAGATATACTGTCCTGGAGCAGCAGTCCAGTGTGCTCCCAATGAAAGGAACACCCAGAAGGAGCTCAATACCCAAGGGGGAAATGTTGGGAACAATTAGGGCTGTGTGAGGTCCCCCTAAGCTGTTTCCATTATGAACTACATCAAGTATATAAAGGAGAAGCAACATTGTATCCTGCCTGCTGTCAGAACTTCCCCAAGAAGAACGGCCATTTCAAAGATGTGAAAACTTTGATCGACCCCAATAGGCCACATCCACTAAAGATGGTCACCCTTTGAATTTCCCGGCCCACTGATGTGAACGAGTCACCAAGTACCATCAGCCTGAGAGGGTGCAACTGACAAAAATTATCATATGCTGAAGACCTGGCCTGAAGCCACATCTGCCATAACCAGGCACTGTTTTACAAATGTACCTGTGAAGTTGCAAATGCAAAAGAAGAGCGCCGCCATGGAAACCAGCATTGCTGATCCCTGCCAGCAGTCCATTATCCAGTGATGCTGCCATTACTGTACAACAGTTCTGCAGTCACTATGGCGGGAATGGGTTTACAGAGCACTCCCACTGTCACCACAGAGGTGCACCTCCACAACAAGGAAAAGCCAGGCTGTAGTGCAAATAAACTGAATGGCTGAGCATGCAGAAAAGTCATTAGCAAGACTTTTTTATGCAAACTCAGTGGCAAAAGCCAATGAACTTAATCATGTATTATGCAGATAGTAATCCAGAACAAAAAGCACCTGTGTTAGAGTAATGCCCAAGTCCGTATGACATACACAGGATGGTAACATTAAAATTCTTAGAGCAGCACCAGGGAGTGGTGACGTGCCTTACTAGGGGGTGATAGGTAGAAATCCTATACTTTTACCTTTATTGCACTGTGCTGCAATCGATTTTGCAGTGAGATTAAAGTGATTTATTTTTATCTGAAGGTGAGCACTGGCCTGCACATTACATTATTGTGCTTGTTGGTTGAAGGTTGAGCTCTGAGCTTTCCCCCAAACACTACTTCCCTCAGAAGACTTTGACTGCTCAACCTCACTACCCTGACAGCCAAGTACAGAAGGTGTAGTTTGCCCAGTTTAAAGAGCCATATAGTAGAAATCACTTCAGGACACCAGTGCAAACTACCTCAAAGACCCCTGTTGCGGCCAACTATGCCCCATTTGCCCTTTGCACCACCCTTCCTCCAAAGGGGCACATCTGTTTGAATAAATCATTTCACTTCACAGACTGGTTTTTACTGTGTTGTAAAATGGCTGAACCTATGTAGTGACAAGAAAAAGACTATGGCCCTCATTACAACCCTGGCGGTCGGCGATAAAGCGGCGGTAATACCGCCAACAGGCCGGCGGTAAAAAAAAAGAATTATGACCACGGCGGAAACCGCCAACACAGACAGCCACTTTAATACTCCGACCGCCACGGCGGTAGCATCAAACACCGCTGCGGTAACCGCCAATAGCCAGGCGGAAGACAATGTTCTGCCCACAGCATTACAACAGGCCTATCCACCAGCTTTTCCGGGGCGGTACCAATGCCATCAAAAGCACTGCAGAAACAGTACTCTGAAGGGAAACGACTCACCTCTCGACACTCAAGGAAGAACCACAATTCCATTGAGCCCGAACTGCACATTTTTCCAATGCTGGTGCACCTCCTCATACACCAGGAACACGAACGTTGGCGATGATGACCACTGTAAGTACTGCACCTAGCACACAAGGGAGGGGGGGAGAGAGTGACACACACAACACGCAACACCCCCACCCCCACCCTCACCCCCAACACCATACACACAAACAGATGCAACAACATTATATATACTCCCCGTAACCCTCAGGATTAACTCAAGGACAAAAGGAATTGATTGAAATGAGTGTAATAGTACAATTGTAGATAAATATGTACTTAAATCTATAAACACTATGTACAATATATACAAAAGGAGGGACAATGCCCACTCCATAATGTCTGTGGCCCACTGGGCCATAACACATAGGCCAAGGCCACACTTGACTCCTGCCTCAATATGGAGAGAACACTGTAGGGGCATCAGGTTGAAAACACAGGCATCTCAGGGGGACAGGGAATGGGGGGGTGTTGGACCTGGCTTTTTAACAGGGACATCCCCAAACTTTTTGCCTCCTTCCTCCTATTTTTTCTGACCTGTTGTTGTTGGCTTTTGACCTCTGAGCACTTTACCACTGCTAACCAGTGCTAAAGTGCATATGCTCTCTGTGTAAATTGTACTATTGATTGGTTTATCCATGATTGACTATTTAATTTACCTATAAGTCCCTATTAGAGTGCACTACATGTGCCTAGGGCATGTAGATTAAATGCTACTAGTGGGCCTGCAGCACTGGTTGTGCCACCCACCTCAGTAGCCCCTTAACCTTGTCTCAGGCCTGCCATTACCAGGCCTGTGTGTGCAGTTTCACTGCCACTTCGACTTGGCATTTAAAAGTACTTGCCAAGCCTAGAAATCCCCTTTTTCTACATATAAGTCATCCCTAATGTGTGCCCTAGGTAACCCCTAGAGCAGGGTGCTGTGTAGGTAAAAGGCAGGACATGTACCTGTGTAGTTATATGTCCTGGTAGTGTAAAACTCCTAAATTCGTTTTTACACTACTGTGAGGCCTGCTCCCTTCATAGGCTAACATTGGGGCTGCCCTCATACACTGTTGAAGTGGCAGCTGCTGATCTGAAAGGAGCAGGAAGGTCATATTTGGTATGGCCAGAATGGTAATATAAAATCCTGCTGACTGGTGAAGTCGGATTTAATATTACTATTCTAGAAATGCCACTTTTAGAAAGTGAGCATTTCTTTGCACTAAAAACTTGTTGTGCCCTTCAATCCACGTCTGGCTAGGTTTAGTTGACAGCTCCTTGTGCATTCACTCAGACACACCCCAAACACAGGGTACTCAGCCTCACTTGCATACATCTGCATTTTGAATGGGTCTTCCTGGGCTGGGAGGGTGGAGGGCCTGCCCTCACACAAAGGACTGCCACACCCCCTACTGGGACTCTGGCAGACAGGATTGAACTGAAAGGGAACTTGGTGCATTTCTTAGAGACTCTTTGAAGTCACCCCCACTTCAAAGGCACAACTTAGTATAAAACAGGGCCTCTGCCCTACCTCATCAGACACTTGCTGGAGAAGAAACCTGAACCAGAAACTACATCCTGCCAAGAAGAACTGCCTGGCTGCTCAAAGGACTCACCTGTCTGCTTTCTCCAAAGGACTGCTGTCTTGCTGTTGCCCTGCTGCCTTGCTGAACTCTTGTCTGGCTGTGAAAGTGCTCTCCAAGGGCTTGGATAGAGCTTGCCTCCTGTTCCTTGAAGTCTCAGGACCAAAAAGACTTCTCCCTTTCACGTGGACGCTCCGTGCGCCGAAAATTTCGACGCACAGCTTGTTTCGCGGCGAGAAAAACGCCGCACACCGACGCTGATCAACGCGACGCCCTCGGGACGATCGAGACTTCGACGCACAACCTCGCAAGGACAAGGCCGCCCGACTTCCAAGGAGAAATCGACGCGACGCCTACCGTGAGTGCGAAACTTTGACGCACGGCCTCGCAAGGACAACGCCGCCCGACTTCCAAGGAGAAATCGACGCGACGCCTGCCGTGAGACCAAAATTTCGACGCACGGCCTCGCAAGGTCAACGCCGCCCGACTTCCAAGGAGAAATCGACGCGACGCCTACCGTGAGATCGAAACTTCGACGCGCAGCCCCGCAGAACGACGCGCAGCCGGAAAATAAGCAGGAGAATCCACGCACAGACCCGGGACATCTGGTAATCCCCGCGATCCACAAAAAGAGACTGTCTGCGCGCCGGAAAACGACGTCCGACTTCCCCGCGTGGAAAAGAACAACGCAAGTCTGTGTGTGCTGAGGAGAAATCGACGCACACACCCCTTTTTCCACGCATCTCTTCTCCTGTGGCCCTCTGAGGAGATTTCCCCCCAGAAACCAGGTACTCTGTGCTTGAAAGACACTTTATTGCTTTTTAAAGACTGAAAGACTCTTAATATCACTTTTCAGTGATATCTTTACAAATTCGTATTGCAACTTTGATCGTTTTGACCTACAATTATCCAGATAAATATTCTATATTTTTCTAAACACTGTGTGGTGTATTTTTGTGGTGTTATACTATGGTGTTGTATGATTTATTGCACAAATGCTTTACACATTGCCTTCTAAGTTAAGCCTGACTGCTCGTGCCAAGCTACCGGAGGGTGAGCACAGGCTGATTTTGGATTGTGTGTGACTTACCCTGACTAGAGTGAGGGTTCTTGCTTGGACAGAGGGCAACCTAACTGCCAACCAAAAACCCCATTTCTAACATTGGTGATCAGCGGTGAGGATAGGACCTGTGTTTGTGCAGTGACATACAGTAGCTAAGTATTTCACTACCTACCCACAGTTGAAGGTCAACTTGATTTTTTATCTCTTTTTTTGACTTTTGGTCTCTGATGTCCTCCTGGATATACTATTGATATTTTGGACTTTGGATTTTGGTTTTTGCTGGTAAGATCCTATCAGAATGGGATCGCTTACCTACTTATTCTTTTTGCCTACTGACCACCTCACTAAGGCCGACCTAAGGAAGCTTTGCAGAGAATGTGGCCTTCCTGTAGCAAAGAGATCTACTAAAGCAGAGATGCTACATGCCTACATAGTCTGGGAGGAAGACAGATGGGCAGAGAGAGAGGCAGCAAGAAACCAAATGACTAAGTACCCCTCAGAGGAGGAGGAGGACGACTCAGATGAGGAAAGAGACCCAGTGAAAAAAGAATGGCTCATGGCTCAAGCACGGTGGATGGAAGAGCTAGATGAGTTTATTGAAAGGGCTGAGGCAGCAAGTCTCTTAGCCCTGGAAGAAGAAAAGATTGCAGCTCAAGAGCTGAGCTGTAAAGAGCTGAAACTGGAGGCCGGAAGGGCTGAGTCCAGTTCAGATGGTGGCAGCAAAAATCTTGCATCTAGTACTGCTGAAGAAGGGCACAAGCCCAGAGATGTGGTACCCAACTTGAAGAAGAGAGTTGACACACCCCAGGCGGTTCAAGGGTATGAGGTAGTTCCCGTTATGCACAGGGTCCCTGAGAAGGATTGGGGAACTGGCACAGGGAGTCATATTCCTACTGGGGGGAGGGACACTTTACTGACTCTAGCAGAGAGTGACAGAGAAAAGGGTTCCCCCCTGGTGGACGTCCTGGATATAGAGTGTAGAGACATCCCAGAAGAGTTTGGGTTGAGTGTCAGGGACAGACAGAAACTGTGTCACCAGTCTCAAGAGGGTGATGTAGAGTGCTTTTCCAAGGCTGAGTTACTAGGTGGTTGGGTGAAGGGTACTGTGGTTAATACATGTGAAGGGCAGAGTGATGTAATTGCTGGAGAGCATATGTCTGGTCCTTATTTTCCAGAGCTACGCCAACACCAGGTGGAGTGTGAGTTCTCTGACCCCAGGGAACTTACAGTGGAGGCAGACTTTTGGGTGAGTACCAGAGAGTCTGAAGAGGCATTTGGGGGTGCTCCTGAAGGGAGTGGTCTAGGTGGTTCCCGACCAAGTGAGGTGGGAGAGGATTGTAGTGTCCCAGGTAGGTCTCAGAGCCTAACCTGTACCGTAGGGCCACCTTTTGAGGGAAGCCCCGCAGTGTCAGAAGAACTTGGGGGGATGACTGTAGACAGCATCCCAACAGTTCTGGTGTCTGGCAGTACCACTCCTAGTGAGGGGGTGCAGAAGTCCAGACATAGGGTTGAGAGGGGGTGGCAGACCCCAGTGGAGGATCTTGAAAGTCAGGGGTCAGCTCTGAGAGCAGAGCCCCCCAGGAATGACCCAGGTGAGACCGTTTCTGGTTTGGGGGAAACCCAGACTCTGCCGGATGGGCAGAGGTCGGGAGACCTGCGCCAACCAGACTCTTGTGTGGCCCTTGGGGACGGCGTGTCCCTTGTGGGGGGTGAGAGTGCCCCCCAGGAAGTCCTGGCATGCCAGGCAAAGATTCAACCTCAGGGTGGTGACTCTGGGTTGAATAACCAGGTTCAGAGGTTAAACTTTGACCTGGTGGGGGGTAGATGTGCCCCCCAGAAAGTCCTGGAATGCCAGGCAATGGCTCAACCTCAGGGTGGTGACTCTGGGTTGGCTTACCAGGTGAAGAGGTCAAACTCTGACCTGGTGGGGGGTAGGTGTGCCCCCCAGAAAGTCCTGGCGTGCCAGGCAGTTGTCCAACCTCAGGGTGTCGACTCTGGGTTGGATGGCCAGGTTCAGAGGTCAAACTCTGACCTGGTGGGAGGTAGGTGTGCCTCCCAGAAAGTCCTGGGGTGCCAGGCAATTGCCCAACCTCAGGGTGGTGACTCTGGGTTGGCTAACCCGGTTCAGAGGTCAAACTCTGACCTGGTGGGGGGTAGGTGTGCCCCCCAGAAAGTCCTGGTATACCAGGCAATGGTTCAACCTCAGGGTGGTGACCCTGGGTTGGAGAACCAGGCTCAGAGGTTAAACTCTGACCTGGTGGGAGGTAGGTGTGCCTCCCTGAAAGTCCTGGCCTGCCAGGCAATGGTTCAACCTCAGGGTGGTGACTCTGGGTTGGATATCCAGGTTCAGAGGTTAACCTCTGACCTGGTGGGGGGTAGGTGTGCCCCCCAGAAAGCCCTGGTGTACCAGGCAGTTGTCCAACCTCAGGATGGTGACCCTAGGTTGGAAAACCAGGTTCAGAGGTTAAACTCTGACCTGGTGGAGGGTCAGTGTGCCCTCCAGGAAGTCCTGGCGTGCCAGGCGATTGTTCTACTTCAGGGTGGTAACTCTGAGTTGAATGGCCCAGTTCAGAGGTTAAACTCTGACCTGGTGGAGGGTCAGTGTGCCCTCCAGAAAGTCCTGGCGTGCCAGGCAATTGTTCAACCTCAGAGTGCTGACTCTGGGTTGGATACCCAGGTTCAGAGGTTAAACTCTGACCTGGTGGGAGGTAGGTGTGCCTCCCAAGAAGCCCTGCTGTGCCAGGCAATTGTCCAACCTCAGGGTGTTGACTCTGGGTTGGATGACCAGGTTCAGAGGTTAAACTCTGACCTGGTGGGGGGTAGGTGTGCCCCCCAGAAAGTCCTGGCGTGCCAGGCAATTGCCCAACCTCAGGGTGGTGACCCTGGGTTGGGGAACCAGGCTCAGAGGTTAAACTCTGACCTGGTGGGAGGTAGGTGTGCCTCCCAGAAAGTCCTGGTGCGCCAGGCAACTGTTCAACTTCAGGGTGGTGACTCTGAGTTGAATGGTCAGGAGCAGAGGTTAAACTCTGACCTGGTGGAGGGTCAGTGTGCCCTCCAGGAAGTCCTGGTGTGCCAGGCAATTGTTCAACTTCAGGGTGGTGACTCTGAGTTGAATGGTCAGGTGCAGAGGTTAAACTCTGACCTGGTGGAGGGTCAGTGTGCCCTCCAGGAAGTCCTGGCGTGCCAGGCAATTGTTCAACTTCAGGGTGGTGACTCTGAGTTGAATGGGCAGGTGCAGAGGTTAAACTCTGACCTGGTGGGGGGTAGGTGTGCCTCCCAGGAAGTCCTGGTTTGCCAGGCGGTGATCCAGTCTGAGGGTACAGACCCTGGGCTGGAAGACCAGGTTCAGGGTGTCCCCCCGGACCTGGAGGGAGGGGCTACTGATAACAGTGCCCCTACCATGTTGTCTTCTGAGGAGGCCACTCCTAGTTGGAGGGTGCTGGACCCCAGAAGGGAGGGCAGGGGGAGGGAAGCCTCACCCCGGGCCCTAGTCCAACCTGAAGGTACAGACCCCAGGTTGGAGGGCCAGTGGCAGGTTAACAGCCCTGCACTGGTGGAGGAATGGTACAGGGCGACTTCTGTAAGCCCCCTGGCCATGTTGGACTCTGGGGGTACCGCTCCAGGAAGGAGGGTACAAAGCCCCAGAGGGGAGGACCAGGTTCAGGCTGTCATCCCTGACCTGGTGGAAGGGAGAGTGGTTAAAGGGTGCCCAGCACCTGGGGCTACCGCCCCCCGCTCTCCACAGCCACAGTGGTTGGAGAGCTTTGAGAGGCCTGGGGCCTGGCTCTCATCCCTGGCAGCTGTCAGTAATCACTGTGGCTTGCTGTCCGGGTGGACAGAGTTATCCCTGGGGAGGGGACAAGTGTCACACCCCAGGGGTAGAGTGGGCAACACCACTATGTTGGTCATGGGGGTACTATCCTGCTCCTGGGATACATCTGTGAGCAAAGTAAGGTTAGGTGCTGCACAGATGGGATCCGCAGGAAAGGAGAAAGGTTCCCCATGGATGGGCTTAGTGGGCCCTGAGAGTATGGACAGAGGGATCCAATTGGAGTCAGGAAGGCGAAGAACTGGAGCATGCCCCTGCTGTTGTGGGCCTGGGTCCTTGTTCTGTCGCCTCAAACAGGGAAGTACATCAGGATAGTGATTGTTCTCCCCTGGCTTTAGGCTGGTGGGGGGTCATGTTGGACCTGGCTTTTTAACAGGGACATCCCCAAACTTTTTGCCTCCTTCCTCCTATTTTTTCTGACCTGTTGTTGTTGGCTTTTGACCTCTGAGCACTTTACCACTGCTAACCAGTGCTAAAGTGCATATGCTCTCTGTGTAAATTGTACTATTGATTGGTTTATCCATGATTGACTATTTAATTTACCTATAAGTCCCTATTAGAGTGCACTACATGTGCCTAGGGCATGTAGATTAAATGCTACTAGTGGGCCTGCAGCACTGGTTGTGCCACCCACCTCAGTAGCCCCTTAACCTTGTCTCAGGCCTGCCATTACCAGGCCTGTGTGTGCAGTTTCACTGCCACTTCGACTTGGCATTTAAAAGTACTTGCCAAGCCTAGAAATCCCCTTTTTCTACATATAAGTCATCCCTAATGTGTGCCCTAGGTAACCCCTAGAGCAGGGTGCTGTGTAGGTAAAAGGCAGGACATGTACCTGTGTAGTTATATGTCCTGGTAGTGTAAAACTCCTAAATTCGTTTTTACACTACTGTGAGGCCTGCTCCCTTCATAGGCTAACATTGGGGCTGCCCTCATACACTGTTGAAGTGGCAGCTGCTGATCTGAAAGGAGCAGGAAGGTCATATTTGGTATGGCCAGAATGGTAATATAAAATCCTGCTGACTGGTGAAGTCGGATTTAATATTACTATTCTAGAAATGCCACTTTTAGAAAGTGAGCATTTCTTTGCACTAAAAACTTGTTGTGCCCTTCAATCCACGTCTGGCTAGGTTTAGTTGACAGCTCCTTGTGCATTCACTCAGACACACCCCAAACACAGGGTACTCAGCCTCACTTGCATACATCTGCATTTTGAATGGGTCTTCCTGGGCTGGGAGGGTGGAGGGCCTGCCCTCACACAAAGGACTGCCACACCCCCTACTGGGACTCTGGCAGACAGGATTGAACTGAAAGGGAACTTGGTGCATTTCTTAGAGACTCTTTGAAGTCACCCCCACTTCAAAGGCACAACTTAGTATAAAACAGGGCCTCTGCCCTACCTCATCAGACACTTGCTGGAGAAGAAACCTGAACCAGAAACTACATCCTGCCAAGAAGAACTGCCTGGCTGCTCAAAGGACTCACCTGTCTGCTTTCTCCAAAGGACTGCTGTCTTGCTGTTGCCCTGCTGCCTTGCTGAACTCTTGTCTGGCTGTGAAAGTGCTCTCCAAGGGCTTGGATAGAGCTTGCCTCCTGTTCCTTGAAGTCTCAGGACCAAAAAGACTTCTCCCTTTCACGTGGACGCTCCGTGCGCCGAAAATTTCGACGCACAGCTTGTTTCGCGGCGAGAAAAACGCCGCACACCGACGCTGATCAACGCGACGCCCTCGGGACGATCGAGACTTCGACGCACAACCTCGCAAGGACAAGGCCGCCCGACTTCCAAGGAGAAATCGACGCGACGCCTACCGTGAGTGCGAAACTTTGACGCACGGCCTCGCAAGGACAACGCCGCCCGACTTCCAAGGAGAAATCGACGCGACGCCTGCCGTGAGACCAAAATTTCGACGCACGGCCTCGCAAGGTCAACACCGCCCGACTTCCAAGGAGAAATCGACGCGACGCCTACCGTGAGATCGAAACTTCGACGCGCAGCCCCGCAGAACGACGCGCAGCCGGAAAATAAGCAGGAGAATCCACGCACAGACCCGGGACATCTGGTAATCCCCGCGATCCACAAAAAGAGACTGTCTGCGCGCCGGAAAACGACGCCCGACTTCCCCGCGTGGAAAAGAACGACGCAAGTCTGTGTGTGCTGAGGAGAAATCGACGCACACACCCCTTTTTCCACGCATCTCTTCTCCTGTGGCCCTCTGAGGAGATTTCCCCCCAGAAACCAGGTACTCTGTGCTTGAAAGACACTTTATTGCTTTTTAAAGACTGAAAGACTCTTAATATCACTTTTCAGTGATATCTTTACAAATTCGTATTGCAACTTTGATCGTTTTGACCTACAATTATCCAGATAAATATTCTATATTTTTCTAAACACTGTGTGGTGTATTTTTGTGGTGTTATACTATGGTGTTGTATGATTTATTGCACAAATGCTTTACACATTGCCTTCTAAGTTAAGCCTGACTGCTCGTGCCAAGCTACCGGAGGGTGAGCACAGGCTGATTTTGGATTGTGTGTGACTTACCCTGACTAGAGTGAGGGTTCTTGCTTGGACAGAGGGCAACCTAACTGCCAACCAAAAACCCCATTTCTAACAGGGGGCACCTCAGCCGGAAGATGGTACAATATCACTGGCCTGGAGGGGACTCCATGTCCACTGCTTGGTCCTGGGGAGTGCAAGGCAACAGTCTCTCAAGTGGGTCATTTGACCACTGCTTGGTCCTGGGGAGTGCAAAGCCACAGTCTCTCAAGTGGGTGGTTTGCCCTCTGCTTGGTCCTGGGGACTGCAAGGCCACAGTCTCTGGAGTGGATGGCTTCTCCACTGGTTCTGGAGGGGGCTTTGTGCCCAGTGTGCTTCATCCTGCCATGGAGGGGGTGAGTGGATGCCTTCTTCCACTGGTTCTGGAGGGGGCTTTGTACCCAGTGTGCTTCATCCTGTATGGTACAAGTGTTGCAGGGGTAAGGAAGCACTGCAGCCGATGTAGTCACAACTACACACTGCACGCCAGTAGTGACGTCTGCTCAGTGGATGTCAGTTGCAGTGCAGGTGGCAGTGCTGTCAGTGGTGGGGGTAGGCTCTAGCTCTTCCCCTGCAGCCTCAGACGGCTGCCCACTGGGGATGCTGCTACTGGCAGTGGTGCTGCTGGTGGCGGGGCAGGTGGTGATGCTGGCCACAGAGAAGGTGGTGGTGCTGGCCGCAGTTCAGGTGGTGGTGCTGTCAGTGGTGGGGGTAGGCTCCAGCACTTCCCCTGCAGTCTTGGACGGCTGCCCACTGGGGCTGCTGCTACTGGCAGTGGTGCTGCTGGTAGCAGGGCAGGTGGCAGTGCTGGCCGCGGCGCAGGTGGCTGTGCTGGCCGCGGTGCAGGTGGCGGTGCTGACAGTGGTGGGGGGAGGCTCCAGGCCTTCCCCTGCAGCCTCGGACGGCTGCAGTGCCATGGCTGGTGTTGTGTACCCCTTCCTGCCCTTGGCAGATGGTAGAGTCTCATTACTTCTGCCAGCTGGTGTTCCTTTCCTGCCTTGCTGGCTGGTGGTGCCTCCTTCCCCTTGCTGGCTGGTGTCCCCTTCTTGCCCTTGCTAGGTGTGAGGGATCCTTCTTGGCCTTGGCAGGTGGTGCTGGCACACTGACGGGGCTGACTGGTGCCTCCTTGGAGCCTCTCACACCTGCAGTAGCTGCAGAAACCACAGTGGCCGTGGACTGGGTGGCTGAGGTGCTTGGTTGGGTTCTGGCCACCCTGGCCCGAAGTGAAAGACGGGGGGAGGGGTAGGGAATAGGTCAAGGGTGGTGAGGAAGAGCTTCTTTGGAACACTGAGGTGGGAAGAGGGTGAAGGTTTGGGAGTGGAGGAAGAGGGAGTGGTTGTAGGAGGTGTCAGTCTGCTGTGTTTGGGTGCAGGTGCATGGGCCGGATGCTGTTGTTAGGTGGATGGCTGTTGGGTGTCTGTGTTCTTGCGTTTGTGCACTTTTGGAGGAGGGGTCACAGACACAGTGGGAGAGGACACAGGGACATGTGCATGGATGTGGGGGAGGTAACTGCCAGTGAGGGGCGTGTAGTGATAGGCATGATGGTGATGGAGGTAGTGGATGAGGATGTAGTGCATGCAGGTGTGAGTGGAGACGCTACTGGGAGGGAGGTGGACGAGGAGGAGGATGGGGACACAGTGGTGGCAGTGGATGTTGGTGTGTCTGCATCTGGATGGTGCTTGTGTGAGTACCTTTGAGATTAAGTGTGTTGCTTGTGTTTGCCTGAGCCACTTCTGTGTGTTGATATGGGTGAATGCTGGTCTGAATGTGTGCTTGGGATAGGCTGGGGTTGAGGGGATTGGGACTGGGTAGAGGAAGTTGGAGGGGGAGGCTGGAGACAGGGGCAATGGCTGCCATCAGGGAGTTGGCCAGGCCTGGAATGCTCTCTGTTGGGCAGCCACGCCAGAGTGAATGCCCTCATGGCATGCATTTGTTTGTTGAAAATGCCCTGCTAGACCCTGGATGGCATTCAGTATGGTTGACTGTCCAACAGAGAGGGATCTCAGGAGGTCAATAGCCTCCTCACTGAGGGCAGGAGGGCTGACTGGGGCAGGGCCTGAGGTGCCTGGGGCGAAGGAGATGCCCACCCTCCTGGGTGAGCGGGCACGGGAAACTCGCTGAGGAGCTGCTGGGAGGGCAGTGCTGGTACGGGGCGGCGGCTGTACCTGTAGTTGGGGTGGGCACAGAGGTGTCTGCCACTGCCAGGAAGCTTCCATCGGAGGAGGTGTCGCTGTCGGTACTGTCCCCTCCTGTCTCCATCGTGGTGCTCCCCTCGCCCTCCGTCCCACTGGTGCCCTCACAGTCGGTGGATTCAGCCTCCAGGCCCATGTGGGATGCAGCTCTCTCCGTCGCCGGTGCCTCTGCTCCTCTGTTAGATGATGCTAATGCACACAAGGACAGGGTGACATAACAAAAAGGGGGGGGAGAGACAGAGGATACACTTGGTCAATGCCAGCAAGTACACAACTCACAGGGAGCAGCCCTATGTACTAGGCCATGCACTACCAGTTACAATGCTAGTCACCAGCCCATGGAGTACAATGTCTAATGCCATTAGCTGCACACCTGAAACCCACAGGACCCTGCCCAGTAGTAGATGCCCACTAGCAATATTGGGGTTGGAGTGCATCTGAGCTTGCCCATCATTGAACCTACCCTGCCATGTTCGCCCTGGCCTACGGGCACCCACAGCCCACATCCCCCACCCAGGGAATACCTTAACACGCGCAAAGTCATGATTCTGAATCTGTACTCACCCCCTTGTGGCTGCTGTGATGCCTTCAAGCGCCCATCCAATTCAGGATAGGCCACCGCCAGGATGCAGAACATCAGTTCAGGGGGTCAGAGTACGATGGGCACCCCTTCCTCGTTGGGAGGCCAGCCCCAGCTGGGCTTCCGCAGTCTTCCTTGCCTAGCTGTGCAGGTCCTCCCACTGTTTTCGGCAGTGGGTGCTCCGCCTGTCAAAGACCCCCAGGGTCTGCACCTCCTTGGCGGAGGCACGCAAAATACCCTTTTTCTGATGGGCGCTGACCTGCAGAAAAAATACAGCAGAAAAGGTATTGGCCATACCGTCCGGACTGTTATACTAATGGCCCACCATATCCCCCCATCCCCTTACACACATACATTGACCACCATACATGCAGCACTCTGGCCAGGACCCTTCAGACCCCCCCCTACACGAGGCTTACACACACAGCACTCCATACATTCATTCCCCATGCATCATGCTCACAGTGTACTCACCTGTTTGTCTGGAGGAGCATAGAATAAAGGGTAGTGAAGGCAGGGGCCCTTTCCCCAGACACTCTAGCCATTCTTGCTTCCAGACACATGTCATAGCAGCACTTGCAGTGTAGGTCCTCTCCTGTTGAAGGTCAGGTAGCAAGTGAGTGAACAGATAGAAAATGGTGATCACGTCCGCGACAGTGCATACCGTCACCGCCGGCGTACATCGCTATTGGCTCCTGGAACCCACAGGCCCCAATGATAACCAATGCGGTATTGCACGGCGGTCATCGACCGTCGGCTGCAATGGCGCACTACGCCATTGGAATTACCTCATTTCCACTAGTCCCTCCTCACAGGTCAGGCAGCCGCCATTTCAGGGGCGCACAGGCCATGGCACTTAACTGCGTCACAGCAGACATTGGTACATCAACTAACTTACAAGTTCACATACTGTTTCTGTAAATCAAAAATAGCATATTAAGTATAAGTTTGAATATGACCTTCTGCTCACCGTTTTTCACCCTAGAGTTCAACCACTGAGGATGAATAGGAGATGGAGACATCCCCCGTGACCAGACCCCTGGTGGACCTGGCGACAATGGCGGACAGGCATATTATCCAAAGACTTGATAGGGCCACAATCTAAGAACTGAGTGCCCAATTGGAACCAGACCTGATTTCAGCTATCTGCCACTTCACAGGTATCCCCCCTCTAGTGAAGGTCCTGTCAGTGCTCCATTTCCTAGCAAGTGGTTCCTTCCAAGAGACAGTGGCCATGGCATCAGGGATGTCACAGCCTATGTTCTCAAACGTGCTGACCAGAGTATTGTCTACCCTGATGAAACACATGCGCAGCTACATCGTCTTCCCCCAGGTGGAGGATTTAGCCACAGTGAAGGCTGACTTCAACGCACTGGGACATATCCCCAACATCATTGGTGCCATTGATGGTACACATATTGCAATTGTCCCCCCCTCCCCGGAGAAATGAACAGGTGTTCAGAAATAGAAAAAGCTTTCACTCTCTGAATGTGCAGATGGTGTGTTTGGCGGGCCAGTACATTGCCCATGTCAATGCAAAGTATCCTGGCTCTGTGCATGATGCCTTTATCTTGAGGAAATGCAGCATCCCATATGTGATGCCTCAACTCCAGAGGAACCGGGTGTGTCCATGGTCCCCACCCAGGTGATGTAGGTATATGGGTGTGGGTTTGCCCCTAAGGGTGAGTGTGTGGCTAACAGATATCCCTCGATATTCACAGGTGACTCTGGTTATCCCAACCTCTCATGGCTACTGACCACAGTGAGGAATGCCAGGACAAGGGCAGAGGAACGTTATAATGAGGCACATGGGTGAACAAGGAGGATCATTGAGAGCACCTTTGGCCTCCTGAAGGCCATATTCTGGTGCCTCCACCTGACAGGTGGATCCCTGTACTACTCACCCAAGAAGGTGTGCCAGATCATCGTTGCATGTTGCATGTTGCACAATCTGGCCTTGAGACGCCAGGTGCCTTTTCTGCAGAGTGATGAGCCTGCGGATGGTCGTGTGGCAGCGGTGGAGCCTGTGGACAGTGACGAAGAAGAGGCAGAGGAAGAGGATGTGGACAACAGAACTACACTAATTCAACAGTACTTCCAGTGACACACAGATAAGACACTGTAACTTCACCTTCCATTGCAGTTTTGTGTTAGACATTGAACATGGCAGCCTGATTTCCCTATTTCTATGGCCACTTACTGTGCCCTTTGGCATCTCTATTTTCAGATATCTGTGCCCCACTCTGGCTCCTGGTGTGTTTACTGCTGCCCGCCACAGGTCATACCTATGTAAATATTACAGAACATTTGAATTGCAATGTTTACAGATTGTTAAACTAATACATATTTCAAACAATTGACAGACTCCATACTTGTAATAGTTCCAAGGGTGTTTATTTCAGTGCTGAAAAGTAAATGGGGATGTGCAATGGGTTTGGTTGATGATGGAGGAAAGTCCAGGATATAGTTCACTCTTTTTGGATCACAGGTGTATTGTCCAAGGGGGTATAGGAAGTGGAGCAATGTCAGTTCAAGGTGGACAGGGTGACAGAGTGGGACACAAGGGTGACATTCAGGGGAGTCTTATTTCCTGGCGGGGTCTTTGCAATGTTCTCAGGCTTCTGCCTGGATCGCAGGGACCGTTTGCGGGGTGGTTCTCCTTCTGTAGGGGGAGGAGTGCTGGTGGCCTGTTGTTCCTGTGGCAGGGCCTCCTGTCCACTAGCGTCGGCGGAGGTGGAAGGCTGTTCATCAGTGTGGCTAGTGTCAGGGGCCCGTTGGTGTGCCACTGCCTCCCTCATGATGTTGGCCATGTCTGCCAGCACCCCTGCAATGGTGACCAGGGTGGTGTGGGTGTCCCTCAGGTCCTCCCTGATCCCCAGGTACTGTCCCTCCTGCAGCCGCTGGGTCTCCTGCAGCTTGGCCAGTATCTGGCCCATGGTCTCCTGGGAATGGTGCTATGCTCCCAGGATGTTGGTGAGTGCCTCGTGGAGAGTTGGTTCCCTGGGCCTGTCTTCCCCCAGTCGCACAGCAGTCCTCCCAGCTTCCCTGTTGTCCTGTGCCTCTGGCCCCTGAACCGTGTGATCACTGCCACTGACCCCAGGTCCCTGATCATCCTGTGTTTGAGGGGTTGCCTGGGGTCCCTGTAGTGGTGGACACACTGCTGATTGACGTGTCCTAGGGACAGAGGGATGGGCCCGCTGGGTGCGTGCTGTGGTGGTGTTTCCTGAGGGGGGAGGTTCTGTGGTGGGTTGGGAATGTGCCTGGATAACCGACTGTCCAGAGGTCCCTGATGGGCCAGGGTGGTCATCGTGATCCAGGCGTGCAGAGCTGCTGTCATCACTGTGGGCCTCTTCTGGGGGGGATTGGATGTGGCTGGCACCTCCTCTCAGGTGATGTTGAGTGGGGGTCCTGTGGGGATGTAAATGCAGTGTTATTGTTTCTGCATGTGCCATCTTGTGCATGGGTATGTTTCCCTCTATGGTTGTTATTACCAAGGCAGCTTTGGGTTGTGTGAGTTGTGATTTGGTTGGCTAAGTGATTGTCACTAGTGTGCATGCTGTGGTGATGGGTGTCCATGCAGGCCTGTGATGGGGGTCCATGCATTGGTGTTGCAAGCAGGGATTGATATTGGGATGGGTGGGTTGTGATGGTGGGGTATATGTGAGGTGGTAGGGTGATGGGGTGAGGGTAGGGGTAGGTGTTTGTGATGGCATGCAGGTAGGGTGGGGGATATAGTTGTAAAGATTTGACTTACCAGAGTCCAGTCCTCCTGCTACTCCTGCCAGGCCCTCAGGATGCATGATCGCCAAGACTTGCTCCTCCCATGTTGTTAGTTGTGGGGGAGGAGGTAGGGGTCTGCCGCCAGTCCTCTTCTGTACAGCTATCTGTACAGTTATCTGGTGTCTTGCAACCACGGAACGCACCTTCCCCCATAGGTTGTTCCACCTCTTCCTGATGTCAACCCTTGTTCTGGGGTGCTGTCCCACAGCGTTGACCCTGCCCATGGCTCTCCGCCATAGCTCCATCTTCCTAGCAATGGACGTCTGGTGCACCTGTGATCCAAAGAGCTGTGGCTCTACCCTGATGATTTTCTCCACCATGACCTTTAGCTCCTCCTCCGAGAATCTGGGATGTCTTTGTGGTGCCATGGGTGTAGTGTGAGTGGTGTGTGTGAGGGTGTGTGGGGTGATGTGTTGGGGTGTGTGCTGTGAGGTGCGTGGATGGTGTATGGGTGATGGTGTTTTGTGGCTCAGATTCAGTGGGTGCTCCTGGCTTGTCTCTCTCTCACTTGCCAAAATCTTTGGGTCGTAAAGGGTTGTGGGTAGTGTATGTATGTGTTTTATAGTGGTGTGGGTGTGGTGTGTGTGTGTGTGTGTCAGGTGTGTGTATTTTGAATTGTCCAATGTGGTGTTTTGTATGTGTGTGTGGATTTTGAGCGCGGCGGTCTGTACTGCCAATGGTTTACTGCGGTTGAATGTCCGCTGCGGTGATTCGCGGTCATGTTGCTGTGGCGTATTTCTGTTGGCGTAACGGTGTGGGTTTTCGTACCGCCAGTTTATCACTGACCTTTGTTGTGGCGGACTTGTGTGTGTGTCTGTATAGTGGCGGATTTCTATATGTGGGTCATAAAACCCGTAGCGGTATACCGCCGCGGTCGCTGTATGTTGGTGGCAGTCAGCATGGCGGTAAGTAGCACTTACCGCCAATGTCATAATTAGGGCCTATATTCTAACTTCAAATGGATAGGTTTAAAATGAAACGTTTGGCTAATGAGATTGACATTTCGATGCTGTAAAAATTGTGAAAGAAGTATGGTTTAGGTAATAATACCATACATTGTGTATTTTATCAAACCAATTTTCTCACAAATTATTCGGACAGTGTCATAAATGCAATATTTCATCAGCGAGATGTTCCAATATAAAATCAAATCTGGAACACCTTCATTTAGGTCTTTTCCATAAGTTAACGAAGCTTCTGATGTATTGTTGTTGGCACATGATTGAAACGACTCTACCCGTCAGAACTGCTAGTTTATCTTGCTTCGTGTTTTGCAGGCTTGTTTGAGCGGCGTATTCTACGTTACGAGTTCCATAATGTGACGCAGGTTTGAAAAATGTCAGAAAGACATCCACGGACAAAGGACAAAGATTCGATGTGAGTACAGCGAAGATAATTGTTAGAGGTCCGGGCTGACTTGCTATTCTACGGAAAGGATGTACCTCACCTGAAAAAATCGTATGTGTTAGCCCTGTGGTGTCAACATGGGTATGCTTTGGTAAAGTGAATTCAAAACTGTTGTTCAATAGGTGAACAACATTTTTGACAAATATTCATAATACAAGAGAGGAGGCTGTGGGTCGTACTACGCCATATATACATTTCTGCAAAGATGGAACGATTTAATTTTGGTTCTTTTTGTTTTGCTTGCATAATAAAATGCACAGAATGTTCACAATATTTGAAATCTGTGCTATAAACTAACATAGACAGACATTGGTGAAAAATAAGTCACATCACTGAAGTTTGAATATTGGAAAAATGTATTTTCTCAGTCCCTTTTGTTATGTAAATGCAAGAAGAATTTGAAATTAATTTGTATTACTTTTTCTCTAGCGCAACAATTTAGGCAATGTGATCCCAAAGGCGGCCAAGTGGCTTTCCATACATGCAGTCTATGCTATTGGCAAGGAATCGGTTAGTCCTGCTCCAATCCATTTATCAGGCAATTGGTGGACCTGATCTGATAATGTCTAGAGAAGAAACACGATTGCTGTAAAATTACCAGTTGTGGAAAAGCAAATGTTGTACATACCTAGAGTTTCCCACTTAAACAAAATGCAAGAATAAGATAAAATGGTTCATCTTTATTACAAAACAGTACCTCCCACGTGGGCGGACGGCTTTGGTAATCCATGAGAAATTAAAATACGAGTGGAAAATGATTACATAGACAGGAAAACAGTGAACCCACTGTTTCTATGAGCCCAACAGTTTTATTCTGATGTCCCGCTGCAGCAATAGGCGAAAAATGAAAGAACAGAGGGACATGTGGCTTACAAAAGCGGATATTTTCCCTTTGCATTCATAGACGATGATGGGACCCGGGACATTCAGACCTCTGGGTAAATGAACCACTCGTGCAGACAATTATAAAATAAGCAAGAAAAATGAAGGTATATTTAAGCTGTGCTTTAGTTGTTAGCAGGATCTGAACAGTTCATTGCAATTTAAATCAGGCTCCAATAGTGTGTGGGACAGCAGTAGCTCGCTAAATTGGTACCTATGGCATATAGCACAGGCAATGATTGATGGAATGCTTGAATTAAACTCCGTCACTTGTAATCAATCTGGGCTCTATTCCAGTTTTTAGTTCTCCTATGACATCATAGGCAGAAACCAGCCATATGCAAATCAGTATTTGCCCTGCCACAAAACTGTGGTCCCTTCCAAATTGTTCGGTCATGGCACTTTTTAAGGGAAAGGATAGGGACCAAAATGAAGTGGGAGATTTTATCATAATGTGTTTCATTTCCCTCCTCAATAAACAAGCAAACAATCAGCAAACAATCAGAACTGGACAGATCTCAGTGGTTTCAAACTATATGTTACAAAATAACCATGCATTTACTGTTTCTTTGCAGGAAAATGCCCTGTGATCACCTCATTTTTGGACAGATTTTGTTGCTGGGTTTTGGACTCTGCACACTGGGGCACTGCTGCACAGTGCTTAGGAGATGTGCTCTGACCTCTAAAACATGGGAAAGTGGTTTACTCCTGATTAGTTTATTTCACTTTCATATAAGTCCCTAGTATATGGCACAAAAGTGTGCCCAGCCCTGTAGTTAAATGTGCCTAGTGGACTACAATACATCAGTTGCAACCACAAAAAATGACAATACGAAGCATATCCCAGGCCTTCCCCTGCATACTGGATGTGCAGTTTTAAAACTGTCAATTTGACTTGCCAAATAAACCTTTTTAGTACTTATGAGTCACTCCTAATGTAGGTCCTAAATGCCTTATTGGCGGGGTGCATGGTATTTAAAAATTAGAACATGTATATTTTACGTTTCACATGTCCTGGCAGTGAAAAAACCTCCAAAGTAGTTTTTCACAGTGGAAAAGCTGGCTCTCCCGTGGGGAAGCATTGGGTTACATCTTAACACCATATACTGCATAACTTCAGTTTGGAAGTAGGCTGAAAAATGATTCAAAGGACTCATTATATTAGTCACTTAAAATCCACCTTAATTTTCAATGCAGATTGTATAACCATTTTGAAAGTTACACTTCATTCAACGTTGTCATTTTCCTGCCTAAGCCAAGTGTCTTTTTGAAAGTGTTCACTGTCACCCAGGAACTGAATGACTCTCTGATTAGGTGTGAAGTAACTACCAGAGCTAAGACAGAGGGAGAGGGGTTGATTTTACTGTGATAAAATGACACTGTGGTCTACGACGAAGAACTTAATTAACTTCAAAGGATGCCCACCCTGTCACCCAGTGGTAGATTCTGATTAGGTGTGAAGTAACTACCAGAGCTAAGACAGAGGGAGAGGGGTTGATTTTACTGTGATAAAATGACACTGTGGTCTACGACCAATAACTTAATTAACTTCAAAGGATGCCCACCCTGTCACCCAGTGGTAGATGTAGCTCACACCTGGGCCTGCTCCCTCTATTGTCTTCCTAGTCAGTCAGGCACAATCCCAGTGGGAGAAGAGCTGCCCCAGAACCCATTTGGAGAAACCATTAGAGAGGGTTTGCCCATTATCATAGCTACATCACTGGGAGGGCACATGGAGCTCTGCACAGAAGAGCACAGGGGAAGAATGGTTCTGTTATTTTGGATTTAGCTAGAGAGGAGCACTCTGGGATAGTGAACAGTAAAACCAACAGAAAAAGTGGGGAGGTTCACACACGTGGCAACCTTCACCTCAATAGTTAGGGAATGGCCAACTGTTTACCCTACCTACAGGCTGGCACTGGACATACAAGTGGCTCCATGGTACACTCTTCAGAACACCTCTGAAACTGCAAAAAGCATAAGAAGGCCTCCATCTGCTGTTGTGACCTGTGAGGAGAATCCTAAGGGTTAGATATGCTCACATATTTACCCAGGAACAAGTAGTGAACGCCAAGGGTCAGTTGGCTGACCTACTGTTACGCTACAGGAATACAACAGCTGCAAGAAGCTTACTTTTCTAAATAGCCAATCTGACTAGTTCCAAATGAACCTGCCCGCACCATGCTAGTGGCTTTTTTTGGAGTATGTTGTGACACCCTAAGTGGTGTCACTAAGGTCCTGGGGACCATAGATGAGTGCCAGGGTGTACCACACCTGCCAAACCCTAAATGCAGGGAGTTAAAGTCTTTTTCAAGGATTTCTGCTGAGGCAGCAACAGAAGACCAGGACTTACCTATCAAGTCAATCTGATGAAGGCATGCTGCTGCAAAGCCAAAGATTCAGGCTGTTCCTTCTCAGAGCTCTTCCACAGCAGTAAATCTTTTTCAGCAAGACATTGTAAGGAAGGTGTCTAGACCTGTAGAACCCTATTTGGCTACAGCTCTCAACCTAGGCCCACTGTAGGAATCAGACCTCCAAAATAAGTCCAAAGTTGGAAATCTTCACTGGACAAAGAAACCAAAAATATCCAGCTGCTGAGAGATCTTCCTTGGGCGCTGTTTGACTAAAGCTTACAGCCTACCCCTGCTGTAGGAATCCAAGCACCAAAGAAAGTCCGAAGGTGAGAAATCTTCACTGGGTGAAGGCACAAAAAGTATCAAACTGATGAGAGACCTTCCTTGGGCACTAGTTTGTAATTTCTTCCAGTCAGAGCTTTTTAACGAAAAGTCAATGACTTCACTGGGACCTTGTGGGACAGCTATCCTGTCTCATGGAACCCATCTCAGCCACAGCCTGCTGCCGTTAGATCTTGGCCGTATTACTGCGGTCCCACCAAGTGGGCAGACCCGAGCACTCTGTCAAGTCGACGGAGTTCTGACTGCCGTATTTAGACGTATTGTAGCTGAACAATAGACCGCCTTAAGGGAGTGCTCTTCCTAGCCGTCAGGCTTGTGGGCTCCTGCTGACCATATTTAGATGTCACAGTCCTGCAGGTGTTGTTCTGGCGGCAGTTTGCTGACAGAGTGACATTGTAGCAGGAGCCAACGTACATTGTACAATGGCAATGGCCAGGGCAACAAGGCAAGTTACCCATGAAAATTAGCCATATATGTACAACTGCATTAGGCAACACACTACCTACTGCATACACACCATGATCCCTTGCCATTCCCCCACAACACAACAAGTACATGTAGAATACACACAGTGCCATACATACTAAAACACAACTTACACATACTATTGATACAACACCCACATACAACACAGCCACGCCTACCAACACAATGACACACTCATCTACACAAACACACTCACACTGTAACACACCTACACACATCACAACAACACAAAAACAACACTAACCTGAATGTTGCACACAGCAACACAACACACAACCAAACATACACAACAAATATCAGACCCACATACAAGTGGCACACATACAAACACAACCACATTACCCACTCCAGACCCCTATGCCTCAACCAGCCAATTAACTCCCACACACACAAGCTTACTGACTCAAATACACAACTGGAAACACAATATGACACCTACATATGCTAATGCAAAGTGCACACATGGACATAATTTACAATTTTGATGTCATTTTTATTTTGCTGCAAGCATACATTTAGTAATGAATACTTAAACCAAAGTAAAAATTGTGCATGTCATTGATTTGTGACAGGTGTGTCCCTATTAATGTCTGACATAGATGTTTTACAGACATAAGCATGTCAGAAGTGTTTTAAAAAAAATATTGTATATTTCTGCAGTGCTCACAAGCTAATGTGAAGTGACCAACCAATGTAAACAAGTAATGCTGAATGCGTCCCTTCGAATCCATTGACAACGGGGTCATGTGTCCTCCTTGGTTCAGTGGCGGCAGCAAGGGCAGGTCTCGTCCAGATGTGTCCTGTCAAAAACTGAAGTGGAAACAGGACAAAGGGTAAGTTTTTACCTCATTTCCCTACCAGTCCGCCATCACAGGTGTCTTGGTAACAGTGCCACAGTTGCATTGGTGGGAAGGCACATTGTGATTGACTCATCAGTGACAGTTGCTGGAGTCCCGCCACCAGCCACTATTTCCAATGGTGCCATCGATGTGGGTGGAGATTCCTGGTGGAGTGGGCAGAACTTGAGAAGTCTTTCATTTATGGACCCGCCAACATGTAAATAGGGCGGGCGGACTGCCAAGGTGGCCGATGGGATTTCCAAAGAAAATCCCACAGCAGGACCGTTACCGCCAAAATCTAAATGAGGCCCTAAGTCAGAAGGTAAGACTTATTACTGGGACAAGCATAGTTTCTATATAGGACCTGTTCTCCATTGCAATCTGCCTTAAACCTTACTCTTGTCTGGGTCTAGTGCGACCAGATGACCCCTGTTGGCTCTTTGCACCTTTCGTCACTCTTTCTATCTAAACAAAATAATTAAAAAATCATCTCTCCAGTTTCCCTTATTGAATCATTGCTCTTTTGGTGCCATTTTGTTCATAAACATATTCCCTGGTTTTATCAATTGTAGTCAGTTTTAAATTGTTGTGTTTTCAACTGTCAACTGTTTTTGTACTTGCTTTACAGATTTTCTTAAGTTAAGCCTATCTGCTCTGTGTGTTAGGTACCAGGACTTGTGCTCAGGTTTAAATTATTGAAACCTTTACAAGAATAGTGACATTATTCCTTGTGGTAGTTTACCATCCACCCAGGCTAATAATTCACTTTCGCACAGTCTTCATTTACCACAGAAAGTTGAGTAGAACATAAGGAGTATGTGTAATTAACATTTTTCTTAGAGTATTTAGAAGGCACAGATCATCTCCTAACAACAACAGTTAGCTGTACATGATAAAAAGGGAGCAGAAAGGCTAATGCTATGACGGGACCAAAATAGCAATGCCGTGATAGAGCTCTATGAGCCGACCCTCCTGGGGCAAGGCATAGGCTTTCTTCAAGAGGCAGCACCAAAGTAGAAATGAGGGGTGGCTCATGGTAATGCTCGGGCCCCTGTTGGGAAGCTTTGGGGCACCCATCAATCCAGACAAGTGCTGAGGAGTCCACAGTGCATTCTGCCAACCCTTAAAATGGTGGGCGGCCTGCTTGTCTGTGTGACTAGGTGGCCTGAGTGGATTTAGAACCAGTGCACTGGGAAAATACCTGACAAGCAAGGTGGGAAGCCTGGTGCATGAGGGCTAGCGGTGACAACTGCATAAGGGGGACTTACCTGCACCTAATGTAGCACCCGGGCAAAAACTGGAAGTTGGTGACCTTATGTTGGTGATGCCCTGCAGGCAAAACAATAGGGTGGAGGTTTCCTCTGTCCCCCACACCAGCTGGCTCCATACACCATCTGAGCCAGGGGAGATATTGTGAACATTGGAAGGCACCCATAGGAGAAGTGAGAGATGGGGGCCTTGATCCTGAGAGTGGATCCATAGAAAAGGAGCCAGAAGAGGCAGCAATAGGGAGTCCCCGCGGGACTCCACAGGCCACATACCACCTGGGACTATACTGGGGCTCACATCTTGTTGCTCCCTCCCATTGCGGACCTTTAAATACCCAGTGGTGTGGCAGTGTCCACATTTCGTTGAGGTTGTGAAAGAGACTGCAGACTGGCCAATGCTGCCCAGAAAACAGACACATAAGAAAGTCATAGAATTTGTTGGACTTACCAAGACTAGGCCAGGTGTAGGCCCTAGCCTTGATCAAGACAGCCAACCTGACAGTGTGCAGAAGGATATGGCACTCACAAAAGCTGACTAGTTGAAGGGTCTACAGGTGTTCAAAAATAGCAACACTGAGAGCTGATATCAATTCTGTAGGAACTGTGCTGCTGCAGAAAGCAGCATTGAATCACTGAAAGAAAAATCCTCCACCCTTATGGATAAAAACATTACTCTCCTTGTGGAACATGATACCTTACAGAAAAGGTAGAACTCCTAAAAAATGTATTGAGAAGGGATGATCCCTGCAAAAAAGGCCTCAGCGAGGGAGCGAAAGGTATAGATCGTCGGACTTTTGTTGAAGCTCTCTTCTCCAAGATCATGGGAATTACAGTACGTCACATTAAACTGGATAGAGTACATCCGGTAGGATAACGCTTTACAGAGGGCCTGAACAAACCGAGCGATGCCCTGGCTATTTTCCACAATTACCAATGCACAGAGAAAGTACAAGATGTGGCAATCTGTGGCCTTGACCAAATCACACATGAAGGTCACGCCTGCTCCCTCAACCAGGATATATCCCAGCACTCTGCTTCAATGTCAGCAGTTGCAACCAGTCACGGATCATATGTGACAAAACAAAATCAGATATTGCTGGCTTTTCCCCTTCATGGTCACCATTGTGATGAAAAAGAAAACATTTAAATTCTCTCACCTTGACACAGGGGCTCAGACACTGGGGATTGACTTAGAGACCTCCAAACTCCCAGCGAGCATGACGGGGAAGCTAGCACCAGATGATCTGAACTGGCCATCTATGGTGTGGGGGACACTGTGCTCTAAAATGAGTCAGAGGATCTAAATGGCATGAATGTTCAGTACTCCTTGGAGCACACCTCACTAGAGCCACAGAGTAGCACCCCCAGAATTGAACAGACTAACACAGCCCTTAAGTAAGTGGCATAGCCACCACTTTTAAGTTGACTAATGAATGTAATACAATGGACATGATTAGACCTCGCCCAGTGGGCACTGGTTGATTTGTCATACCTTGATAAGACGCACTTGACTGGTGTATCATTTCCCCTCCAAGCAAGAGCATGGTCCTCCACTACACATGCAGCAGCCTTCACTGGATCGTGAGACACTTCCAAAGTTTGTTTACAGTTATTTTCGCTCACTGCATGGGAATGGACATTAAAGGAACTCAAGGGAAACAGGCATGCTTTACAATGAACAGGGAGGTGGTAGGCCCATGCTATACTCACATGCTTATGTCCTCCTCTTCAACAAGCTGCAAATCAGGGCCACTAGCCACTCCCATAGCATTGACAGCACATTATATTTAAATTACTCTCCCTAAATGTGAAGGTATTATACAACCCCCACAAATGTGCCAGGATATGGCACTTCCTGAAGAGCTTACCACATGACATTATCGCTTTCCAGGAAACCCACCTAAAACCCTCTGGCAAACTGAGTTCTGGCACAAGCAATACCAGATAGGAGTATATTCCCCAAGCAACTCCAAATACAATGGAGTAGGTCTCTTTTTACAATGAAACCTTCCGCTTGTAAAGACAAATCATAAGAGGGAAAAGGAAGGCAGGTTCTTATTTATCAAAGGCACATTAGAGACTTAAATTTAAACTCTAGCAATAATGTACACGCACAGCTCTCGCCAGGACAACTTCATGAAAAGAAACTAATTTTTCTAGCCGGATTTGCAGAAGGACTTCAATGCAGTTTGGGATCCTAAAAAGATAGAACATGTTCCACCTCCCATCCCTCCAGAACATCCTCAAAACAGCTAAATGCTAAATTGGGGGAATCAAGACTACGTGACATGTGGAGACATTCCCATGAACAAGACATGAACTGCACTTTTTTCCTCACACGTTCATCGGGTACTCCTGAATTTACTACTTCTTCATCAGTTCTGGCCTTCTGATGCTCATCTACGAGGCCACTATAAACACAAAAGCAGTCTCAGGCCACGCTCGATAACCTTAACACTAGATTGGCCCACTATGAGTAGACAAAGGGGTAGGTGGACATTCCACTCATCCCTGCTGTGCCATCCAGTTCTCAGGGAGAAACTGAGATCACATATAACAAACTACTATCAAGACAATGAAATGTCAATGCCAACTCTCCGGGACACATTTAAAGCTATCCTGCAGGGGCAATGAACTAGTAAGGATCCCCACTTTAAAAACATTGAGGAGTCAATATAGGGGCCAGTTATAAAAGGAACTGAAAGAGGAAGAAATAGAATGCTGACTCATCAAAACTTAAGAAACATAGGGCCATATGTACAAACACATTTTCCCATAGACACAGAATGGGTAAAACCCTTTGCTACATCTGGCCCATAAACTCTTTAAGAGTTCAAATCTATACTCTAGATACAAATAAAGCAGATCCCTCCCTGTTGAGACTTAATCAAGCCCACTATGCACATGGGACCAGGGCAGGACTTCCTTTGGCTCTCATGCTCTAAAATAAACCAGGAGAAAAGGTTTGCAAAAGGCTTGACTCTAGATGATGGTACTAGGGTCACAAAGGAAGACAACACAAATAGGGCCTCCTTTGGACCTCGGCGGTCTTTTCGCAAGACTGCCGATGTACCGCCGTGCTGAAGACCGCCAGTGCAGGCGGTATTCCGCAAAGCGTATTATGACTGCTGGCAGCCCTCCACGCTTTTCCGGACGGAGAGCCACCAGCACCCATACTGGCGGTCGCGGTGAAGTGGAGGCTGCTCCGCCTCCACCGCCACGTCATCAGTACACCGCTCGCCGAATCATATCCCATGATACGGCGTGGCGGTGTTCTGGTGATGGGGAGCTGGCGGCGGAGCAGCCCCCATGGATCCCGTTCCCTCCCAGAGGATCAGCGGACCTGGTAAGGTGATCGTCCGTTAGGGGAGGTGGGTGGGGGGGGTTGTGTGCTGTGTGTGTGCATGGGGGTGTGCGTGTGAGTGTGTAGAGGGAGTGTGTGAGTGTGTGTATGCATGCGGGGGTGTGTTGTGTGTATGGAAAATGTGTGCGTGTATGTCTCTGTGTATGTCTGTCTGTATGAGTGCGTGTATGTGTGCGTGTATGTGTAGTTGTTGTGTGAGTGTGCGTGAGGGGGGTGTGTGTGTCAATGTTGGGGGGTGTGAGGAGGGGGGGTCCTACCACCATTGGTGGTGGTAGTGGGGTCATGGGTTTGGGGGAAGGACTCTGGGGAGGGGGGTGGTGGAGACCCCTATCAGTGCCAGGGAACTACCAGGCCTTATACACCCAGACTTTTCAAGGTTATTAAAAAAAAGACAGACATTTGACAACATTCAAAAAAGGCACAGTACAAAAAAGCAGTACCAACAATAGTCACTGCCTTACATGTGAAAACTGACTTTGACAGGGTGGACTGGAAATTTGTATCTATATTTCTAGATATGGTGGGTATAGCCCCTAAATTATATCCTATGGTACTGATGGGCTACTATAGTCCTACCTTTGACATTTTGCTCCACAGAAGAATTCACCCCTGCTACAGATATAGCAGGGGACCAGGTTGGGGTGCCCATTATCTCCTCTCCTTTTCACCCTAAGCAATAATCCTTTTGCCACCTACCTCAGAGGCAATTCGGGGATCAAGGATCTACATTTGGGGAGGATAGAACTCAAGGAGATGTAGTTTGCAGATGATGTACTACTCATACTTACTGAGCCCTAGAACTCCCTGTTACACTTGCAATGCCAACTGGAAAACCTTAAAGGAGTTGTGGACTTTAAGGCCGGTGTGAAATTCCCAATCTTAACCTTTTGCTAGCTGCAGTCCCTGAGGTGAGGGAACACACACACACTTTGAATGGCTATCCTAATATATTACATATCTGGGAGTTAAAACACACCTACCATATCAGACGTGTATGCTAGCAACATGATCCCATTTCGGGGATATATTCATAGAGACCTCAAAAGGTGGAGAACTTATTCTCATGGCTTGGGTGCATTAATGCATTCTTAAAAGGAATATGCTACCCAGCCCCCTATATTTATTTCAAGCACTTCCACTACCCATTCCAAAGACCTCTCTTACGGCCTTGAAATACATCTGGGGCAATGGGAGGTTGAGGGTGGCTTATAAAGTACCATGCCATCAAAAAGACAAAAGAAGGGTTAACCCTACAAAATGTACTTACATATTATTCTGTGTACCAACTTCAAGTGTTGGCAGAGCAGAGTGCGAGGGAGTTGGAAAAACTCTGGCTACATATGGGCGAATCATAGCAGGCCCATATATGTGGGATCTTGTATGACGATCTAAACTAGGAAGATACCCCAATGTCTACTTAAGCACCCCAACAAACACCACCTTAAGAGTCTGTGATGGTAAATTTTTTAGGAGTTCGACCTTACAGCCCTGGACAGCCTCATGGTGAGTTACCTCTTCAAACAGGGTGCCGTAAATTTCTTTAAGGACTGTGAGCGGGACTTCAATCTAGGAGAAAAAGGGATTGCCCTGTGCTCAGATAAGGCATTGGGTGGTACACTCAACTATTAAAGAGGCAGTCTCTAGGGACTTGTTATCCATGGTTCCTTAGAGTAGCTGCGGGCACCAGGTGGGGTCATCTCTACCATAAACCAAATGTTCCTTGATGAGACATTATTGCTGTTGAAAATTGAATTACTGTTCCAGGGAGGTGAAACCCTACTCAAGCAAGAGCTACAATTTGTCAGGGTGAAACATATGCAAACCCCAAATCAACCTGTGCTTAACCCTCTGGTAGCTTGCCACAAAATCAATCAGGCTTAACTGCAGCAATGTGCAAAGTATTTCTGCAGCGCTTCGAACAGTAATAAAGTGAAAGCATAACACAAGAAAAATCGCACACCAATTTTGAAAAATAGAGTAAAACTTAATAAATTATTTGAGACCTAAATAACAAAAATCCTATCAGTACAACTGAAGATATGCAACTTTAAAGAATTAAGAAAAAATAGTAGCTAGAAACACAAAGCACCAACTGTCGATATCTGGTTGTGCTGGATTGTGACAAAGTCACATGCTCAGGATGACCACAATAGAGCACGGGCCATAGGGAGGGAACAAGTTAGGCCTACTGAACAAGAGTATCTTAAATCTTTGTTGTGGAGAGTTGCAAGATCCTACGCTGATGATTAGATGTGCAACTGCAATACTGAGGAGCTGCAAGGCTGCAATGTGTGGTCCTGCATCATCGTCGAGGATGCCATCAGTGAGAGACTCAAGATCCTGCACTAAAGATGTGTCACATGCTGGCTGGTGCGGAAAAAGTTGTGGGGTTGCATTGCCCAGTACTGCATTATCGTCGAGGATGCGGTCGACGAAGAGCTTGTGATGCGAAGGCCTGCATCGAGGATGCTTCTCACAGATGTGGTTCGGAAGCACAGCTTCAAGGAGATGAGTCACGCTGCATTGATTCTGTCCACAGGACCACACCTGGGTTGGCAGAGCACCTTCAGGTCCACTTCCAAGGGTCCAGTACTGGGGTGGCACCACTTGGGGGACAACATTCACAGCAGACTGATTCCAGGTTCTGGGTTCAAGATAGTTGGAGCCTGTCTTGTCAATGGCCCTTAGGGTCACTCTGGTAGTCCTGGTCCAAGATGCAGGTCCAGTCCATCACTCAAGCAGGAGCAGATAGCTGGGTAATAGAGTAGCAGTTCTTCTTGCAGAGCAGAACAGCAGTCCTTCTGGGTCTTCAGGAGGTCCAGAGGTGTACTGAAGAGTTGGCTCTGGGGGTCCAATATTCACATCTGGTTCCCATGCTGAAATAGGAGAAGGTTCTAGAGATTTCCACTCCAGACGTGCTTGGAATTTCCTGTCTTCCAGTGCGCGATTGTCTGGGGTCACAACAGACTAGTATCAAACCCTTTGTGAGTATGCTCAGGCACAGCCTTTGTGATGTGCAAGTGAGGTAAGTGATAACTCCTCCCCCTCATCAAGTCAGAAATGGCCCATCCTGCCAACATCTATGCTCCTTTGTCTTAATGCCTGGGATCAATATAAGAAGACCAACTTCCAGCTACACTGAGTCACATGACCCTGTACACAGGCCTCAGGTACCAAGTGGTTAGAACAAGAAAATTCAAACTACATAAAAGTGGCATTTTCAGAATTAATATCCAACTATACCATTAAAGAGGGCTTTAAATGACAATTATTTTTTTTAATCTATTTTTATTGTTTTACATAAACAACAACAACAACAGATGCAGGGTCATGCAAAGAGATGAGGGAGAGGGGACAGGGAAAGTCTTGTTTTCAGCTGAGATCAACAAACAGTGCCCACATTACAATGAGACTCACATGCATATTATACAGTAGTCCATTAACAGAAACTGATTTTGTATTTAACACTGAATCTCACACAGTTACAGTAAGAAAGGGTAAGATGATAGCAGGCTCTTTCCGGGGTGGCGGGGTGGGTAATTAGTCTACTCTGTAATGTGTGGAGCAGTAGGGGCATTGGTGCAACAGGCAGGGCTGGCATGAATCAATATACGGGACTCATTCCCCTTGAGAAAGCCATGTCACAATTAGGCCAATGTGGTAAGTGAGTAATCCGCCATACTACACTTGTATGGGTTGGTCCAGATAAGGATCAGGTACGATAGTGAGCCACCCCTTCAAGGGGGACGAGTGTTGTTCTTGGCTTCTATATTAATCACAACTATGTCCCATGTCTCACAGCCCCCCTGGGCCAGGCCCCTGTCCCTCAGGGAGAACAGCAAGCTTTCTTCTGCCCATGCCCATTGTTGCAGGACTTGGAGGCACTTAGTGGTGTCCGATGTTGTTGGCTTCCATTACAGTGTTATGAGCCGCTTAAACAGTAGAAATGCCAGGTCTTTAAACCTATGGAGGTGTTTGTCCCCTTTGGCTTTGGGTCAGTGTCCTGCTAAGTCTGCTTTTGTCACGGTTATCTCTTGCCAGGTACGCAGCGGGGGGGGTAATCCCATACCATGCGGTTAAAACCCCGCCTCCCACAGGATGGGCAGACATGGGGTCGTTAAGGGGGACATGCGCTTAATATGTTGGGGGAATAAGTATGCTTGATGCAAATAATTAAATTGGGTGAATCGGAATCTAGGATTTTGCAAGATCTCCTTTACCCTTTGAATGTCTTTCATCCATGACTTCTGGAGCAAGGTTAAATGACAATTCTTAAGACACCAAACTCAAAATTCCCTTCTTCTCCCAAATGGATGTGATCACTTATTTAATGTAATAAGTTAACCCAATTTTATCCTACGGAAGAGGTAGGCCTCACAGTAGTAAAAATCAAGTTTATGAGTTTTTCACTACCAGGGTATTTGAAATGTATAAGTACATGTTCAACTTTTTAAAGTGTAGACCTGCTTATATCCTGTTTCTGGTGTCTACGAGAGACTTACTGTATCAATGTAAAGAAGATGAAGCATTAGTTGGAACTGTCTAGGGACAGCAAAACAGATATTGCTGCAGTCTGGAAAAAGAAAGAACCTCCAGATGTCAATCAATGGCACACACATCTCGATGTTAATGGCAATGGAGAAGTTATACTAGGACCTTGCCAAGGACATTGATGACTGCAGCGCTATTTAATTCTCATTGGGACCCCAATTAGAGCTCTGCCACCACAGCTGAAAGCATTGAACGTGTTCTGATTTCTGCTCCCTTAAGGTGAGATAACCATTAGCCCAAGAAGGGATGTTATATAAGGGATATATTTTCTGTTGACTGGAAGCCACAGTGCAGGAAAACAATTCTGAATCCTACCTGCTGCGAAGATACATGAACTCCAGTGATATTTCATTAATATGTAGTTTATTTTCTTAGTATCTCCTCATTAGAACAAACGTGACTTCTCTCCCTGCCAGCCCAAAGTAACTAAAATTGACTTTAAGAGTGCCACTGTTTATTAGTGTTCCCTATAGACTGCTTCGGGAGGAGGAGGGGAGGGATGGGTGTGGAGGTGGGTCGACAAAAGAACTTGATGATTGGTTGTAACCACATCAATGTTTATTCAGGTGAAATGTGATTTTCATTCTTGTGTTACTCAAAAGAGTAATCTCCCCCCTTTTTGATTACTTAGGCCTGCGGACCCCGAGATAAAGACCGCTGCATTACAAGTTGTGGGCTTTGGCCAAAGCCAAACTGCCACAATGCCGCCTGTCCCACCGGTGCTCTCGCACCAACTAGGCCGGCGGTGAGCTCCTCTGGGCTGGCGTCAGGCCACAGGCCGCAGCCCGCACCTGGTGACAGGAATCCCTATTCCTATCGCTGGCACACACCTCCCACCATTCACACACCTCAATGCACCCCCGACCCGTCCACACACTTGCAAACACCCCCCACCCAACCGCACACATCCATACAAACACTCCTGCCCGCTCCCACACTGACATACACACACACACACCCATTTGCACTCACACATACGCACCCCCCTCCGCAATCATTCACACCACCACCCCCTCTGCATTCATGCACACCCCCACCCCTTCCATGCATGCATACATTCACACACTGCCCCCATACGCACACTTGCACACCCCCTCATCCGCACACTTGCACACTCCCCTCATCTGCACACTTGCACAAAGACACCCCCACTCACTCACAGACTTGCACACATGCACTCCCACTCACATGCATCCCAATACACACACCTAATCGCTCACACCCTGACACCCACCCCTCCCCTCTGCAGTGACATTTAATCTACCTACATGGTACTCTATTTTCTGTAACCTTTCATACTGTTAAATATTATAACCTTTGACAAATTATCAAATGATCAGACTGAATGACTCGATACGTGTTTGGAACTAGATGACCGATTTTTATTTTCAGTGTAATCATTAACACCTGCTAGCTTTGTGAATGTGATATATATATTTTGTTTTTTAAAAGAGAAAGAACCAGTTATCACATGGTGCATCAAATATGCCTTCATAAAAACAAATATTTAAATACTTACGGTATTCCAATTTCAAACAGATTATTTTGTATTAGTTGCTTCCCCAACATAATGATACTGAGCTGAATACATAACTCCATCAGGCATCCTCCTGGTGCACACTACAAGCAGAGAAAACATTATAGTATTGCAGTTAGTTTTTATTCATTTTTAAAGAAAAAGATACCATGGGATTTCGGTTTTCAGTAAATACTCTATTTAACTACATAACCCTGTCCTTTTGAATATTACCCAAGTACCAGTATGAATCTGTAATTTTTCAAGCAGTACCCCTGTGCATGGTATGTGGCATCCTGTGGCTCTGACCAGCGTTCTGCTCTAGAAGTGATGGGCAGAGCCGCATATAAGTGCCCCCATGAGTGCTGATATCGGATGCCTTCTAGGCTGTCCCTATCTTCAGTAGAAAAGTCTAACAGCAGACTAGTCATGGCCACTGTGCAGACCTCTAGACTAGGTACCTTTTTAAATAGAAAAGTGTCCAAGAGAAAAGAACAGGTAGGCAAAATTGTTGGTGAGGAATATGATGTTAGAGTATCCACCTGAAAACGTTCTGATAGATACTTGTGACTGCAGATTCCTCACTTTTTGTTTAGATACCAAAGCAATACCAGTGGCGTAAAGAAACTTGAAGGGGCCCCCCTGCAAAGTACCTGGAGGGGGCCCCCATACCCTCTAGATCCAATCAGGGGCCTGCCACCCATGCACAGTGTACTGTGCTGAGGGGGTCCCCTTGAGCTTGGGGGCCCCCCTGCACCACGGGGGCTGCAGGATCTACTGAAAAGTACCTCGCATATGGTAGGCCTGAGAACTGCCTCAAGCCAAAAAGTAGTGCCAGACCAAATCAGGTATGACTTAGGCATGTTGATCGTGATCCCCAACAATGTTAAGAGTATTGTTGTAGTCTGGAGGTGGGTGACAACTGTCTGGGGTAAGCTCACCTTCAGCGGCCAGCTGTCAAATTAGGGCAATACTGGCACCCAGAGCCTCTGAATATGTGCAGCAATCACCAGCATCACTTTTGTAAACTGGTGAGGCATAATAGGAGCAATAAAAATTATCTGTCAGGCAAAGTATGTGAGGGAGATAGAAAAGTCTTCAAGCTGGGACTACACTGCTGCTGTGGGCAAAGAAAGGAAATATAAAAGGTATATAGGTATTCCTGGATCACCTTTGACTCCTTGGTTTGAGCAGCAAGGTAAATTCACTCATGAGATTAATGATTAATGATCCAGAAAGCCAACAACAAAGTTAAAGTAATAAAGAAGGTAAAGTTCCAAAAATGGTACAATTAAAAGAAAAATATAATAAGCAAAATACCATAAAAATAAGTGGATCTGTTGTTGGTTCAGTTGATGTTACTCATTGAAAATCATTCAGATAGGTAACCCTAGAATTAAGTCACCCATTTATATTCAGTGTGAAAGAGGGGACATTTTCAGAAAATTACAAATTACATTTTAGGAGTGTGCAAAATTTGTGTAATTTGCTTTCATGTAATTGTGCAAAATGTTGGCAATATTATGCCTAATTGCATGAAATGCAAATCTGTCATTGTGTGTTATGTATTAGTGTGAAATGCGTTCTTGTGTTCTTTTGTGATTCAAGGACAAACTTCGTGCTAAAAAGGTGCAAAAAAAACAAAAGTATCACAAACAACAGCAGCTCTTGTTCTATTTTTACCACAAATGTCACATAATTATGCAAAGTTGTGCAATGGCATCATTCTGGTAATTTTGCACACCATGCCTATTTTGAGATTTCCAAAATTAGCCAAGATATGCTAGAGTAATTTAAAGTTTGCAAAGCCGGTTATATTTGTGTAAGTTGAAACAGGAAATGAAGCCCAAGAGAGGCAAAACAGCATGATCATGTGGTCAAATAGATGTTAGGACTTAGATGTCTAAGGACTTTACCTTTGAGCATCAAACACATACCATAAAGAGACTTTGCTCAAGAATTTGTGGAGATGAGCGTCCTATGAGATTGGCAAGGCACTACTAAAATTGTATTTCTTTGCTGAATTAATGCTGCTCGGTCCTATTGGTCTTAATACGATGAAAGTGCAAGATTTTCATTCAAAAGCAAATGTCATCCCAAATAACATGGAGTTTTCTGCAAACACCTTATTACAAAATAGACTTGATCAAATCTATGATTAATGGTCTAGCACACTGGAGGGTGACTCTAGTGTTGTCCTAATACGTATGACAAGGTTCAAAGTCCTTCCACTACTCAACTGCATCTTCTTTCCCTGGACAGTTGGCTTCTTCTCTTTGATGGTCAATTATCTTCAGGCACTACAAGACTCAAGGCAGAAGCTGCAGGTTGCAGGCTCCCAAAATAGAGCAGAGTCCAGCATCCTCAGGTGTCTGTCCTGCACACTATCTTTCCCAGTCCTGAGGCAATTATTTTCAGATAGCAATTTGAGTATCATTTTTGGCAGCTCAAATGGTATTCCTCCATCAGGTAGGATTAAAGCCATTCCTTCTTTAAAAAAAAGTGTAGGTCCTCCTTACCTCTTGTCCTTTATAGGTATAAACTAATGAGCAATTAATCTAGCATGTATACATTAAGAAGGCAGCACTAGAATAATATCAAAATACCCTCTGACATATAGGGGGTCATTCTAACATTGGCGGGCGGCGGAGGCCGCCCGCCAATGTTCCCCCGTCAAAATACCGCTCCGCGGTCACAAGACCGCTGAGGGTATTTTGAGATTTGCCCTGGGCTGGCGGGCGGCCGCCAAAAGGCCGCCCGCCAGCCCAGGGCAAATCTACCTTCCCACGATCATATGCTCCAAAATTTAAAAGACCTATTTTTCACTAGTTTGTCCAGGGCCAGTGGATCATCACCCTCGTTAGTAATCCAAACAAAGGCAATGCTCATTCTAGTAAGGAATAACAGGAAAGGGCCTCCTACTTGGACAGAATTCAAAAGTCCTGACATAATCTAGATAATAAAATAAATAATTCAGGGACATACATTTTTTTGTTGGTAATCCAACTGTGAGACAAAAAACACCCCTGAAGATGAACAACCGATGAAAATCTGAAATCTCATGACATTTGGGAAGTTCTCACTAGAGGTGTATTGACTAGTGGCACTT
The DNA here is from genome assembly GCF_031143425.1 of Pleurodeles waltl. Classification (NCBI taxonomy): domain Eukaryota; kingdom Metazoa; phylum Chordata; class Amphibia; order Caudata; family Salamandridae; genus Pleurodeles; species Pleurodeles waltl. Next base: position 326,656,498 of record NC_090442.1, read on the forward strand.
GTGGCCAATTCAGATGGCTGTAGGAAAATATAGAACAATAGCAGCTCTAAAAAGCATTAGTAAATATTGCAGCAGGTCAGACACCAGCATGTGGAGACTCTGCAGATTGCTCTTTTGAGTAACACAAGAATGAAAATCGCAGATCCCCTCTAGTATGTCACATTTCATCATCTAACTAACCCAGTTAAAAACATGACACAATTGGTGTAGTCCTAAGCACTTCAGCAATCTTACTACAAACTGGATATTAATATCTGGACCATTCAGAGTCCATCAAATGACCCAACACACTCTGAACAGAACAACATTTTAAATGAGCAAATTGTTATGGACGCCTGGTCAGACCAGTGCAGAGGTCAAACACAGACAGTAAAAAAGTGAGAAGAAAATTGAGAAAATAGCAGATGAGATTTTTGTGATACCCTCTTCCCATTTTTTTATATGGTTAGTGAAACAGTATAACAGCGCTTATTAGGAACAAAATAAAAACAGATTCCCATGTATTCCTTTTACTATAACCCTTTTCGCTATTCTTAAAGGCATTGGTGTCCCAGTAATCAAATGACTCTCAATCCTTAAAGAGACTTCATGCTATTTCAGATCTATTAGGTTGTACAGAAGACAATGAGAACATCTAATTAACAAGCTAGTAGAGGGAAACAGAGTAAGCATATTTCTTTATCAATTTGCTTTCTTTTGTATGTGTATATTGTATATAAGCCCTGCATCTCTACAACTCTGGTACCTTCATAATTTTTAGGAATGTGCAAAAACACCTCCCTCAGTAATGTTAGAGACACTATGAAATGATGTTCAAAGATCACTGTTCCTGTATTTTAGGATATTATCTTTATGAGTGCTCTGTCAAAGGTCAGCATTTAGTTTAAGATTGGAATTCTCACATGACATTGTGAGAGCGCTTTTATGAATCAGAAAATAATGCTTCATTTAAATATCAGTTAGCTAGGCTGACTAGCCCTCAAACAGCTGCAATGACATCTGTACCAGTTTTCAGAAAGAAATGTGTACTTTTATTTTATGTGACAGAGCCTTCCACATGTTCATATATGTTGGATCTGGCCCTCTCTGCAGGGTCACCCCCCAAATCTTTGCCTTTTTCCCTCCACATTTTACTGAATTTGTTTTTGTTGGCCTGAGGACTGTGCACTTTACCACTGCTAACCAGTGTTAAAGTGTTTGTGCTCACTCTCCTAAATATGGTTTGATTGGCATATACCAAATTGGCATATTTAGTTTACTTATAAATCACTTTCACATTGAAATACCATATACCCAGTGTCCGGAAATTAAATGCTTCCAATGAGCCTGAAGCCCTTATTGTGCCACCAACTTAAGTAAACCTCCAAAACATGTCCGAGGCCTGCCATTGCAGCCTGAATTCAGTGTCCCAGTGCCATGTTGGCTTGGCACTAAAACCTGTTGCCAAGCCTTAAACTCCCATTTTCTTACATCAAAGCCACCCCTAAGGTACGCCCTATGTAGCCTGTAGGGCAGGGTGCTGTGTAATTAAAAGGTTGGACATCTACTTTTATTTTTTACATGTCCTCGTAGTGAAAAATGTCTAAATTTGTTTTTCACTACTGTGAGGCCTTCTCCTCCTGCAGGGTACCATTGAGGATTTCTTGTTACATTTAATAAGATGTAATTCCAAATTGACAGGAGGTAGATATCTCATGTATGCTGTCTATGGAACTGTAAGGATAAACCCTTTTTAATGGTTATCCTGGGTTTTTCATTATAATTTTGAAACTGCCATTTATAGAAAGTTGGCATTTTCATGTCCTTAGCCCATAGTGCCTGCAGCCTTTCTTGGGTCATATGACTGGTTGTAGCTGACCAACTTTGTGAACTCCTCCCAGACTGTCACACAATGGAGGGATGAGATATGCCTCAATGGGCCATCACCTGGCAGGATGGGGGGCAGAGCTGAGCACAGCCCCACTTACACCTGAACAGAATGGTTCCTTTCTCCACACAAAAGGCCTATAGATCCTGTATTGTCACTGCAGCCAGCTGAGGGGGAGGGGTGGTCAGGAAATTCAAAGCACTTCAGGGAAACATTGCCAGAAACTTCCCCCACCTCCCAGAAGAAGAACACCAGAGTATATTTTTATAGTATCTTAAGGCCCACTCTTCAGTTTACTACTGAACCTGTAGAAAAAGTCTCAGCGGACTGCCTGCTGCTGTGACCTGCTGCACACTCTGCTTGACTTCTGCTGTACCTGGAAGGCCTGCAATGATCCCTGGAGTTTGCCTTGAACCCTTAGAGGCCAGCCCTGCTGTTGAGCCTTGCATTTACACCTGCACCCAGGGATACCAGATAATACTCCAAGGGCTGGTTTGCTGTCCTCCTGTTCAGAGTCACAGAGACTCCCACCATCTTGAACCCACACCTGGGCCCACTCAGTGAGTCCTGAACCCCCAAAAGGTGTCCCACCAGTCTTGGACCTTTGGCTGTGGTGCTAAAGGTGTCCAGATAGGCAGTTTCCAAACTGAGGATAAAATGTGGTCAAAAAGTGCTCTGAGGAGGAGACTGGGACCATCATTCTTGCCTGTCCGCCCAAGATGCATCCCGATCAGACTGACTTTGCGGCCTCTCCTGCTATGTTCTTCTCTTCAGGAGATAATCCATTTCAGTGCTCCTTTGCCAAAGGAGTAGCCAAACTTGTGGAACTGTTTTCGTCTGCACCCCTCTACCTCGTCTTATCAGAGTTTTTTGATTTACGTTGCAGTGACTAAGTCCAAACAGAGAAACCTTCAGGACAGCTTTGATCCATGGCCATCCGAGGACAACACACCCTCCTCAGACACCCCGGTACCCTTACCCAGCTGAACTTTACTGTCCCAGACATTTTGTTCAGAAAGCTTCTAAGTCTAAATGTAAGCCCTAATAGAGCCCAATTTACTTCTTTTATCACAACTAAATGTCTCTGGTTGACACTTTGATCTTTTAGGCAACAGATTTCACTTAAAACTTTAAAAATTCATAACTCTGGTTCTATTGATTGCATTTTCATTGCTTTGGAGTTAATTTATTAAAATGTCCTCTATTTTTCTAAATTGGTTTGTGATTTTTCTTCTGTTGTGTTTTCACTTTATTAGCATTTGTGTGCTGCATACATACTTTACACACTGCCTCTAAGTTAAGCCTGATTACTTTTTGAGCCAAGCTACCCAGGGTTAGGCACATGTTAATTTAGTGACTTTTTGAGGTTCATCTTGCAAGAGATTATGGTTGTGTTTGACTAGAATTCAACAACCAGTTTTTCTCACAATAAGTTCTGTGTGTTTCTCCATTTCTGGAAATCAGCAAATTAGAAGCTTATATTGTGGTCTTTGTAAAAATAATAATGTATTAATTTGTAGTCTGCTGAGGAAACCATGCCCAGGATGTTCCTGTATGTCACAATTTTCAAGGTCTCTCCTAGGCTTCAAAGAAAGAATCTTTCATCAGCTAAACATGTTATTGTTTTGTTAAATTACATGCCTGCACTGTTGTAAGAAACTGGGTTACTGGTTGACTGGGGCACCCACAATTCTTGTCAGGATAAGGCACAAGCAAGCCCCAAATTAGCCTGTGCTCACTCTCTGGTAGCTTGGCACAGAACAGTGAGGCTTAACATGAAGCTAATGTGTAAAGTATTTGCGTAACAGTTCAAACAGTAAAACAGTAAAAACACCACACAAAAAGAATCCCACACCAGTTTAGGAAAATTGTACTTAATTTAGTTAATAAAACAAGACCAGAAAGTCAAAAAGCCAACAGACTGAACTTGAGTTATGAATTTCGAAAAAATAAACTGTAATCAAGCACTTTGGAGAAAGAAGTGGGAACCCAGGACAAAGTCAAAAGTTCAGCCCGACTACGCTGGAGTGCAAGCTGGCTACAGGGACCTAAGTTGGGCACGTTGAGCCAAAGTATGTTAAATCCGAATTGCAGAGAAATGTGTTGGTTCTGTACCATGCAATAGAGGCATTCATCAGTTCCATGATACAGTGAGGCTGCGGTGCAAGTTCCCGACGCGTCGAGGATGTGTTGGACAGTCAAGGCGATGCAGTGGTTCTGATGAACGCAAAAGCTGTGATGCAGAGTTTTGGTGTTATCGTGGAGGCTGCATGCGACGGGGATGATATGACCTTGCACCGAGACAACCATCAAAATGTCAGTTCTGAAGCTGATGTGCTGATTTCGAGATCCAAGGTACAGTGGAGATTGCACCAGTTCCAACCCAAGCAGTAGAAGTGATTCATTGATTTTATGCACGCACCAGTGGTGATGCCTTGACTTTGCACCCACAAGAGAGGATACACCGGTTGCTCTGGAGCAAGCATCTTATCCACCCTTCCACTGAGGTGGCACCACGTGGAAGAACAGACTCACAGATCGCAGAGTCTAGGTGCAAGAGCAGGGTGAATGGAAGTCAGCTACAGCTCTGAGACTTCACATAAGGAGGCCAGCCAAATAGCCCTTGGATTTACTTTGGGTTCTGCATTGGAGAGATTCAGGTCCAGTCTTTCTCACTCCCAGGCAAGAGGGCAGCATACACAGGTCACCACAGCAAAGCAGGTGTCCAGCAAACAGCAGTCAAGCAGAGTGGCAGGCCTTAAGCAGCACATAAGTCCTTCTTCCTGGCAGAGTATCCACAGATATGGAAGTGTACTGAATTGATTTTGTCAGAGGTACAGTACTTATACCCAGTTGGGCATTTGAAGTGGGAGAGACTTCAAAGACAAACCTTTGAGGTGAACAAAACCCCTACCCTGGCTCCAGACTCACTATAGGGGGTGCAGCCCTTTGTGTGTGGGCTAGACATAGCTTTCTCAGGTGGAAGTGAGTCTATGTTCAGCTCTCCTGCCCAGGAAGGCCATCAGGTCACACCTAGGCTCCCACTGTGTGTGGCTGTCTAGAAGGAATAAACAAAGACCAGCTGTCACCCTCCTCCCCCAAGATGTGATAAGTGACAGGCAGTTGGCACCAAATGGCTTAAATTAGGAAAATGCCATCTTTTTAAAAGTGACATTATCAGAACTGCAATTTAAAATCCGACTTCACCATACATTAGGACACACAAACTTGGGGGGGTAAGGGGGGGGTTATCACTTCTCATTTAGATTTTACGCTTATAAGGTGTAATAAGGTATCAAATGCTATCAAATTGGAGAGATATGCATTGCCGCAGTAAAAAATGAATCTAATAGTTTTTCAGTCTTGAGATTTGTAAAACTTTAAAGTATATGCCCAACTTTTCAGATACTCTGCATAATGCCCCTGGGGCTGTTTAAGTGCCTACCCTAGGGGTGACATATGTATTAAAAAGAAGCATTTCGGACCTGGAAGAAAGGTGTCTTTGGCAGGTTGGCATAGCAGATAAAAAACCACAAACACAGGCTCTGCATTGGCAGGCCTAGGGTTTAAAGGGCTTCTTAGGTCCGTGGCACAATCAGTGCTGGAGGCCACTAGTAGCATTTAATTTAAAGTAAATTAAATATGCCAATTGAGGATAACCCAATATTACCACACGTTAGTACTGGTTAGCAGTGGTACAGTGTGCAGAATACTAAAGCCAGAAAAATACATGGTCATCAAAAATAAGAGATCTGAGGGCAAAAAGTTAGTGGGAACCACACCAAGAATGCAAGGTCTAACAACTATCATCTCTTTAATTTCCTATTCATGTTTCTTTATTACAATGCAGCAAAGTAGGAATTTACTAGAAATAGTCGGTTTGATATATCTTGTGTATTTGTATAGTGGTTGGTTCTAATGAGTAAATTCTTGCTAATCTAGCCCTATTAGCTCATGGCAGACTGTAATGACAGTGTGACTTTTCTACCTAAAACCCTATAAAAGAGGATGTTTTGGATTCCAGCTATGCAGATGCTGCCCTAGTCTGCCAATTGATTTATACTAAGGGCCTCGTTATGGGTACAGCAGCCCATGGACCACCATACCTGTGGGGGAAGTAGGACCACCGTAACCTGACTCAGACTGCCAGCATGCCTCCATCACTGCTAGGATCAGAAATCCCCACTGGTTGGCGGCTATGCAAGTCATGGTCAGCCACTGCAGTGCTGAGTTTGGCATAAAGGTAGGGACAGGACCCCAGGGGTTCCCTGCACTGCCATTGGCCAGGGCATGGGCAGTGCAGGGCTCCACTTGTCAGCACCTTTGGAATGTGCACTGTCTGCCATAGCTGACAGTGCGTATTCAGAGGGTGCTGGGGGCTGTGTAACAGCATTGGCTCCCTGAGACCAGAGCCCATTGCTGCCGCACTGTTTGCACCAGCCAGCCCGACAGAAACATCACAATATGGTGGTGGACTTGGCCTTCCCACCATCCAATTCGCCGTCCCGCGGTCGGACCGCCAAAATCAAAACAGGGCCCTTTGTCTCAGACTCTATATTCTGTTATTCTTTTTACTTCCTTTATACTTAAGGCCTGATTTAGAACTTGGCAGAGGAAAATACTTCATCACAAATATGGCAGAAATTCCATCCGCTGTATTGGATTCCCATTATATCCTATGGAGATCGTAACATGTTGGACAGGATATTCATCACGTTTGTGACAGATATTAATCCATCCACCATTCCTCTTACTTAAATATACTTTAATTCTCTATGCTTCTTGCTTTAGCGATTAACTGTATGTTCATTTACTTGCATTATATGGCCTTGACTTATTATATCTGCTGAATTCCCCTGATTTGCCTAACATTTTATTGCCTACTGTATTTGACTTGAGTTCTTTTAGTGTAGATGTTTCATTTAATGGCACTGGGCTTAATTGTATAAAAACACAGAGGGGGTCATTACAAGCTTGGCGGGCGGCGGCCAATGCGGCCGCACTCCTGCGGTCCCCATTACAACATCCCCGCTGGGCCGGCGGGCGCAAACCTAGTTTATGCCCGCCGGCCCAGCGGGGATGCGGCCGCAACATAGGAGCAGGCTCCTAATGGAGCCGGCGGTGTTGCGGCCGTGCGACGGGTGCAGTAGCACCCGTCGCGCTTTTCACTGTCTGCTGTGCAGACAGTGAAAAGCTGCACGGGGCCCTGTTAGGGGGCCCCTGCACTGCTCATGCCAGTGGCATGGGCAGTGCAGGGGCCCCCAGCGGCCCCAGGACTCCCCTTACCGCCAGCCTCTTCCTGGCAGTGCAAACCGCCAGAAACAGGCTGGCGGTAGGGGAGTCATAATCCCCAGGGCAGCGCTGCTTGCAGCGCTGCCCTGGTGGATTATCACCGCCGGGGCTAAAACGGCGGGAAACCGCCGGCCCCGGCGGTGCGACCGCGGCGCTACCGCCGCGGTCAAAATATGGGTCTCCTTACCGCCAGCCTGTTGGCGGTACGGACGCCACTTTAGCCCTGGCGGTCGTAATGACCCCAGAGTGTCCCCATCCTATGCCTCAACCCCCTAAATTATTTAAAGAGTCAACAACATTTTTGCTTTTGTATACATTGTTGAATAACAGAGTTTCTGATCTCCCTGTTAGAGAGTTTTTTGTTAGAACATGCACATCTTGTAGTAATGTATTGTTTTAACAATTACACTGCTTCATCTCATCCATGTTTTAAGACATCACATTGCAATAAAGGAATATCACATGTACGTACCCCTTCAACTCTGTAACCATGAAATATATATGCATAACTTCCTGGTCGACCAACAAATCTGTAGACAACAATAAATAAAAAACGTAATTATTACCAACAAGGACATTCAAATCTGTATCACATCTGTTAGAAAAGTTTTGATTTGATACTCAACTTTTGTAACTCATGAACATTAACAACCATACTTATCACTAATTTTAATTTGGTTTTAAAATGATGGACAATTAGTTGCGTTTTTCTTAATTAAATCCTAAAACCTATAATCCTAAAACCACATTTATACAGGTCATGAGATGTGTTGTGACAGTGCTTTACTGATTTAAAACAAAAATTGTGTTCTTTATAACAAAGTGTAAGACTACATCAAGGAGAAAAATACATGGGTAAAAGGTTCAGTTTAACATTGGACATTATATCTCAAGGTGTACTCCCATATGTAAACTGAACACTGCATTCTGTGAAGTAACTACCGGCAGACACTAGTGCTATCAGTAAAATATGTTTCATGACCATAGCAAAGCAAAACTGTGAAATGTAAGCATCAGAACACATTCCATAGTGAGGTCTCAAATATAAGACTACACCAGCTACAACAGTGAAACCGGCACAGTCTTGTGGCCTGCACCCCAATGTGCAATGTGTTCCTTCTTGAGAATTCAGGAACATGTATGGATGTCGCTAAATCCTACAATAGGTGCAGCTTGGTGGTTGGCCAGCCCTCCATCATTGTCTGTCAGCTCCCTCAGACCTTGAGATTTAACAGAAATGAACACAGAGAACGTGGGTGTAGTCAATACCTGCATCTACTCTACTTAAAGGTCTCAGATGATGCATAATGTTTATCCTCAGAATCCACCAACCTTAATTTGGTAACACCTGACGTCTCATTACAACGTGGGTGGATGGTTATGGATCCCTCATAGCCACCTCACAAAGACAACAGTAGGTTTTTCAAATTGTTTTTATATTCTTGTTGGCGTCAAGCTTGAGTTTCTCCACATAGGACCAATGCCCCCAGAATACATTCACAGGCAGCTACACAGATTTGCTGACCTTAACAGATCAGTTAATTTCCCTCTCAGAGCTCACCGGAAATGGATCTTTGCCAGCATGTGTAATAATAGAGAAAGCGTAATATTTGTTTAGCAGACAAAAATTTCTAAAAAATTTGTTTTCTGACATTTGTTCTTCTTATTTGTTACGGAGCATCCAGCAGCATAATAAGAATGACTTTGTTGATTTTTTACTGGATGTGATAAATGACGAAAAGTTTTGGATAGTAGATCATAGGTTCATAATGGTTATTCAGATAAAGGCACTCTGGCCCTCATTACAAGATTGGCGGCAAATGCCGCCTACCGCAACGGCCGCCAACATACCGTCGCCGTGGCTACTGACCGTACATGGAATTATGACCGTAGCTGGAATTCCGCCAGAAGGTTGGCGGAATTCCGGCTATGGTCATGGCAGCGGATGACGGTAAGGTGGCACTGCTGCCAGCAGCAGCGCCACGCCAACAAAACACCACCTACCGTATCATGTTCCATCATACGGCCTGGTGGTGTTTTGCCAGCGGACTGTGCTGCTGGCAGCAGCGCCGCGTCCCGTCTCCTGCCGGAGGACCCCCTGTAAACAGGTAAGTCGGGTTCTCCAACAGGAGAGGGGGTGGGCGGTGTTGTGTGCGTGTGTGGGGGTGTGTGTGACTTTGTTTGAATGCTTGCATGCATGTGTAATGCGTGTGTGCATGAGTGGGTGTGTGTACGTGCATGTTGTGTCGTGTGAGTGCGTGTGTGTCTGGATGTATGTTCATGAGTGTTGCTGTGAGTGTGTATGCATGCGTGGGTGAATGTGTGTATGCGTGTGTATGTATGTGTGTGTATATGTGGGGGGAGGGGGGAGGTGGGGGAGGACTCTGGGGAGGGGGAAAGCGGCGGGGGAGACCCTGACCCTGGCACTGATAGTGCCTACGGCCATGATTTCCGTGGTGGTACAGAAACCACGGAAACCATTCTGGTGGGCGGGGTCAAAATGCCATGGGCGGCCTAGTGACAGCCGCGGCAGTCAGTGTGTTAACTTGGCGGTTCGGCTTTGGCCAAACCGCCAATGTCATAATAGTGGAGGTATGTACCGTCAGCCTGTTGGCGGTAATACCTCCACTATTACACCGACCGCCAGGGTCATAATGACCCCCTCTGTCTTTTCTCTGTAACACTATCATGACTACCTAAGACTAGTTACAGGAAACCCTGCATGAAAATATGTGAACAGCAGAGCAGACTGAATAGCACAGTAAACTAATGAAATGCCATTTTTAAAATGCATACAACTACTCCCAATGGAAGTGTCCCGGTACTTAAGACAGCCTCAATCAATCAATCAATTAGAGCATTTGTAGAGCACACTACTCACCTGTGAGGGTCTCAAGGAGCTGATGGGGAGGGCTGCTACTGATCGAACAGCCAAGTCTTGAGGTGTCTCCTGAATGTACGTAGGTCCTGTGTCTGGTGTGGCTGGGTGGGAAGAGTGTTCCACGTCATGGCGGCGAGGTGGGAAAACCATCTGCCACCGGCGGTCGTACCGTGGATGCGTGGGATGGTGGTGAGGGCAAGGTCAGCATAGCGAAGCTGTCGGGTGGTGGTGTAGAAGGAGAGCTGTCTGTTGAGGTATTCTGGTCCAGTGTTCTGCAGTGTCTTGCCTCATAACCATGCTACTCATAAACCTCCCTAAAAAGGAAGGCCTTCAATCCTGATTTTAATACTGATTCCAAATTGATCTCTCACAACTCTTTTGGCATACCGTTCCACATTTTAGCTGCCAATAGAGATAAAGCTCTCCCTCCTGATCTTACCTTAGGACCTCTGGGAATGCATAGTAAACCCTGATTGAAGGATCAGAGGACTCTGCACAGAAGATACTCCCTAAATCTTCTGTGCAGATATAGAGGCCCTTTTTGATGCAGAGCTCTAAAAGTTGTCAACATGGATTAAAAATGGATCCTTTGATTGATTGGTAACCAATGCAATTCCTTTAACCCCACCCTTGAATAGTCTTTTGGTGTAGTTAAGGATCAGGCGAGCTGCTGCATACTGAACCAGTTGTAACCTATTTAATTGCCTGGATGAAACTGCTCAGATAGTATGCATTTGCATAATTCAGTCTGTCAGTCACAAAGGAACGCACAATAGCCGTTCAAGTGTAAGCAGGGAAATTGCAAAGTTATTTTTATTGACTTGAGTACTGCAAAACATGTAGCTGTAATAGACCTCACATGTGGTTTGAAAGAGAGATCACTGTCAAACTTTATCCCCAGATTTCTCGCTACCAGTTTAGGGATTTTGGGCTTACCAAGATCTTTAGGCCACAGCCTTGTGTGATCCAGAAGGATGGAATTAGCAAAGATCAAAAACTCTGATTTTTGTGAATTCAATGTAAGGCAGTTACATTGCATCCAACTAGCAACTGCCGAAGGAAAGTCATGAAATTTCTCCACCACAGATTCCTCAACATGCTGGAATACCAGCATCATCTGGGTGTCTGCAGCAAAGGAGACTACACTGAAGAACAAGTCACTTACCTTGTGTACCGCCTTATCTGGTAGAGACACACTCAAGTTGCAGATTTCTTACCTTAGATTTTCCCCCAGGAGTCAGTATGGATTTGGAGATTTTTCCCAAGCAATGCCTCTGCGTGTTGTTAAGTGACGTCGGTCGGCTTTGGGTCCATTGTCGGCATCGTGTGCACTGGATCTGACATTGCGGGACTACCCCGGTAGCTGACGTCAGTTTCTTTTCACAACTTTCCATGCCAGAAGCACAGAGCCAAAGATAACACTGACCACTGGTGCGTCAGAACTAGGACCCCGAAAGGGAAATCTCTGTCCCTAGAAATCAGTCACAGAGTGGGAAGGAGGGTGGATCGGTAATGAATCTGCAACTATATTATGTGTCTACCAGATAGGGTGTTATCGAAGGCAAGTAACTTGTTCATCTGATAGAGACTGCTAGTTGCAGATTCCTTAACTTAGAATAGATACCCAAACAATACCATCTCCGGGGGAGGGTCTGCAAACCAAAATCATACTACGAAGTCCTGCAGGACTGAACGGACAAAGTACCCATCCTTCTGGACCTGACCGTCCAGGCAGTAGTGTTTGGTAAACGTGTCCAGCAATGCCCGCGTTGCTGCCTGGCAAATGTCCAGGACTGGAACTCCACATGCTTACACAGTGGTTGCAGCTGTTGCTCTGGTAGAACGAGCATGCAAACCCTGTGGGGGTTGCTTTTTAGCCAATGAATAGCACATTTTGACGAGAACAACCCATCTAGAGATGGTTCTGTTCTGCACTGCCTGACCTTTCTTTGCACCAACATACCCAACAAAGAGTTGATCATCCACCTGGAACTCTTTGGTACGATCAAGGTTGAATGCCAATGCTCTTTTTGGGTCCAGGCGGTGGAGTCTCTCCTCTTCCTTAGAAGAAGGAGGGGGTGCGTAAAAAGTAGATAAGGTGATGGAGTGGCGTATGAAAGGGCGTGACCACATTTGCAAAGAGGAAACCTTGGTGAGAAGCATAACATTGTCAGGATTGATGGAAAGGTAGGGTGGCTTGGATGACAATATTTTTCAGCTCACTCACCCTGCGGGCAGATGTAATGATCACAAGAAAGGCTGTTTTTAACATCAGAAGTCTGAGAGGACAATCATGGAGCGGCTCAAAAGGAGCGCACATTAAGAAAGTAAGAACCAGATTCAAATCCCACTGGGGCATTATGAATGGCAATTGAGCCTTAAGAAATCTACTGACAATAGGAGATTTAAACAAAGGAGGTTGGTCAGGTAATCTCAGAAAAACAGAGATAGCAGAAAAATAACCTTTGAGGGTGCCCAAAGCAGAGCCTTGCTGGGCTAAAAAAAAGTATAAACAAAAGGACCTGAAAGAGGGGCATAGTGGTGGTCAACAGACTTGTTTGTGTACCATGCCCCAACTTTGTTTGTCTACAGGTATATACAGTTTTGGAGGAGGGATGCCTGGCTCCCAAGAGCATGTTACAGACTTCAGAAGACGGTCAAAGGCTGTCAACTGCCGCCACTCAAACTCAATGCAAGAAAGTGGAGACTGGACAGGTTTAGGAGGAGAACCCTCCCCTGCTGCTGCAACAGAAGATCCTCCCAAAGGGGAAGTCTGATCGGAGGATCGATGGCCATGCTCAGTAGCTCAGGATACGAGACTCTTCATGCCCAGTCCGGTGCCACAGGGATCACTTTGGCCCAGTCATTCTTGATCTTCTTGAGAACTCTGGTCAGAAGTGCTATGGTTGGAAAAGTATGCAGGAGGACTAAGGTCCACTTGAGACAAAATGCGTCGCCGAGCGAGTGTTGCCTTGGAAACTCCAACGCACAAAACTGCTGACATTGCGCATTCCCTGTAGAGGCAAACAGATTTAACCAAGGCTCTCCCCACTACTGAAAGAGACCTTGTGCCACCTCCAGTTGGAGATGCCATTCATGATCGCCCAGGCACCAGGGAAATGCCCTGATCTTACAGCCATGTCCAGAGGTGCAGAGCCTCGTGACAAAGAGACCACAACCCCACCCACCCTGCTTGTTGCAATATAACATGGCGGTGGTCTTTTCTGTGAGCACCTGCAGTACTTTCCCTTTGAGAGAAGGAAGAAATGCTTTCAACGCCAGTCAGATTGTCTTGAGCACCAAAATACTGATATGGAGCCTGGACTCCACCGAAGACCAGATGCCTCTGATCTCTGCCTCTCCCATATGACCGCCCAATCCCAGGAGTGATGCATCTGTCACTATTGTCAGATCTGGTTGGGCAAGGGAGAGGGATCTGCCCCTGACCCAATTACTGTTCAAGAGCCTTCACTGCAGATCTTGTGCAGTTCCCTTCTAGAACTGGACCATGTTAGAGAGGTTACCCTAATGCTGCACCCACTGGAACTTCCGATCCCATTGCAGAGATCACATATGCCATTTGACATGCATCACCAGCAGAGCAGCTCCAAGGAAGGATAGAGTCTAGTTACGTCTGACTATGACACATTTGCAGTGAACCCCAGCGAATGTAGGCGGTCCGCCATAGTCTGAAAGTTGGGAGATGACAGCTTGGGGCAAGCTCGCCTTCAACAGAAAGTCATTGAGGTGTAGGGGAAGATTGAAACTCCTGATCTGCGCATATGACCTGGAACCAACACCATCACTTTGGTGAACATCGAGTGGTGCTGGTAAGGCCAAAGGGGAGCACAGTGAACTGAAAATGCCCTGGGCCTACCCTGAACCACAAGTAACTTCTGTGGGCAGACAGGACAGGAATATAGAAATAGGCGTCCTGCAAGTCCAATGCTACCATCCAGTCTCCTAGGTCCAAGGCAGATAGAACCTGAGCCAGAGTGAGCATTTTGAACTTCTCCTTCCTGAGGAAGAGATTGAGGGACTGAAGGACCAGGACAGAACAGATGTCTTTGTCCATTTTGGGCACCAGAATGTAGCAGGAATAACAACCATGACCTACTTCTAGGCACAGGGACCCTCTCTATTGCTTCCTTGGCCAAAAGACCCATAAACTTCTTGCGGAGAAGTACAAAGTGATCCTCCATCATCCAAACATAGGATGGTGGCATGGATAGAGGAGTAGTATCAAAAGAGAGGGAGTAGCCTTTCTGGACTATTTGTAAATCCCACCTGTCTGATGTGGTACACCTCCAGCAGGGCAGGTGATGGCGAATCTTGCCTCTGACTGGTGCCTGGTGGGGAAGCGTCAGGCTAGGAAGGTTTGGAAGCTGTTGGGGAGGCAGTTGACTGGTTAGACTGCTGGCTCCCTGATCCACTAGAATGCTGGATCCCACGTCCCCGGCCATGCAGAGGCTGGACAGCATGCATGGCACAGTGGCTGGAGGGAAAAAGACATGATGGGATGCCCCTTTCATATTCATGAAGGAGACAAAAAAAAGACTGGGGGGCAAGGGGCAGTTGTGAGGCCCAAGGACCTGGCCATAGCCTGGGACTCCTTAAATCGCTCAAGCACCGAGTCTGCTTTGTCTCCGAAGGGATGGCTGCCATCAAATGGCATGTCCATAGGACTGGACATCCCCAGAAACACCAGACATCCTCTAACAAGCGTGATGCCTTAAAGCCACCATCACTGCAACCAATTTGCCTAGCGAGTAGATTGTATCCAGCCCACATCATATTGTGAACTTCACTGCATCTCTCCCATCATCAACAGCTTGGGAGAGAATGGCCTGGGCATCCTCCGGGATGTGTGGCAGCATGTGCGCAAGTGAGCCTCATAAGATATGGGTGTAATGGCCCAAAAGGAATGCAGTGTTCACAGACTGCAACGCCAGGCTGGAGGAAGAAAACATCTTCTTCCCAAGCTGATCCAGCTTCTTGGATCTCCTATCTGGGGGTGCAGTAGGGAATGCACCTGGGGACATGGAGGCTTGGATAACCAAGCTCTCAATGGTCGGGTGTTGCATCAAGAACACTGGGTCATTTGGAGATGGTCTATGGCAGCGGGCAATCGTCCTGTTCACAGGAGCCCCTGTGCTGGGTTGGGACCAGGTCCCCAGCAGGATATCAGTGAGGGCTTTATTAAAGGGCAAAAGGGTTTCAGAAGTGGAAGCCCCAGGCTGAAGAACCTCTGTCAGGAATTTAGTCCTGACTGCAACCAAAGGCAGCTCAAGGTCCAGGACCCCAGCCACTCTCCACACCACCATGGAATAGGATGCCCCCTCCTCCGTAGCCAAGGTCGGGGAAGAAAGCATGTCAGCGTGAGGGGACGTGTCCATACCACTAGTCTCAGCCAGGTCCATCTGACAGTCCATGGGATCTTCAAGCTGGTATTTTAAAAGGTCCAGCGACCCCTCCCAATCCTCACCGTATCCCAACCAAAGAGAATAAAGGTCAGGATCTGACCTAGGGAGAAAGATGCATGTCAAAGTATCAATCGACGTCACACTATGCCGGCAATGAGGATGGGGTCCTGTGGATACTGGCGGTGTCAGGAGAGTCATCTTCAGAACTGTTTTTGGGGAAGGTTGAGTTGGTACAACCGATGCTGGTTTGGATCAAGGAATAGATCTATGGGTGCCCCTGCAGAGCCAAGGCCAAAGACATCTGCACGGAACCTGAGGGGGCCCCTGCCAACTCCCGGGGGCCTAAAGGCACTCCAGCAGAATTGGACTGCCCAAATATTAGGTGCACAGCCTTATATAACTTGTGGAGTTAGGCAGGTGTCACTCCGGATCCGGGAATCTCAGGAAGGCCCAGATTTGGCCCGGATGCAGGTCCTGAGGATGGAGGCCTGGAGAAATGATGCTCCTTATCCCTCATCGCATCAGCCGACGGACAGGGTGAAGTCAAAGAAAGTTTTTTCTTTTTTGACGTCTTCTTGTGCCTCGACTCACCTAACTGTCCCAAAGACTTAGAATGGAATGATGAAGAATGGGGGCTATGTGACCATTCTTGGGATCTTCCTCTTGACTGAGATCAGGAACAATGCAAAGCAGAGTACAGGGCCACAAGGAGCTTTAGGGAGCACTCCCTCAAAGCTTTCAGATTCATGGCCCGGCACTCAGAGCACGACTATGGGTCGTGCTCCAAACACCACAAGTTCACCAGGTGAGTCTCCATCATGCACATTGCCCAATGACAAAATCTGCAGGACTTGACCCGGACTGTGTGATGACATCCTTGACACACCAGGAGTGTAAACACTCAAATATCTTTGACAAAACATTGAAAGAACACCAGTCAAAAAGTGACTGTGGGGTAGCTCTTCTTCAGATCTGTGCTTGACTGGTGCAAAAAGAAAAGAACTGACGTCAGCGCGCTGGATTGGTGCCTATATAGGTCCTGCAATGTCATATCCAGTGTGCATGACAATGGATGCGGAGCTGACTGATGCCACCTAATGGCGTAGCAGAGTACTGCTCCAGAAAAATCTCCAGACCCAGACTGACGCCTTCGGGAAATTCTAAGGTAAGGAATCTGCAACTAGAAGTCTCTATCAGATACCCGCAATTTCATTTCCTTAGCCACTGGCATCATGCAGATGTTAAACAAAGTGGGCCTAAATGCTGATCCTTGCAAGATACCATTGCTTATAGCCCAAAGTGAAAGATTGGAGATAGACAGCCTGCACTCTATCTGATAAAAAAATATTTTATCCAAAGCTTGGCTTTGCCCACAGTTCCAACTTCCTCCAGCCACTTCAACAACATCTCATGGGATACTGTTTCAAAAGCAGGAGAAAGGTCTGAAAGAATACTCACTGTTTTTTTACCTGGTCAAGATTAACTTTGACAAGCTCGACCACCTCGAAGAGTGCATCTTCCATGCTGAAACCAGAACAAATGTCCGATTCTGTATGATGTAGAATCCCTTTCCTTTCTGTATACTTGGCAAACTGCTTGTTTACCAATTTCTTCAACAATTTCCCCAGAGCTGGAATGCGGGATATAGGCCTACAATTACTCAGACAAAGTGGGTCTGTGTTGGGCTTCTCTTTAATAATGGCAACACTGAAACTTTTCTCTGGGAGACAGCTGATCTTAATTCCAGTGATCGTATAAACAGTGAATTAATATGTTAATATTTGACACTGCACATTTTAGAATGCTCGACAGGCAAGGATCCAAAGGAGATCCTGCCCTAGCATTGAGAATGGTTCTGAACATGCTGGGGATATCCTTTCAAAGGCAAGCAATTCATATATGATAAAAATGTCACACATTAGCACCAAATGCGTCTGCTGACTTCAAATGTCAAGCTAGTGTGCTTGGCTAGATGGCATAATACAGTGTTGGTTAGCTAGTGAAGACACTGTGTAGTGAAAAGTATCAATCCAAACACTCCATTGATGTGACTACTTTAGCTATTTGTCAATTCGGAGGGTGTCCTTCGAACATTTTGCTTGTGGCAGCTACTGCCAAGACAATGTAGGATGTACATGGCTAAACCACATCAGAATTGTCACTGCTACTGTTGATTATTGAGCAGAGGTGTAGAAGGTTGCAGTCAGTGAAGATTATATGGTGCAAGTTTCACAAAGACAACAATTGTACGAGCAGAGAATGAGGTGGTGAGTTGGTTCAATAATTTATTTTTGTCAGAAAGGGCACTAAAGCATTCTACGATGATGAAGAGTAGGGGGTTAAGGAATTAGTCACCTAAATAAGATGGAAGAGAATGCTTTGGAATGAGGCTGGTCTAATATTAGAACGGTATTACAACTGCAAATACAAAATATTTATTTTCAGTTTCAATTTGCTGTTTTTTTTCCCACACAAAAAACTTAATTACGGATTGTTTTCCCACAATTTTAGCAAATTAAAAAAAAGTTCCTGGTGATAGCAAATGATGTTGCATAATATACTGAAATGTGCTTGTAAGAAATAGAGTAGAGGGAGATGAGAATCAACCTTAAATAACAATCAGTCCTCATCAGGGTGAACCACTAAAGTCGCCCAACTAAGAGACATTGTGTAAAGCAGGTAGGTAATACTCAAACAGTAATAAAAAGAAACACAACACAACAAAAATCAAAAATAATTTAGAAAAACAGATTAGTAACTTCTAAAAGATAAAGCGACTTCAAAATGACAACAATCCAATAAGTAGACCCATAAATATCAATTTTTAAAGTTTGAATTAATTATAGCACCATAAAGCACAAATAGCCAACTGTGACTATATGGTTGCACTACTAAAGTGCCATCCACAAAGGAGTATGGGTCAGACAGAAAGACCACGTTTGTCCCAATGGAAAGTTCACCTTCTGACTTCGAAATGTTTCTTGAAGACAAGTGGTCGTTGTTGAGTCGTTGGCAGGGCAAGCTCTATAATAAGCAGGTTTCGGCAATGGCAGTTTGCTGAACAGCATTTTCCCGGCATGGATATCAACAAAGGCAAGAATGCTGCAAGTCAGTGAAGTCCCAATTCTGTGCCCAGGAAGCCCTCAACTTTGATGGGCTGCTGCTGGGCTCAAGCCAAATGAAGCTCTGTACATTCAGACTTAGGGCATCATTATGAGTCTGGCAGTCGAAGGACCGCCAGCCTTGGGGTGACAGACGGACTGCCGCAATTATGGCGGTCCAACTGCTACATTATAACCCATCAGGGGCGGACCCGCCAGCGACTGCCGTCTTCACTGGGAACATGGGGCCAAATGTAGGAAATTCCGGCTTTGCGACTCGCAAATTGTGAGTCGCAAAGCCGGATGCAGGATGGTGTCCCTGACACCATTTGAAAGTCGCAAGGGGGTCACAAAGGCCCACCTCATTAACATTAATGAGGTGGGTCACAATTTACGACCCCCTTGTGAGTCGCAGCACTCATAGAGATGGTGGCCTGCTGGAGACAGCAGACCACCATGTCTGTGACTGCTTTTAAATAAAGCAGTTTTTTTTTTGTAATGCACCCCGTTTTCCTTAAAGGAAAACGAGATGCAGTACAAACGAAAAAATGAAACGTGTCAGTTTCAGTTTTTCAGAGCAGGCAGTGGTCCATAGGAAAGTTTTCAAGACAATTCTTCCTTATTTGCAAAAGGAGCTTAGAATCACAGTGATCTTGGCACTACTAATTTCTAGATTACATTACTGCAATGCTCTAATGCTCAGTATTGACAACACCTCGCTTAGGAAACTCTAGCTGATTCAAAATACAGCTGCCCGCTTAATATTGGATCTTCCCCATTCAGCGTCAGCTAGGAGAAGTTTGAAACAATTGCATTGGCTACCCGTTATAAAGCGCATCATTTTTAGAACTTTATGTTTGACTCATAAGTCTTTGCATATGCGTGTATCTGAATATCTCTCTTCAAGGCTACGATGGTATATGCCGAGCAGTCAGCTCAGATCAACAGGAGCCCACCTGGTCTATGTCCCTCAAACTCGCAAGGCTAGATGGGGGGGATAAAGCATTTATTGTAGTGGCTGCCAAACATTGGAATTTGCTTCCCCTGATTATTAGGAAGGAACAAAATTTGATGGCCTTCAGGAAGCAATGAAAAACTTGTCTCTTTCCTCAGTAGTTGTTTTTTCTCTTTTTTTCTTTTGACACTTGCTCCTCTATTACTTAGTGCTAGATGCCATACAAAATACAAATACAAATGCAAACGTCGCTTTGGTAGAGGTCCGACCGTGAACCTGGCAGTTTGGTCATAATGAGGCCCTGAGTGATTAAAGCAAAAGTTTCAAGTTATGTGTTCATCACTTGGAAATGAATAAGAAAGCAAGTAACATCAAACCTGTCATCTGCGCATTTTAAAGTTAGGCTAAGTTTGTGCAACATTTACCGATATTTGTAAATGCAAACTTTTCCAATTTCCAGTGATTAATTGTGCCTGTGTTTGCTTGTGCTCAACACCAATATGTGTTTCATAACACAAGCATATTTAAAGACATTACAATACAAAGTGCCACAATCAGTATGCTTTTCAAAAAGCACATGAACATAGTGGTTACCTATTCAGAATACTATCAAGAAATAATATTATGGTGCTCAGTCCTTTCCTATAGCTCTGGGTCATCTAGAAAACTCATAATTGTCACATGTAACTGTAAGGAGGTGTCATTGGTTCTGGTATTTGGCAGTACTGACAGGAACTTTACGTGGTGCACCTGCAGTGGTGGCCTCAGAAATATCTGAGTACCTGGCACTTAACTTCATATTTTTCTGATTTACCACTGCCAGTATCTGCTAAAAAGATAGGCAAAATAGATGAAACATTATCCAAAATCTCCAGGAAAAATTGCAGAATGTGCTGTAAAAAGGTACACTATATGATCTTGTTTAAAATCCTCAAATTTAAGGAAAGAAGTTTTGAGCAGGGGTGAATGATGCAATTATTAATTCAAAAGTATTGTGTGGCATGACTATTGTGTCAAAAATATCATGATTACCAAACTGTCATGGAAAAGAATATTAATAGCACAAATATATTTTTTGTATATTTTGGTATATACGATTGCCTTATTAATATTGTTGTACTTCATATTATTTGCTTTTAAACATGTGTAATAAGTATTGATAAATATAGATTTTCAATTAAAGTATTTATTTAAATATTTAATTAAATTTGATAGTTGATTCATTGTAGGTGTTAGTATTGCTAGTATAATGGTTATGAGGTTTTTAAACATTTTAAAAGTGTATTTTGTCATTTTAAATGTGTAATTTACTTGTTTTTAATAACATTAGTAAACTATTGTGTTGTAGCAGGTTGTTGGGTTAGTAGGGATTAAGGTGGGAAGCTAATTATTGTTAATTACCTTTTCTAGAAAACTAAATATTTAATTGGTTAATAATTATGTAAATTGTTTAATGGTTTATTTTGTGTTTTATTTTAATGCTTAATTCATGAATAGCAATGTATATTATTTTTGTATTCTTCTAACTGATTTAGATTTTTATAGGGAAAAAGGTAGGATGTTATTTAAATATTTTTTCAATTCATAGTGTTAATTATTTGTTACAACTGTAATTATATATATTTTGTAATTCTGTACTTATGTAATTTCATTTTTCAATTTGAATTGTTTATTCAATTATTAGTGGGTATTTTAATATTTGTAAATTATATATTTTATTTTAATTGTATTGCTTTATTGAATTAGTATTTAGTAAAACTATATTTAAATTTTTTGGTGTCTGTTTTTTGTGTTGTGGGCAGGGAAGTAATTTTTATTGTAAGTAATTTAATATTTTTTTATATTATTTTGAATATTTCATATTTATTTCTGATTGTTTACATATAATTTGATTTAATATAATTGTGTGTTTGGTATTTAAACATTTTCTACAAAATGACTGCGAGTTGGAATGGTATTCCTTCTGAAGTCCAACAGTTCACCTACTGTTGCTGTGATTAGAGTGGGAATAGAAAATGTAACCCCTCCGAAGTCCACCACTTTCTCTGCTTTTCTTGCTTAGTTTGGAGAAATCATTTTAAGTCTAACCTCTCTAAAGTTCAAGGTTTCCCCTCATTCTAGTTTGAATGTATTTATATTAATTATTTTTAACAGTATTGTTTTATACTATTTGTTTTTATTGTTTATTTTTTTTTAATGTTCATATTATTTTTAGAAAGCTTTTTTTAATTGATAAAATGTTTTCATAGTTTTTTTTTAATATTTACAGAAATATTTTAATTAATACGTTTGTTTATATATATATATATAGGTTCCCTCATTTTAATTTCACTTTACTCTTAATATTTTAAACTAAATGTATTTAAAATGATTGTTTAATGTTTTCATATTTTTAAACAATATATGAGCGAATACGTATTTTTTTAAATTTTTTTTGTTTTTTTGTCCTCATATGCCTCGCCCCTGCTTTGGTTAAGTAGGAAAGGCATTGGCGCGACAGACGACAACATGCCACCAAGTACATAGTCCAAACCTTAGTAGATCATCCCCTCTGATCTACTGATTATACTTTCTCGTACGGGTGTCATTGATCAAAAGTTGTCACTTTCAATCATAGCCAAAGCAGCACCTCCAAAGAGCGTGGGGAAGATCTTAATCATTGGACTTTTTTTTTTTTTTTTTTTTTTTAAATTCAAAGGTATAAGGAGCTTATTTGACAAAGAAATAATATATTATTGATACACATTTTCCCAATATAACCAAAAATTATCTTTTCTAGACAGGGGACCCCGTTGTTCCAATGTACAGATTCGATTTACAGATATCTGCCAATCCAACACACGAGGAGGAAGAGAATCAATCCATTTACGACAAATTTCTCGCCTAGCTAGAAGAATTAATATGAACAGCAAATGCTCCTGCTGAACTGACAATTTCTGGTAGTTTGTATCCTGTTCCCGCACCCCAAACACCACTAATGCTGGATTTACAACTAAGTTTACATTAAAGATTATTTTGAAAATACTCTCTATCTCCCCCAATAATTCGACAACTTAGCGCAATGCCAAAACATATGGATATCATCCGCCTTATCATCCCCGCACCTTGGGCAGTTTTTCTGAGTCTTCCCAATAGCTGTTAATTTAGCCGGAGTCCAATAAGCCCTATCGAGTGTGAACAAATGATTTTTCTTCAGCCCCGCAGGACTGGTAGTAAGCCACAATATTGAACAAGACTTTTGCCACATTGTTGTAACATCTAAAGTTGGAAAGATCGCTCCCCACTTCGATAAGGGAAGGGAAGCGCTATCATCTGATGTTTCTAGCAAAGCGTGGTACCACACTGCAACCTCTTTGTTGATGGTTCTCTGATTTAGCTTCCCTTCCCATATACTCCTCCCTATTTCTCCAATTCGGCGGGACTTTACCCAACTAGATATTTGAAGATACTCAAATCTAGAAACCATCCCACCGGTACCTTCCTGGAATGCGCCCCAACTTAGCACTTCAACTCCTTCTATTAACTGACCCCATCTTTCCACCCCACTTGTTCTCAGCGGAGTTGATAGTTTGTCTATAAGGCATTCCGGAGTGCCAGGCGAGTCCCAAATGGAAGCTAAACTACAAAAATAAGGTATATCTAACGTCCTCCGAAAATGCATCCAAACCTTGCATGCGTGACTGGGGAGTTTCAAACGAACTTTCTTGAAGTAGCTGGGATGTCCAAATTTATATAGAAAATGGTCTGCTCCTCCTTCTTCAAGGTGAACCGTTAATGCTCCCCAGACTGAATCGTGCTCTTTTATTCAATAAAAATCTAATATTTTTTTCCTGAAAAGCCAAATAGTACTTAAAAAAGTCTGGAGACGCAATACCTCCCCATTCCCTTTTTCTACTCAACTTCTTCCAAGCAATCCTAACTCCCTTGGAAGCCCATACAAATGAGGATAACTCCCCTTGTAGTTTTTTAAACCAGCTCTTCTCAAACTCTAATGGGATAGTATTAAACAGAAAAGTAAATTTTGGAAGAATACACATCTTCAAGATATTAGATCTCCCAATTATCGTAAGAGGAAGAGCAGCCCATGCTTTTAACAGTTTTTTGGTTTCCCTATATACTATATCAAAGTTCACTTTAGCTACCTTATTAAGATCAGCTGCTATTCGAATACCCAGATATCTAATCTCTTGTTTAACTAAAGGGGAAGCATACAACAAATTCCAGCACATTATTTCTGTCTTTTCTGCGTTTATGCTGTACCCAGATAGTCTACCAAATTGTTCCATCAAGGCAATCACCCTAGGTAGAGTAGACCTAACATCACTCGTGTATATCATCAAATCATCTGCGTATAAAGCTAGTTTTTTTTCCCATCCCCCAGTTCGGAATGGGATAATCTCTTTAGAAGACCGAAGTAAAGTAGCCAAAGGTTCAATATATAAGTTAAAAAGCAACGGAGATAGAGGGCATCCCTGTCTCGTACCTCGCCTGATCCTAAATTCTTGTGTTAATTGGCCATTGATCAAAATTCTCGCTAGGGGACAACTATACAGTTCCCCTATCGCCCTAATAAAAGGGAATCCCAAGCCCGCTTTTTCCAGAACCACCTTTAAAAACAGCCAATTAACACGGTCAAAGGCCTTGGCCGCGTCGAAGGACAAAATCGCCAATGGTGCCTTCTCGTGTGCCGCCAAATCGACTGCAGCAAATAACTCGTGAGTTATCTCGTGAAGCTGCCTCCCCTTCAGGAAACCCTTTTGGTCCGGATGGATTAGATTACCAACGACTCTCCCCAATCTCTTGGCTAAAATTCCTGTATAAAGTTTATAGTCTGCGTTCAGCAAGGAGACGGGCCTATAGGAAGAACAAGACGTGGAATCCTTACATGTGCGAATACGTATTGTCATATATATATATATATATATATATATATATATATTTGCAAATGTATATATTCACTGAAAAAACAGAGGTTAAGGTAATGTTATATTTAGGTGTAATAAATATATCAGTTTTCATTGAAAAAATACCCTGAAAAAAACAACCGTGGTAATGCTTTGGGCCCGATTACGATCTTGGAGGATGGGAAACTCCGTCACAAACGTGGTGGTATCCGTCCGCCACTTTACAAGTTCCATAGGATATAATGGAACTTGTAATATGGGCAATGGGATATACATCACGTTTATGATGGAGCATCTCATCTGCAAAGGTCGTAATCAGGCCCTTACACAGATAAAAAGACACAGAAATTCACCAGTCACAGTTAGCAGCACTAACTATGACCTCACATACGACATTACTCATGGCATGTTCTTTGCCATGATTTATGACACCACTAATGACATCCCAAATTACATCACTGATGACTTCACTGATGACATCATCCAAACTTGTTTTTTGCCCATATTGCTGTATAATTTGCTATTTTATTACACGTAACATAATTCACATTAACAATCAACTAAATATATACAGGAAACCCTCATTGAGTGTTCAATCTGTATACAGTTCACAGAATCCCTAAATAGTGAATGCCTCCAGGAGTCACTAACAGCCCTGGATACTGGCAGCCCCCATGGCCAGCTCCCTATCTTCCAAGCTGCCCACCCTTGGGTGATAGCAGTTTGCTTTCTCATTGCCGGAGCTTTGGAAGCTGCTGCCAAGTGAGAGCAAACTGTAAGTCTGCTTCCAGCTGGCAGAAGCAGAAAACTGCTCCTGCTCACTGGGAGTGGACTTTTCATCTGTTTTCATTCCTGTTGAAAGATTGCTCCTGCACGCACACCCTCTGACCAGCGTGGGGTTGCTGCAGCAGAGGGGGGCATGGTCCAACTTTGTGTGGCTGTGTAGGAGACACTGGTTGTCTATCACTCTTCAGGCCCTTTTGTAATGTTTGTGGGCACGTTGTGTGGGCCCAATGTGGACCCACTGGCTTGTAAAGAGAAACATTCTATTTTTTCTCAAACATTAGCTTTCCTTTGTGTCCTCACCTCCTCTGCACGCTGTATATTTTAGGGTGGGACTGCCAGGATGCCATGACTTTAGAATGCCATCCCACCACACGGTCCCTAATAGGACAATGCCTCTACAGAGTAAATATGACCTCCCAGAGTGTCTGCTGGGTGGCACCACTTGCTTCAACTTAGCTGTGTATACGAGGACAATGGTGGGCACTTAGAGCACACACTTGGTGGGTGTGTGGATGTTTTTGGGTATTGCTGAAGGGGTATTACTCCCAGAATGTGGGTGACTGTCTGGCATGCAGGTTTCACCTATCTCCTGTGGTCTGTGGAACAGTCCAGGTTGATAGTGCTACAGCATTTTGGGACACCTGCAAGCGCACTTTGCATGCAGTGTGCGGGCACTGCCCATCTGACTAGTTTGCTCCATGTTTTATGGGTATATGTAGAAGTTGTGTGCATAGTGATGCCTGCTGGCGACCCGCCCCTCTCCTTCACAGGTCTCTGCTGCAGCTCGGGAGCCTGGCAGTGCCAACTGAACGTAGGGCCTGATTATGAGTCTGGCGAAGGGAAAACCTGTCTGCCGAACTTCCAACAGGGAGGTTGCTGCCATACTGGCTACCTCCCACCTGGGCCCTTTACGACTTTCCTGATGGGCTGACCCGCCTAGCGGGAACATGGCAGCAGCATTGTCACCTGCTCGTAATCATGCCGGAAGCAATGCTGCCGCCCGCAGGGGGCACGAGCACCCTCACAATGCACAGCAGACAGTGAGTATTGTGAGGGTGCTGGGCAGGGGGACCCTGCACTGCCCATGAAAAGGCTGGCAGAGAACTAGGTCGTAATGAGCAGGGCGGTGCTGACTTCAGCGCTGCTCCGGCTGATTCCAACCTCTGTCACCGTCAGCCCATCGGGACTGAAGATCCCGGTGGACACGGCAGTAGGTTGTCAAGGCTGCCTGCCAACCTCGTAATGTGGCGGTCAGATCTCTCCACCCTCTAGGGTCCAAAAGCCCCTTAATCATTTTATGTCGGAAAAATATAATTTGGGGAAGTTTTGCCCTGGGTGTTCTATTTGTGTAAGTTATGTGTTGAGAACCCTTCACCCCCTCTGGCTTCTTTCTTGAAGTTTACATACAATTATTAGGGTGACTTATTAGGGTGTTTTCCCCAATTTTTCTGCCACCTAGCCATTCCTTTCTCCACCCATGTCCAGCAGATTCCTACTGTAACCTTTTTTTCAGTGAAAAAACAAAGGTTACAGGGACAATATCTAGTAGTATGTAGTGACTGTGATGAGTAGTCTTTCTCTTGTTATGTGATAGTTAGAATAGGGCACATTAATATCCCTTTTAACTACTACAAACATGTGAAATAAGCTAGAAGCCCAAATTGACCAGGGAGGGGGGACCCTACGGGTCGTTGGCTGCAGGGCCTGGCACGGGGTTGGGCGCTTATGGGGGTTGATTGCAGGGCCTGACCACAATCAACAATCAACCCTCAGTATCTCTATAAATATATATATATATATATATATATATTTATATATATATTTATATATATAATTAAAAGTTTAGGCAAGTGGGTTCCATGCGCTGTTAAAGAACAGGAATTAATTTATATTAGTGCTGCTTCCTTATGCTTCCTTATGGGGAATTGTATAGAAGCCATCATATGGGTTCCACATTGAGGACTCGTGTCTGATCATAAATGGGGGAATGACAGTTAAAGTAAACAGGATAATGTATTGGATGACTTATGCACTATTAACATATGAAGTATACATGCTTGAAAAGATTCCTTGGTGTTTAGCTGTATACTTTACATTGTATGAGAAAATAAAGTGGACATATCAATGGTTGGGGAAAGAGAAATGAAGTGGATGTGAAAAACTGTTGATGGTTTTTCTTTTAGGAACATATGTTTTGATCTCTGTATAACTGGAAATGTGCACGTATATGAATTCATTATTGACTTCAAGAATATTTATAGGAGGTTTGATATGTTATTTTATTTTGATATGCACATGCCACTTTAAAATAGTTTATGTAACACTTGGGTGTATAAATGTTATAGGAGGGTTTGTTTGTTTTGCGTGGTAAGAAAATGAAGGATGAATTGAGCCATGTTATGATATGGGTTAGCTGTCTGATGTTCTGGGCTGAAGAAATGGTGGAAGGGCAATGTGTTTTACTGCCTCCTGTCCTGGAGTATGCATAGGCGTGGTTGAAGGCGTTATGCTGAAACGCGTCAGACGTGATTAGTTTTATGTTTGTCGTGCCAAAATAAAATCAAATCTTTTTTTTATTTAAAAAAAAACAGGATTGATGCAATGGAATGACAATCTGGTGGTGTCACTGCTCACTGATTGCAAGGAAACTGAGTAGTGGAGAAAAATGTATTGCAGAGCATAACTGTGAGCAATGGGGTGAGAGGAGTGTGGTGAATCAAGGACAGTGATGGAGGCTTTGGAGTGAAGAGCCGCTGACCCCCACCGCAATTGAATTTGAAGAAGGAAGAATCGGGCGAGCATAGGAATACCCTGAGGAAATGAGGGGACCAATGCTAGTACCGGAAGGTGCAGAAGAGGGTCGTCCCTGCTTCCCCAGTGGGTCCGCGTATAGCCCAGCATACATGGATGCCTTGATAAAGCAGTGTAGTCCCATCCCGGTGAAGTGTGCAACCACTTAATATATTGGAGAAAGATCCATTGGGGAGAAGGAGACTGGAAAATGTCATACAGCACTGCGGCTTATATGGGCATTTATATTGCTGGATGAATAGTTCATTGCAGAGAATACCTTTTGGAGAATAGAAGTGCTCAGCATAGTAAAAGGGGTATATATTAGTAAATTGGAGGACAGACTGGCGAGATGGAAGCAAGCTGCAGAACGTACTTTTAGTGAGACAGTGGAAAATATAGGAGAAGGCGGAGTAAATCAGGACACGACTAATAGAGCGCTGGCGCAACTTATTAAGGAGTTGGAGAGAGCGAGAAAAATGTAATCCAAACGATGGTTGGAGAGACCTCTCTTAGTAGATACTTGGAGTGCAAGAGCATTCCTAGAGGCTTACGCATCATGATATTGCCGACATACAAGGATATGGATGATGATTTAGTGGCTGAGTGGTGTGGAGAAATAGAGAAATGGTCTGTGTGGCTTATGCAAGCATTGATAAAACATGCAAAGAGGAAATTGGAATTACAATGTGCAAAAATAAAGTTGATCATGAATGAGCTGGAGAAGAATAAGGAGGGAACAATTGTGAAGGAGATGTTAATAAAAATGGAAAAAAACTTGCAAGACTATAATGAGGAAATAATTAAAAGGAAAGCTAGGACGTTTACCAGGGACAGGCTGTATTACCAGCATGGCGGTATTTATACTTTTGCAAAGAAAGATGATCATCTCAGAAACCAGAAGAAGAATAATTAGTCTTCAGTCACTGTACAGAGTGAGTGTGAAGTTAGTTAGGACCCTGGGTTCAGTGTAGGTGAATCCTCTATGAAGAAGGGTGATTTTCAGGGAGAACTCTAGCTCCTGTGCATGATGATACGATTAGGAGTAAACAGAATGCATCGGCGACAACAAAAAGATTGTGTAGCACAAGGAGGGGCAAGAGGAAGAGGATGTGGCAAGAGAAGGGGCAGGAAGTGAGGACCCCAGTGGACGATAATGAAGGGAAACATTGGTTGTGAATATTGCATCCACCAAACTCACTCCTAACTAAGAGAGTATCTTCAATTTGGGATTAATATTCTGCCCAACCTCACCACTGAGCTTCACAGATATTAGAAATGAATTGTACAAGTACGTAAGGAAACAGAAATTGCACAAGTATCACTCAGTGAAAATAAAGAGTGTATATAACTGTAGTAACATGAGATCTAAATTATCTAACTTCAGAATTTCAGATTGTTAAAATGGTGTCTTTAGTTGGCAGAGGTATACACCCCTGTCTAAGTAGGGACCACAATCCTAGCCAGGGTACGTCACACACAATCCTGATTATCCTGTGCCCACCCTCTGGTAGCTTGGCACTGAGCACTAAGGCTTAACTTACAAGGCAATGTCTAAAGTATTTGTGCAATAAATTATACAGTAACACAGTGAAAAACACCACAAAAATACACCACACAGGTTTAGAAAAATATAGGATATTTATCTTGTTATACTAAGGTCAAAACGATAAAGATTCAATAAGCACAAGTTGAGATATCACTTTTGCAGGATTAAAAAAGAGTCTTAAATCTTAGAAAGCAACAGTTTTCTCTTGTTTGCTCAAAGTAACTGGTTTACGTAAAAAGTAACATGCACGGCGACCGCAGAGGAGGAGCTGCATGGAAAAATAGGTTGTGCGTCGGATTTTCCGACGCGACACAGAGGTTGCATCATTTCTTTCCATGCTGCAAAGGGCTTTGCATTGATTTCCGGCGCACAGTCTTGGTTCCTCACGGTGATGCAGGTATCTTTTTGACAACTGGGGATGATGTGAGGCAATCCTGGGCATGCAGGACAAAGACACCGGCATTGCGTCGATCTGGTAAGGCGATGTATTGAATTTTCTGTCACACAGCAGATGCTGAGTCAATTCTTCACTCTGGAAGTCGGGTTGCATTTTTCTGGTTCAGCTGTGAATCAATCTGGTAGGGCTGAGCATCGAATTTCTGGCCACAAGGCTGGCGCTGCATGGACGCTTCAGTCGGGAAGTCAGGCATAGACTTCTCGGTCGCACCATGCATGTACGTTGTTTCCGGCAGGCTGTGCATCGATCTTTGACACACGGAATTTCCTGGAGAGATTAAGGCCCTCATTACGACCCTGGCGGACGGTGCAAAACTGGCGGTAACACCGCAAACAGGCCGGCGGTCATTACCACCTCATTAGTACATTGGCGGTTTGGCAATGCCCCACACCGTCCGCCACAGCGGTAACGACCGTCAGGCTGGAGACAACAGTCTCCAGGCCGGCAGTCGGCACTAGTCCGCCGGCGGTATCAGGACCCCGCATACCGCCATGGATTTCATGGGGTGTTCAACCGCCACGAAATCCATGGCGATATGCACTATCAGTGCCAAGGAATTTGTTCCCTGGCACTGATTGGGGTCTCCCCCTCCCCACCCCCCTCACAGAGTCCACACCCAACACCCACGACCCCCCTACCACCCCTACAGGTAGTTGGACCCCCTCCCCACCCCCGCCCCCACCCCAGATCCACATAGACCCCCTAAACATACCCCCCACTCCCCACTTCAGACACGCTCACACCACTCACACACATACACGCACACATACATGCACACATGCATAAAATCGGCATTTCTAAAATAGTAATAGAAATTCCAACCTCACCAATAAGCAGGGTTTTCTATTACCATTCTGGCCATACTAAATATGACCTGGTTACCCCTTTCTAATCAGACTCTACAACTCATACAGTATATGAGGGTAGCCCTAATGCTATCATATGAAAGGAGCAGGTAGTGGAAAATAAATGTAAGGGTTTTCCACTACCAGGACATATAAAACACACCTGTGCATGTCCTGCCTTTTACCTACATAGCACCCTGCCCTATGGGTTACCTAGGGCCTACCTTAGGGGTGACATATGTGTAGAAAAAGAGGAATTTAAGGCTTGGCAAGTATTTTTAAATGACAAGTCGAAGTGACAGTGAAACTGCACACACAGGCCTTGCAATGGCAGGCCTGAGACATGGTTAATGGGCTACTTATGCAGGTGGCAAAACTAGTGTTGCAAGCCCATTAGTAACATTCAATTTACAGGCCATGGGCACATGTAGTGCACTTTACTAGGTACTTACAAGTAAATTAAATATGCCAATTGGGTATGAGTCAATGTTACCATGTTTTTAGGGACAAAGCACATGCACTTTAGCACTGGTTAGCAGTGGTAAAGTGTCCAGAGTCCTAAAGCCAGCAAAAATTAGGTCAGAAAAAGAAGAGGAGGAAGGCAAAACATTTGGGGGAGACCTTTCAGAGAGGCCATTTCCAACACAGATGTTGTGCATTTATTGGAGATTCAAGGACTGTCATAGGAGGCTATTGAAATTCCGCCCACAGATAGTATAGTATGGGTACCATTGGAGCATGATCCTGATGAGGTTGTCACCATGGTTCTAACTGGAGGATCCCAAATTGATCCAGAATAAAGTATGAGACTGCTATCTCAATTAGGAACATCACAAATTCATACCCTCAGGCAAATGGGATTTAGTACAGATGAAGCAGAAGGGAGTGATAAACGCCTAAGTCCAAATGTTATCCTCGGTTGCCTCCGGGCAACAAAATAGATCTATGCCATGAGCTGGTCGTGGAGGATTTAAATGACTTGAGGAAGAAATGGGATTATGGTAATCAAAGGAGCAACTTTTCATCAAGAGATTGGAAGGACATTATGGAAGTCAGAGACAATCCGTCACTTGTTATAAAGTCTTGGATAAAGTGGGTAACATTATGTTGATGGATAAGAGTATGTATATAATGGAGGCGAGAAAACAGCTGAGTGACACACTGATAGTGGTCATCCAGGAGTGTTAAAGTGGAGCATCCCATACAGTCAAATGATAAGAGCAAAAATAATATGTTCCACTGATGAGGAATGTGACAAGGAAATTGGGAGAATGGTGAAGCGATTTATGGAAGCAGGCTATCCTGTGGGTGCGTTAGACACAAAAAATGGCAGGAATTATTGTACCTGCGGAAAAAGGAAAATGTGATGAAAAATAAGGGAATTAAAAGATTATTTTTGGAGTATAACACAACTCAATCCAGTAGGAGGAGAATCTTGTGCAAGAATTGGCATGTTCTGCGTAGGGATGAGCATTTGTAAAACATTGTGGATACTGGTCCCCAAATAACCTCCAAGAGAACCAGGTCATTAGGTGATATATTGATGTGTAGTTTTTTTTTTTATCCCACAAAGAAATGGGAGCAGATAACTGGTTAATGTGTAACATCAAGGGGTTCATCAAGAGTGATACTTGTAGAGCCTGTTGGTATGGTTTAAATTGTAAGGAATATTCGATTTTTGAAGGACGGACAATCAAAGTATGAGACAGAATAACTTGCACACAGATGATACTGTTTATGTACTAAAATGTGGGTGCAACAAGTTTTATGCGGGCAGCACTATCAAGAAAATAAAAGTTAGAATTCTGCAGCATATTTGAGCTATCAGGAATGCTGACTGGAGTTATCCATTGCCTGGTCACTTTGAACAACATCATGCCCGGTCCCTGGCGAGTTTCCAGTATTATGGGACCAAACCTGTGAAACCCCACCCATGAGGGGTAGATAGGGAGAAGTAGTTGAGAAGGGAGGAATCCCAATTAATCATAACACTGGGAACTGAGGTACCATGGGGACATAACACTGTTGCTGAATTACATGTCCATATGTAGGGTTGTTCCATCTCTTTGTTAACTGTCCTATGATTCCATTATTGACTAGCGGCACCCACTTGGATTGGGATTCGCTGCTCGTACTTTGAGAGTGACCTTAGGTCCACTTTTTGAAACCCAGGATTAGGATTTCTGCCTCCATATGATCAGTGAGGAACTGTATGAGATTGTATACTTTAATCTTATGAGCACTTGCCACCACTCGGATAGGGATTCTATGCTCATACTTTGAGAGTGATCATAGGTCAACGTTTTGTAACCAAGGATTAGGATATCTGTCTCCATATGATTAGTGAGGAACTGTATGGGATTGTTAACTTTAATCTTATGAGCACTTGCCACCACTCAGATTGGGATTCAATGCTTATACTTTGAGAGTGATTGTAGGTCCACTTTTTGAAACACAGGATTAGGATTTCTGTCTCCATATGATCAGTGAGGAACTGTATGAGATTGTGCACTTTAATCTTATGAGCACTTGCCATCACTCAGATTGGGACTCTATGCTCATACTTTGAGAGTGATCATAGGTCCACCTTTTGTAACCCAAAATTAGGATTTCTGTCTCCATATGATTAGTGAGGAACTGTATGAATATATTCACTTTGATCTTATGAGCACTCGTCTTTTCTTTGGGGTATTTTCTTATTAGTGGATCATTCCCCTCCATTTAGAAAGTATTATATGATTCCTCTACATATCAAAAATCTTTACTTGAAATGGATTTTGGTTGATGATTTATTGACTTTAACTTCAAGGAGGCATTGGCGCTTTATTCTATTAATCTTGGTTGGTTGTATTTTAAACAACTATAATAAGATGCCTTGTATACATTATTGTTAGAAATGGGGTCTTTGTTTGGCAGTCAGGTTACCCCCTGTCCAAGCAAGGACCCTCAATCTAGTTTGGGCCAAGTCACACACAATCCAAATGATCCTGTGCCCACCCTCTGGTAGCTTGGCACTGAGCAGTCTGGCTTAACTTAGAAGGTAATGTGTAAAGTATGTGTGCAATAAATCATACAATAACACAATATAGCACCACAAAAATACACCACACAGTGTTTAGAAAAATATATAATATGTATCTGGATAAATGCAGGTCAAAACAATTAAAGATGAAATAAGCAAATGTAAGGATATCACTGAAAGTGATATAAAGTGTCTTAGAATTGAAATATTACTGTAAAAGCAATAAAAAGTGTCTTAAGTTCTCCTAGAAACAACAAGTGTCTCTTGCGGGGCAAAGTACCTGGTTTGCGTTGAAAAATCCTCGCAAGGGACCGCAGAGAAGGAGGTGCGTGGAAAACATTAGGTGTGCGTCAGTTTCGCCCCTTTGCACACTGACTTGCATTGTTATTATCCACGCGGGGTAGACGTTGTGCTGATTTCTAGTGCGCGGATTTGGATCTTCTTCGGGTTGCAGGGTTTTTGGATGCCCCGTGGACAATGCATGGAATCCTGGGCTTGCAGAGCAAAGTCACAGGTGCTGCGGCGATTCCGGTGGGTGATGCGTGGAATTTTCTTCCGCACGGCAGGTGCTGCGTCGATTCCTCTCAGGAAGTCGGGCTGCGTCGTTCTGAGTCGGCTTGCGTCGTTCCAGTAGGACCGTGCTTCGGAGTTCCGGTCGCGTTGCTGGCGCTGCGTCGATCTTCTGTCACGAAGTCGGGCTGCGTCGTTCTGCACTCGGCGTGTGGGGAATTTTTCACCGCAAGCAGGCTGTGCGTCATTCTTGCAAGGCGGTGTGTCAAATTTTCACCGCACAGGGATTCCAGTTGCAGTAGAGAAGTCTTTTTGGTCCTGAGACTTCAGGGAACAAGAGTCCAGCTCTATCCAAGCCCTTGGAGAACACTTCTGCAGCACAGCAAGAGAGCAACAAGGCAGCAGGGCAACAGCAAGGCAGCAGTCCTTTTCTAAAAACAGTCAGGTGAGTCCTTTGGGCAGCCAGGCAGTTCTTCTTGTCAGGGTGCAGGTTCTGGTTCAGGTTTGGTAGGGCAGAGGCCCTATTTTTATACCCAAATGTGCCTTTTAAGTGGTGGAGACTTTAAAGAGTGGCTTAGAAGTGCACCAGGTCTCCTTTCAGTTCAATCCTGTCTGTCAGGGTCGCAGTAGTGGGTGTGGCAGTGCTTTGTGTGAGAGCAGGCCCTCCACCCTCCCAGCCCAGGAAGAGCCATTCAAAATGCAGATGTATGCAAGTAAGGCTGAGTATCCTGTGTTTGGGGTGAGTCTGAGTGAATGCACAAGGAGCTGTCAACTAAACCTAGCCAGACATGGATTGTAAGGCACAGAAAGATTTAAGTGCAGAGAAATGCTCACTTTCTAAAAGTGGAATTTCTAAAATAGTAATATTAAATACACCTTCCCCAGTCAGCAGGATTTAGTATCACCATTCTGGCCATACTAAACATGACCTTCCTACTCCTTTCAGATCAGCAGCTACCACTGAAACAATGTACGAGGGCAGCCCCAGTGTTAGCCTATGAAGGGAGCAGGCATCACAGCAGTGTAAAAACGAATTTAGGAGTTTTACACTACCAGGACATGTAAACTACATAGGTACATGTCCTGCCTCTTACTTACACAGCACCCCGGCCTAGGGATTACCCAGGGCACACCTTAGGGGTGACTTATATGCAGAAAAAGGGGAGTTTTAGGCGTAGCAAGTACTTTTAAATGCAAGTCGAATTGACAGTGAAACTGCACACACAGGCCTTGCAATGGCAGGCCTGAGACAAGGTTAAGGGGCTACTTAAGTGGGTGGCACAATCACTGCTGCAGGCCCAGTAGTAGCTTGTAATCTACAGGCCCTGGGCGCATATAGTGCACTCTACTATGGACTTATAAGTAAATTAAATAGTCCAGTTGGGTATGATCCAATGTTACCATGTTTAAAGGAGAAGAGCATATGAACTTTAGCACTGGCTACCAGTGGTAAAGTGTGCAGAGTCTAAAAACCAGCACAAACAATATCTCAAAAGTGGAGGGAGGCAGGCAAAAAGTTAGGGGTGACCACCCTAAGGCTGTCAGGTCTAACAATTATAGTTTGAAGGGCGGTGAGGATGGGGAATGTCAGGTAGTTGAGAAGAATTTTTATATTTGTACATTGTGAGTATCCTTTATAATGTTAGGTTTGAACCCTGAGGAAGCATTAGCACTTTACTTTCACTTTGGACAGCGATCTTCTGTTGCAAGGCAACTTGATGTGAATTACCAGCAACTGATCTTTAATGCATTATGCTGATTTGCACTTTAAGAAAGCATAAGCACTTTATATGTGAGGAAGAACTTTAAGAAAGCATTAACACTTTATATGCGATGAAGACCACTGGTAATTGTTTTTTAGTGCATTTCTTTGACTTTCATTTTAAGTAAGCATTAACACTTTATATCGATTTTATGAGGATGACTAGCAACTGTCTTTCATGGTACCATGACATTTGTACTTGATGGAAGTAGCAGTACCCTATATGAATATCAAGTATTAACAGCAGCACTGGTATTTTGAGGTTGAGGTCACCTTGTGAGCCCGTGGACCAGCAGTTATGACCAACGAACGTCAGGCGTTAGATCCGGTACATGCCCTCCTGACGTTATCTTTTGCTGATTGAAATTTTAAGCAAGTGGGTTCCATGCACTGTGAAAGAACAGGAATGTATTTTTAGATCTAGGTAAGACTATATCAGTGCTGCTTCCTTATGGGGAATTGTATAAAGGCCATCATATGGGTCCCACATTGAGGACTCATGTCTGATCATAAATTGGGGAATGATAGTTAAAGTAAACAGGATAACGTATCTATTAACATATGAAGTATACGAGCTTGAAAAGATTCCTTGGAGTTTAGCTGTATACTTCATATTGTATGAGAAAATGAAGTGGACAGGTCAACGGTTGAGGAAAGAGAAATGGCATGTGGATGTGAACATTTATTGATGAGAAACTTTTTTTTTAGGAACATAAGTTTTGATCTGTGGATGACTGGAAATGTGTATGTATATGAATTCATTATTGATTTCAAGAATATTTATAGTAGGTTTGATATGTTATTTTGATATGCAGATATCACTTTAAAAGAGTTTATGTAACACTTGTGTGTATACTGTAAGTATTATTGGAGGGATTGTTTGTTTTGTTTGGTAAGAAAATGAATGATGAATTGAGCAATGTTATGATATGGGTTAGCTAGTGTTCTGGGCTGAAGAATTGGTGAAAGGACAATGTGTTAAAATACCTCCTGTCACGGAGCATGCATAGGTCCGGTTGAAGGCATTATTTCAAAATGCATCGTCTGTGAATAGTTTTATGTTTGTTGTGCCAAAATAAAATAAAAACTCTTTTTTATTTAAAAAAAAAGCTGAATTGATGCATTTGAACAACATTTTGGTGCTGCTGCTGATCACTGGTTGTAAGGAAACTAAGTGGTGGATATCTATCTATCTATCTATCTATCTATCTATCTATCTATCTATCTATCTATCTATCTATCTATCTGCATTTATATATATTTTTATATATGTATATATAAAATCTCCTAGTATCGGTCGCTAGTAGGTAGTTATAGTTAGGACCATCTTTCATTAGAAAAATCATTTTTGACTTGCCTATATCTTTGGCACCAATTGACGAATTTTCACGAAATTTTGAAAAAACAAATGTGCTGGTGATTCTCATTGCGCACAAAACATTTTGGGGTGATTCCTCAAGCAGGGGCTGAGAAAAATGTAGGATCAAAAAGGTTGTGTTTCCCATGGGACCTTTGAGCACGACTACAGCGCATATCACACCAAATTTGGCTAAAAGGTAGCTTATGGTTGGCAGATTGTGCTATTGCTAACTTGGTGCAAATTTATTTAGCAGTTTTTGAGAAATTTAAGGCAATCCAAATTTGTATATCTCTGGCCTCGCCGACTTCACAAATAATAGAGAGCTCGTGCAGGGAAATGCACAGCTCTGAATGGCGCCCAACACTTTAACCAGGAAGTGTTGACAGCCATCTTGGGACTCGGCTTCAGCCCTAACTCATGCCCTAAGTTATCTTAGGGCATGAGTTAGAGTTACTTTAGATAACTCTAACAGATAAATTTCTATGGTTTTGTCTGGTGAAAAAGTGAGCCTAACTATAATGTCTCTGTAATCTTTGTTTTTTTCAGTGAATTTCTATGTCCTTGATGTTTCTTTGTGCAAGCCCCTGCCCCCTCCCTCTTGGCCACCATGGCTGTTATGCTGCAACTGTCCCTCCTGTCTATCCGGTCTATCCGGTATGGTCAGCTTGCTGCCCTTGCCTCTTCCCCTCTGCTCTCTGTTGTCCATGTGCATGGCCCTGTCCCCTCCCTATTGCTTTCCATGGTGTCTTTTGCTGCACTGCTGTTCCACTTGCCTTGTGGGGTGTATTGTGCTGCTGCAACCCCTGACGCCTTCCCTGTAAGGTCAGTTTGGTGCCCCTGCCCATCTCCCTCCTGCCCTCAGTTATTTGAGTCCATGTCCATTCCCCATTCCTCCTGCCCTCCGTGATCAAATGGACCATACTTGCCAACATTTTGAATGTGGTAAGAGGGAGATTTTGAAAAACAAAACCTAGGGAATTGATTTTCCCCATTGGTTTTCCCCATTTGCTCATTACATTGAAATAAGGAGACAAATAAAATATAACCTTTTTGGGCTTAAAAACATCAGGAGTCTCCTGTCTGAATCAGGTCTATTGGCGTGTATGGTTGTACTGCCACTGCCTCTTCCTTCTGCCCCCAAGGTCTGTTATATTCACACAGCCTCTCTTGCCTGACCTACATGGTTGATTTGTTGCTCCTGCCCCCCCCTTTCCTCTGCCCTTCATGCTTCCAGTGCCCTTCCCGTCTGCCCAGCATGGTCAACTTGTTGCCTCTGCAACCTCTTCCTGCTCTCAGTTATCCAAATCCGTGCCCCTGGTATCTGCCTCCCTACAGTGCACTAAAGAACAACTAGATTCTGGAAGGTGCTAGTCCCCCAATGTAAGAAAGCTAGGTGGGAGGATTGTGCCTTCACGGTTGCGGCTTTCAAGGTTTCGAATGGACTGAGATAATACATGAGGACGATTGATGCTTATGTACCTTTCAGTAAACAACAAAAAATCTGGTCCTTTTCTCAATAGTGCCTTCCTTTTTCCTCCGGTATTGCGCACTGATCACACTGTGTTTGCCTTCCCCGCAGTTTAGCGCTTCAATGCCTTTGGCCAGAATGCACTTTAGAAATCCCTCAAATACAAAGAAAGGAGTGGCAGAAAAATGGATGCATGGAACTCGGACAGGCATGGTGAAGGTGGCAAGGAGAGGTGGCAGCCATCTGACCATGCTAGGCAGGAGGGAGGGGCAGTGGCAGCTCAACAAAACACTCAGAGCAGATAGGAGGGGCAGTGGTAGGCACATGGAACACGGTGGGAAAAAAAGGAGGGACCAGGGGCATGCACACAGACATCGGAGGGCAGAGGGAAGGAGAGTAAGGGCAGCAAGATAAGCACAGAGGCTAAGCAGGAGGGCAATCATGTGGAAAAGAATTGGGTAATAGAGGGCAGGAGAAGTGGACAGGGACATCAAGCTGATTAGAGGTCAGTGGTAGCACATTGGACAATGTAGAGCAGGAGGGAGGGGGCTGGTGTGTGGACTCCGAAACAGAGGGCTGAGAAGAGGTGTATGGGGCAGCACGCTCACTGTTCAGGGCAGGTGCGCAGAGCAGTGGCAGGACAACAGCTACAGAGGGCTGTAATGAGGGAGCAGGGGCATGGACTTAGACAATGGATGGCAATGCCTGGGAGCAGGCGGGAGCAGCAAGTTTGTTGGGGAGCAGGACAATGCCAGGCCCTGCATCCAACCCCCAACCGTGCATTGCGATGGGCATCTTACTTAACATAAAAAAAAAAGCCCTAGAAATTCACTGAAAGAAGCAAAGTTTACAGGGTCGTTATAGTTTTGAAATCAATTTTTTTTTTTTAAACTTAGAAATTCACTAAAGAAACAAAAGCTAAAGAGATGTT
Organism: Pleurodeles waltl; assembly: GCF_031143425.1. Taxonomy (NCBI): domain Eukaryota; kingdom Metazoa; phylum Chordata; class Amphibia; order Caudata; family Salamandridae; genus Pleurodeles; species Pleurodeles waltl. The sequence continues at coordinate 326,696,401 of NC_090442.1, forward strand.
ATAGTTCCTTTCTGATTTTACATGCACAAAACCGTAGAAATTGCAGTTATAGTTCTGGTTATTCCAAGCAACTATAACTCGTGGCCTACAGTAACCATAACTTGTGCCCTAACCATTCGTTGCTAATTACCCCAGATATTACATCACTCATGAAATCTTCTATGGCATAATTGATAGTATCATTGTAACATTTGCAGCAAAAATATTGATGAGAAAAATGAGAACGGCAAGGGAGTGAGTTATAGTTACCTTAGGGCATAAATTATAATTACTTCGAATAACTAACTATAAAAGCTGAATTTCTATGGCTTCGTGCATGTGAAATATGACTATAACTATACCATATATATAAATACTGAAAAAACAAGATTACAGTGACAATATTTTATGTAGGGACTCTGACTGTAGCATGCATACATGTTAGTGGTTTAAACTATTTATTTTACATTCATTTAATTTCATAATTTAATAAATTACTTCAAAGACAAAATGTATTAAAAAACGACATTATTATCTGTTTTTGGTAGATATTCTGTTCAACGATATTTTTGACATGATATTTGTGTCATTCACATTTTAATGTGGAAACACAATATTTCTGACATGATATTTAAATCTATCGATAATCTTGTTCGCGATCTGTTGTCATAGAACCGTGGTAGGCACATTTCAGTAAGAAGGACATGGCTGCAAACAAAAGTGGTTGTGGAGATAGAAGATGGAATAGGGAAATGAGAGCTCGAGAATGGAAATATGGGACGCGGTGCGATGGAATGAACAAAACGGAAACCTGGAATGAGAAAGTGGAAGGGGTTTAGAGAGAGGAAAAAAAGTTTGCTAAAAGGAGAGAGGAAAGAAGAAGAGGGGATATTGAAATGATCAAAATGGTGTGAACGAGATATCATTGGATGAGAAAGGGGCGGAGAGAAGGTACATGCGCGAGGTGCAGGAGAAGGGGCTACAATAATAGACAAGTAGGAGGTATGAAATGAGGCAGAGCACTTAAGTGTGGTGAGGAAAGTGGGAATAACGTTGAGAAGGAGAAACAGGAAATTAAATCTCGAGTGCACCGATCAAAACTAGAGGGATGAGAACAAGGAAGGGCTGGAATAAAAGTAAAAAATGCAGATTGCAGCACTACTGGGCTACGTCGTCAGAATGAACAGTACAGTAAACATATACCAGGCCCAGTGAACCAAGCACAGAAAGCCTAATTTACAAGGAACTGGTGCATCGACTCTGATGCACCAGTTTCCTTGTGTCGACCTGAGCCCCCCCCAACGACACCATGGTAGTGCTGTATTTATAATATATATATACATATATATATATAATAATACCCTAGGCAGGCTTGAATGGCGCACTGAAATCTTGTAGATTTCCCTGCAACACTTTTTTGGGCCTCCCTGAGGGGGAACGTCTCCCTTGCAAACATTATACCTGGCGCAAGTATAATGTGGCACAAGGGTTTATAAACTGGCACAATTTTGACATTGTGCCAGTTTATAAATACTGCATGGGATAGGGGAGTGTTTTGCACCATAGTAGCGTAAAATAATTATGCAATGGTGGCCCAAGGGGCTTGTAAATGAGCCCCTTAGTTTTTCAGGTGTTAATGCAGGCAGGGAACTATGCCCAGGTGAGACCAGCACTCATGATGAACGTGAATTGGCAACATCCATATTTTTAACTACAAGTTCAGCTCTGTCATGAGGCACGGGTCACATTTCCACCCCTCCCCCCGTGTAATTTTGTGAGGAATTGTGCCAAACCTGATAAGGTATATAACACAAACAGTGACCTGCTAGGTGGCAAAATGTGCATGCATCAGTTGTTGTGCCATTTAACTGTATAGTTTATTATTTGATAAAAGATGTGCTTTATTCCCGATCGATTTTATGGGATTTACAGTACCAACCATGAATATCATATGCCACCATCATTTTTTAATATTTGTTATATAAATAATTAACTGTACCAACATACCTTCCTTTAAAAAAGGCAACATAAAAAATGGATGCATACGAATTGACAAACTTCAGAAGGAATGCCTTAAATACTAATCTTTCTTCAAAGGTTTTCTCTGTTTTTGGGACCTCTGCAATGAGAAGAATACCAAATAGACATTGTTTAGTCACGTTTTAACATGCAGATAAAGCACCGGGTAGAACGCATTTCACGAATTGAATGATAAATTGATTACGAATATTTTGAATAAAGCAAACATTTTGATCACAATGTAAGAGCACTGTTGATTCTGGCGAAGTCTACTTGGTGCAAAGCTAGGGGAAGATCTCTTCCAGTGAGATGAGGAGCAAACCTTATTTTGTATTTATTAGGTACCAAAGTGAGATGAAAAAGGTCAGCTGTTAACTGTTTCCTCCTGAAATAGAAAGGCTCCTTGTGTTAAAATATGGCAAACCTCCTCACAGATGTGAAATGGAAATGTAAGTCTGCAGTACCACTGTCGTCAAATAGATCTCCTTGTTGAGAAATTATTGAAAGGTTAGGCTGCAGCATCCTGACAGTTTGCATATATAGATAGCAGGAATATGACTTTCAGTAATTATGTCATCGAAACTGTGCATGGCCCGTGAAGCAGGGGATGGTGAAGAATACTGTGGTGGGCTTGAGCTATCCAGCACTGAAAATTCTGGGAATGGGACTTCTCTAACGAGGGACAGGTGCTGAGTGACAACAGTCAGCCCTCTGCCATCCTCCTCAAATATTCCTCCCCGAACACCGTGGCAGTGGCAATGGCTTCCCCCTGCAGTGGAGGATAATACCACTGCTTTTATTTAAAGCCTCAGGCGTCACCAAGTTTTTAAAAACTTAGCACGCTGTGAGCCGATCTTACACACTTCTGATATTTCCCTCTCGTCAAAAGAACTTCCCCTCCACTTCATCTAGGGGCGCCAGAAACCTCGCCGTTGATGTTGGACGAAGTTGGCATAATTTAAAATATATCATGTTGTGCTAAGTGACATTTCCTAAACTTGACCCAACTTTGCTTGGAAAACACACTAAACCTGAACTCCTAACTTACCATTTTGTAATGGAAAAGTAGTTCGTGACTCTCTCCTGGTTCCACTCTACGGTCATCCTCAACTACTGAATGACCAGAGAGTGGAGCAAGGAAGGGTGCCAAAGCAAACGAGTTTAACAGAAATGTATGCATCATACAGTAAGGAAAAACACAAAGTTGTAGACACAAATCTGTCGAACAGGCATAAAATGGACAAAAACATCAAACGTAGGAAATGTAACAACGCATGCCTAAAGATCACAGACAACACAGATGTATAAGTGTTCGTAGTTGGTTTTATACATGAATATTTACCGGACTTTTTCGATACGGAAGTGTCATTTGAGTTTCTTGTATTGTTTATTGAAATTATAAATCGAGATTAGAACAAAAGAACAGACAGCATAGCATAAAAAGAGTGAAACTAGGAGTATATACAAATGGGTGGCAAGGGCAAATACATACAGCAATGGTGATGCATTAATGTTTAATTGCATTTAAATAGATATGTTCTGATGACCCGCAAAAGTTGACCCCTTCCATCTTGGATTTGTATGAAAATGTAACATGCACCATCCTCTTGATTTACTGAGCCCTTCTCCTTTAAGACGGGAGAAACTTTGTCTCCCATAAATCAATGGTTGTAAAAAAGAGGTGTGTAAAAATCTGATCAGTCATTGCAACTGTTCGAAGATGGCATGGGATGCCAATATCATGTGGGTGGATCTCGAGAGCAGTAATTTCGCTTAACTGGTGGAAAGGCCTCATTGTTAATGTGTGCTGCTGTAGGGCTCTCACAAAATTAAATATTGAACCTAGAAGTACAAGCAGATCTCGAAAAGGAATCCTGGTAATCGATTTAATAGTTTGAGACAAGCAGCAGGCCTTCATCAGAAAATATACATGTAGAATCAGCAGTGCCGAGAGAAGATTAAACTTAAGAAATCAACATGATAAAATGTGAAAAAGTAATTACTTAAAGTGATTAAGAACAATAAAACATCGGCAAATCTAAAGTATGGATAACGAGATATTTAAAAGTAGAACTTCAGTGCTTTAATCATTTAAACCTGTTAGTGTTTTAAAAATTCAGGCACTCCAGCTTTCTCGTTGTGATTTTCAAAAATGGCCACTTGAGGTTTGCATCACTCTTATTCAGTAAATAAAACTACTTCCTGATTAATCCAGTGAATTGTTTAAAAATCAGTTCTGAAAAGAAACCCGCAAAAATCAGTTTTTCAGAATATGCTGCTGAAAGCAGGTTTTGAAATCCCCGGAATTTCTACCAATAAGTCCCAACTGTGTTGATGCTTCGTGTGTTCCCACCTCTAAAGAACAGTTACTAGAACACAGGTTTCAGTGACAGGGGCTTATCAACCACTCTGTTTTGGGCCCTAAGCATATGTCTAATCTTTCATGTCCCTACTGGTGTTCTCTATAACAGCATGCTGTTCCTTGGAACTCAATTTTTCACAGCCCTGGTAAACATCATTCATGGAAGTACTCTCTTCTTGATAAAAAAAAAATGCCCACCTCCTTTTTCTGTGCAAAGAGCCAGCTTTTCCGGTCTTGAGTGCGGCTCACAGCAGGTGGTCAATAAAAAGCTGTGGTCAAGCACTCCACAGTCATCATAGAGGAGGCTAAGAATTCTTCAACGTAGACATGTTTTTCTTCTCTGTTCCAGATAACATTCTGTTTTGCAGTTGGTGGGAACCCTGCTTTAAGGAGTAACCAAAAAGCATTTGATGGTTTCCCTAAGATATAATTATAAAAATCCCTTGATTTGTTGATGCACATATTGCGTTTTCTGCAGATGCTAACCTGCAATGCAAGATGCAAGTGTTTTCGAAATAGTCAAAGGAATAATCAGGTCAGTTCACTGTCTTTGGTTCTTTAGGATTTCTTTTGTCTTTTGCCTAGTCTAATAAGGTTCAGCAGTAGTCTTTAAGCTTTTTAATGCTATCCCCCTGGGAAACAAAAATAAATAAATAATCGGGGCCCCCCTTCAAATTTTTCATAATTATTTTATTGAATTGCCAATGTCTAAATATGTCTAGACTTATTTAAACATTGTAGTTAAGTTCTGTTACTGTTTTAAAAATGCAATTGTACACATGATGCCGAACACACTATTTTGGTCGAGGAGGCCTTACTAACGTGTAAAAGTATCAATAGTGTGAGTAGTAGAAGTGAGGTGGGTAATTATTTGAAGTGTGGGTGGGAGTTTTGAAGAGTATTTGGAGTCCCTTTCCTTTTGACACATACTTCCAGTTTGGATATAAATGAAAAAACATGTTAGTGGCGGCCCATTACAGTGCGGTTTACTGCTGCTCATTTATTCCAGCTTAAAACAAAGCCCTGCTATCACCATAAACCTTCCCTTGGCCAGTGCCGGACTCTTCACCCCAGGATCGTTTGAGGCTCACCTAGGGGGTCCTGCCCAGAGTTTGAAGAACTCTGATGTACAGCCTTGTCCTTATCAGATAAATCTTACTGATCAACAATCTATTTTCCTTCATTAGAATGATATGACATTAAGGGGCTGATTACGAGTTTGGCGGTCCTGGGACCTCTGTACTGTATTTGGCAGTCTGACCACCGCCTCCTCAGCGGTCCGACTTCCCGGATATAATGTGTGCAATCATACTGCCACAAGGCCGACGCCACTGCCGACATTTGAGCTACCGTTGCAGCAGCAGTAGGGACAGCAGCGGTCAATGGTGGCAGTGCCAACATTGGCACCACCATGTGTATTATGACCTGCTTTTCTGCCACCCTTTTCAAGGCGGGGGCGCCTCCATGGGAAGGTTGGCAGAAAGGCAGGTAAAAGGCCACAAAAATGGCCCAGAGAGCAAAAAAGCCCATATGGATTGTGGCCAGGGCTCATGTTGTTCCCCCCAGTGCTGGCAATGTTGATGCACACAATATTGGCCATACATGACATGGTGCATGGAAACAGTGTGCCCAACTTGCTGGAGTCACAGCAGTGTAGCCAGCATTGGCTCCTGGCTCTGTCATAGAGCCCAAGCCTGATGCTGTCTTGACTATGCCGCCAGCCCCGCAGGAATGTTGTAATGCGTTGGGCAGGATGCCGCTAGCTTGGCAACATTCGCCCGACTGCCGTCACAGTGGACTGGCAGTCACATAACCAAACTTGTTATCAGGCCCTAAATCTTTAGGAAGTACCAGCAATCCAGTCTCATAAAAATTTAAATATCTGCGATAGTTAAAAATATTTTCCAGGGAAGAGGAAATGTTATCAGTGGCCTCTGGAATCTTGCAAAACGTAAATTGCAAATCAACTGCACTACACGCACATCACAGGGCAGAATACCACCATGCTTGGGATGCTGGGAGGTCCAGGAGGCCAGAATTAATGAGAAAAGTTTTGAGATAATTTTTCACAAGAAAATCTTCCTTCTAAAATGTTTTCTTCTGCAAACTATTGAATAATGTTCGCTAAAACTCCCGTCATACCTTGAATGACAATTGTGAAGTTTTAAGCAACAGTTTACAACTGTGCAGTGTTAAAACCTTCCCTATCTCAAACAACCCTAATGTTTTCTTCACTTGCATCACAAGGTGTAATTATCTATAGAGTTAAAGTTTGAAATTTGCATCAATTAAAATGGAGAAGCTTGAGTAGTATACCCCAGTTCTGAACAGTCTGAGATGCCTTTTTCGATTCACTGCCCTATTATTAAAAGTGACATGTTAGCAAAGTCACATTAACCTATTTTTCAAGAAAGAGTTGGCTTTCATTGATTTTTAGGCTCACATAATTTGTGACCCAGATTAGTGCGGCCACTGTCATTACCAATGCTATTCAAAAGGGAGTCTGCTGAAAACTCTAATGCGGATGGACAACAATGTCAAGGTCTTCTGTGGACTACACAGTTTAAAGGTGATAGCAGCAATTATTTGGCCTGATCTTCCACGTCAGTCATCAAATCTGCTATATCTAGCTCTAGATTGCAGGAAACGTTCCACTACTTGGCAAATGCTTGACATTACCTGTAGGAGACACATCATAACATTATATTACTGACAGAAAGTATGCTTATATTCCTGAAAGGAGGATCCAAACTTAGCCAAGATATATCGATCGGATTTATATCGTTAGAAACATTCAATAAAAAGCACTGGCCTGTGCTTTGTCATTCCTGTATAGCTTTACCAATAATAATGTGCTTCAAAACAATGTTACATTCTCACAAAATGTTTGCCTTACCAATTTCTGTAAGCCATTTAGCGACAGATCCATAAATCTCATCCAGTATTAGAATCACAACAAGATTGATGATGACAGCAGTTGCAGTCACAGTTATTCGCGCATTCGCCTTGGTTTCCTCGTTGGTACTCATTGCTAATGCTGCTGATGTAGTAATTCGATATATAATCACACCAAAGACAGCTGAAAACGTGAGAGCAATCTACAAGAAAAGGAAGAGTAACACAAATGTCAGACAAGGTCGCCTTATTGCTTGATTGGGGTTAAAGCTGTCGCAGATTTATTTAGGAAAGCGTTTTTACTATGCTTTTTACGTAATTGTGTGTTTTACCGTACTGTAGTATGTTAAAGTATTGGCTATACTAAGGAAGAAAACTGAATAGGCCAGGTACAGAAATTTAACACTGGTGGTAGGAAGTGTTGCTGAGCCTAGACAAGGTACATAAGATCCTATTTCTGACCCAAAATGTATCCGTTCTTTTGTTCCTTTTTTCCTATTAATGTCTGTTCAAGTTTGTTTTCTAGTTTATTTTCACTTATAATGCTGGGGAAAATGTACGCTATATTTTTCACAACACACAGCTTGGTTTACAGGCTGCCAGAGAGATGACTACAACAGAGACGATAGTCGACCAATGGAATTCGCTTACACCACAGAGTGATGGATTGACTGTGGCCTGAGGACCCATGGGAATGAGATAGCATTACCACATGGGTGTAAATAGCTATCATCTGGCATCGTTGCACCTCCATCGAGGTGAAACAATCTATTGGGCTGTGTTCATCAATTCCTGAAAATAGGTGTGAAAACACTTACTGAACAACCTAATAAATAGCCATGCCTACTTCTGATGGAATTACATTGAAGTGAATAAGAGAAAAGGGGCAGCGGAGTGCAGTTGAGGAAGGTAATACAGTAACCGTGGGAGGGGCATCTTGCCTAATACGAGACAGCAGTCAATTCTCGCACGGTGGCTCCTGGAGTAGTCTACGTGAATTAATGTGGTTGTAATCGAAGGAATGCAAACAGTGCTTGGGGGGGGGGGGGGGGGGGAGGGGAGAGGAATTACCTATATGAAGCCTTGGACTCAGATTAAAAGACTGTTCAGTTATTTACCTGAGGCTACTGCTGACATCCTTTGCAGTGAGTATTGCAACCGTGAACTCAGATATCTGCATTTGTGTGTCCTGTTAGCCAAATGCATTCTTTTTAAATTGATGCTGAGCTAATTTGCATCCTTTAGTGCAGCCAAAAAAAGCTTCTTCTTCTTTCTGATGATGGCTGAAGTCGATGCTTTGGCTGGAATTGTAAGCTACTGTCTGATAAGGCTGAGTAAAGCGTGGATATTTGGTTAGGTCATGAGGTGTGTAAAATGGAAGCTAGCTTTTCAATTTAGCACAGAGAAAACACATAGGGGGTTATTCTAACTTTGGAGGAGGTGTTAATCCGTCCCAAAAGTGACGGAAAAGTGACGGATTTACCACCAGCCGTATTACGAGTCCATTATATCCTATGGAACTCGTAATACGGCTGGTGGTATATCCGTCACTTTACCGTCACTTTTGGGACGGATTAACACTCCTCCAAAGTTAGAATAACCCCCATAGTTTTGGACTGGACGCGTATCGGGCACCATGCACAGTTTATAATTCTCAACCTTCCACATGTTTATGCAATACCTCAAGGTTATTGTTGGTTGACGTTCTTCATAGAAGTCATAGCGTATTCTTCAAAGTGCAATTCTATGGTGAAACCATTTTGAAAGTTACAGTCTATTTCTTACTCAACAACTTATTTTACTGCATTTATTGATATGCCACCCCTGCCAATTACACTATGGACTAATCATTTGCTTATAATTTTAGACTTATTTGAAATTACATTACTCACTCATTCACATATCATCGGGAGCACTGGCAAGCCAGATGGCGCCCTAATTCTATTCTTCCTCTTGCTCAAGGAAAAGGCACTCCTGTTGAAATTCACACAACGGTGTCGACTTCTATTTGAGGATAGCCACTCTTTACCTGTTGAGCAACCCACAGTGCAGCTCATGCGAGATGCCAGCTGGAGGCAGATGGTGCCTCCCAGTGAAGCAGTACGGGCAAAATAGGTGCAGCCAGTCTGGTGTCCCATGGTATTGGCTGGTTGATCCCCCTCGTTTTACTTATATTTATAATTTATCCATTGCATGCTTCACATGTTGGCGCTGTTTGAGGGTCCCTTGCATCATTGGAACACCCACAGTAGAGATCTAGTACTACCTAAAGGCACCTTTGAGGTACCATCTAGGACATATGCCTACTGGGCTCTCCTCCCAAATCACGCCCAGTGACCTTTACCAAACGTGACCCTTTCACGTTTTTTTTTAATGAATGCGAATGTTTACAGGCATTATGTGCGTTAATTTTCAATACGTATTGTGAAAAGCAGAATAACTGCAAAATGAAGATAGAGCACAATCACCCGAAGATAAAGTTACCTGCAGTTCAATACAAACACAATTATAGTTCAAATGGTGTGTCTAAGATAAAGCATTACAGCTGTCACAAAGAAGCAAATAGGGCAGCCTTATCCTCCATGGCTCCTTTGCCTCCAGGTTCTTTCTGAAGGAATACACGACGTTTCCCACCGGACCATTCACCAGGAGACTGCCCCTACCCAGAATCTAATAGGGACCAGTGAACTCTGGGAGTAGGGACAGATCTCCATTCCTTGAAGGCTGTATGTCAGAATATCAAATATATAAATATTGTACTACAAAAAATTATCCAAGCCAGAATATCGACTATCAAATTATAGTGAATGTAGTTAGTATATGTAGCTAAATATGAATTTACTAATCTGAACTCTGCATCTGCCTACTTTGAAGATGCATAGTCACTGAAAAAAAGATTAAAGAGTGACTTTAAAGTTAGGTGAAAGTGTCAGTTAAACATGCTATTTTAAATGCACAGAGCCACTGAAATTCATCATTCATAGTTATCTCAAGTAACTATCGCTCATGCCCTAAAGTAACTATCACTTGCTTCACTCCATGCATAGTTTTCCGATTAATAATTTAATGTAAATTTTGCAGTGATATTGTGAATGATGTTATCGAATATGTAATGAGTGATCTAATATGTGAGGTAATTAGCAGTGCGAGCAAGGGTGTGAATTAAAGGTACTTTAGGTCATAAGTTTTTTCCTATAGAAACACAATCCTACATATAACTACCCAGAAACGACCTCCACTAGGTAATAACTAGGTATAAGTTACTTACCTTCGGTAAACAATATATCTAGTAGAGACATAGGGCCTCATTACAACCCTGGTGGTCAAAGACCGCCAGGGCTGTTTCGGCGGTTCAATTTTGCCAATTACGACCACCGTGGAATCACCGCAGTCGCACCACCGGGACCGGCGGTTTCCCACCACGGTCGTCCCAGCTGTTTACGAGTCCCCTTCCCGTCAGCCTGTCTATGGCAGTAGGAACCCCAATGGAAAGGCTGGTGGGAAGGGGAGTTGTGGGGCCCCCTGGCACAGCCCCACACTGCTTTTCACTGTCTGCCAAGCAGACAGTGAAAAGCGCGAAGGGTGCAGCAACACCGTGCTCCATTAAGAGCCGGCTCCCATGTTGTGGCTGACATCCCCGCTGGGCCGGCGGGCAGAAACTCTCCGGCCCAGCGGGGATGTCAAAATGAGCACGCCGGGAGTGCAGCCGCATTGGTGGCCGCACGGCGGTTACACCTTGGCAGGCGGCAACATTCTAGTTGCAGATTCCTTACCTTAGAATTTCCCCAGGTATCAGACTAGATCCAGAGATTTTTATTCGAGCTGTACCCCTGCTCACCTTTAGGTGGAGTCGGTTGACTCCGCAGGTGTCATTGGTGTCGTAGTTACCGTGAACACACTGCATTCGTATTTAGGCACCACCCAGGTTTGCTGACGTCAGTTTCTTTTCACTACTTTCCACACCAGTAGCGTGGAGCCATGAAGAACACTGAGAATGGTGCACCTGAAGAACACTGAGAATGGTGCACCAAAACTAGGGCCCTTAAAGGGAAGTACATGTCCCTAGAAACCAGTTTGCAGTGTGGGGAGGATGAGTGGGTCAGTAAGGAATCTGCAACTATAATATGTCTTTACCAGCTATATCATTACCAAAGGTAAGTAACTTGTACATCTAATAGAGACTTCTAGTTGCAGATTCCTTACCTTAGAATAGATACCTGAGCAATAAAATCATCGGTGGTGGGCTGCAAACACAGATCACACCAAAAAGTCCTGCAGGGCCAAACAGCTAAAAAAGCCATAGCCGTCTCTGTCGACCTGACTGTCCAGGCAGTAATGCTCAGTGAATGTATACAAAGACACCCATGATGCGGCCCGGCAGATATCGAGGACTGGAACTCCTCTAGCTAACGCTGTGGTAGCAGCAGTTGCTCTGATTGAATGAGCACGCAAACCCTCAGGGGGCTGCTTTTTAATCGAAGCAATGCAGAGGACTACCCATCGTGAGATGGTCCTCTTCTGCACCGCCTTCCCTTTCTTTGCACCAACATAAGCCACAAAGAGTTGATCACAAAAGGAGTGAAAGGTGGACTCATGGGGACGAGGAGCGGCTGCGAGGCCAAGGGACTGAGCTGTCACCAGGGAATCCTTGAAGCTCTCGAATGGCAGAAGAAAACGTCTTTTTCCCCAAAGTGCCCAGTCTTTTTGATTCCCTGTCCAGGGGAGCTGTAGGGAATGCACCAGAGGAGGATGAAGCTTGAATGACAAGGCTCTCAGGCGTAGGGTGTTGGGTAAGTAATTTTGGGTCAGTCGGCACAAGCTGATGGCGGCGGACAACCGTCCTATTCACAGGAGCCACAGGTTTGGACCAAGTCCCCAGTAGGATGTCCGTAAGTGCTTCATTGAAGAGAAGGAGGGGTTCCGAGTTGGAGGTCCCAGGCTGAGGCACCTCAGTCAGGAGGTTAGTTCTGACTCCACAGAAGGAAGCTCGCTGCCCAAAACCTCAGTAGCCCTTCTCACTCAATATGACGCTCCCTCCTCCGTGGCCAAGTTAGGGGGAGAAAGCATGCCAGCATCAGGGGAGGTGTCCAACCCACTGGCATCACCCATATGCTGTACCCAGTCCATGTCAGGATCAAGCTGGTATTCTAAAGGGTCCAGCGACCCCTCTACACTATCCCTGTATCCATACCCATAGCAATAGGGGTCAGGATCAACCCTGGGCACATGCAAGTCCATGGAAAACAGAATTGGCATCAAGCATCGTTGTTCCAGCTCCTAGGAGATAAGTATAGAGTCTACGTCAATTATGGGCCCAATCGGTGCTGGGAGTGTAGAAGTCTGTCCCGACGCAGGGAAAGGTGCGTTGGCACAACATGCATCAGGACACATCTGGAAGTGGATCCTGAGGTGCCCTCCGGAGTTAGGGCCAAAGCCATCGTCTTGGAACCCGAGGGGGCCCTCACCTACTCCCCTGAGCCCAGAGGCACAGAGGGTGGGTCGGACTGCCCAAATATGAGACACATGGCCTCGTAGAATTCTTAATGCTGGGTAGGGGTGGCACCGCCTCCCACAAAGTCAGGGAGCCACGGAGCAGACCCAGACTGAGGCTCCATAGATGGAGGCCTAGAGCGACAATGCTCTTCCTGCGTCGTGTCGTGCGAGCAACGGGGCGAAGTTGATGAACGTTTCGTCTTCTTTGACTTCTTCTTCTTACCCGAATGTCCAGATGACTTGGATGAAGATGAGTGGTGATGACTCTGTGACCGGTCTCCTGACCTTCCTCTCAAATGGGACTGGGAATGAAGCAGAGTCGAGTCTTGGACTGTCATGAGCTTTAGGGACCACTCGCTCAAACCTTTTGGGGTCATGGCCCACCCTCGGAGCACGACTTTGGGTCGTGTTCCAAACACCAGCGGCACACACTGTGCAGATCTGTCACCGACATCAGTCACAGGGCTTGAAGCTGTTTTTTTGGGACATCCCTCGAAACAAACCAAAACTCCCCAAAAACGAATTCGACAAAAATGACGTAGTTAGTAAAAAAATGACTGTGGTAGCTCTTCTCCGGATCTGCGTGTAGGCTGGTGCGTAATGAATAGAAATGTCAGCGCACCGTGGTGGCGTCTATATACAACTGCGACATCATCACAGCGGCTATATAAATATATATATATATATATTTATACATATATATATATATATATTTATATCTCATTGTGGGACATTTTTGTGTTGGAAATACATATCCAAAATATATACTTACCTGTATTTAATTACCTTTGTAGCATTTTGCTACTCCCTATTCTTGCTATATTTTTGAAGTGTGATATTTAAAACTTGACATTATAGTAGTATACATCCCAGGAACCCTTCTGAGAACAGAAACTACTCCAACTGGGCTGGTTGATATTCTAAGATGACGATGCTGAATGGAGGCAGACTATTGCCCACCTGGAACTACATGTATCCACACTGACTCAGACCTGTGTGGATCCATCAGTCAAAATTACAGTAAATATTATTCATATTTTGATAGGGGAATTTTGATTCTCCGTGTTCTCTTTCTTTACCTAAAGTGCAGTGTTCATAATAAATTTGTTCATTTTAACAATACATTAGATACTGCGTGTTCACGGGTGTCCAAAGATGCAGCTACTTTTCTATACATCAATCTGGGCCTGATGTGAAGTTTGCCCATCGATTGGTTTGTGAGTGGGAATGCAATTTGTATATTTGAATGGGGGGGTCAGAAAACAACCTGCCTAATTAATATTACAATATTATTGAACTATGTCGCAATATGAAGTTCCCTATGATTCGCTATAAATGCAGGGATGGTAGCCTCCAAGGACCCGCAGATGACCATCCTCACATTTACTTGTCCATTGACGGTGCTGCTTTTTTATTTTTTGGTTTCTATTTGAGATGACCTCGGGGAAGTAGGCAGTGGTTCCTTGGATCACTGCCATCACCCCTAAAGCTACCCACACGAGTTCTGAAAGACATTTTTTTCTATGAGAACAGCTTCCCCTTTCAAATCAGTTACCGCCCTACCTCAGAGGGTTAGTAACTGATCAATGACTTGCAATTTCAATTGCGGTCAAAGCCATTAATACATTGGTCTGACTGTTTAGTGATAAGTAGAGAAAGTAAATATCCTTCACAAGTATGTGTGTCAAAATTAAAGTGTAAACAGATCTTTTGCCAATTAAAACATGAATACTGTTTATGTGCTCCACCAAAAATAGGTTTTGACCCATATAGTGTTATAATTAGTTATAAAAAATAAACAACATTGATAGGATGAAATATTTCGTTGCAGAAAGTAAAGCCCATCATTTTATCATAGCCATATTAAGAATCCAATAAGGCATTTTCTTTGTTCTCTCGTACAAGAGAACAAAGCAAATGCCAACATTGGATTCCTAATTTTGTGTCTTAAAGCATGTGACTGCACTGGTGATGTCCTTCCCCATTTGCGCAGCAACCCGACTCTAGGTATGTGGCCACCACACTCCTCTTGTTCCAGCCTGGCACAATAAGTTCACATCTGAACTGTCAGTCGGCAAGGAGGCAAATATGTTTTGTACCCTTAATACTACCTAAGCCTGTGGTGGGCAATACGCTTGTCTTCGGTATTGTGGCATCTGTATGTTGAAGAGCTGGCATGTCTTTCGGAGCTTTTTAGGATTGTCATAGGCCTGTTGAGGTAACAGTAGGTGTGTTGCCTTGGCTCTGGGCCTTCAGAATGCGAGGTGCTCTGCATCTCGCACAAGGTGGTGTGTTGAGGGCAGGATTTTCTGCAAGCCAGGCTAGCCTTCAACAGTCTACTCCGACTTCCACCCTGTCCCACAGACTGGCTGCATTATAGAGCTTCCCTCCCACTCTCTATTGCCCATGTTGCACTTCCCTCCTCGTTGTCCATGGTCCCCCAGCCACAATATATAAAAATAAATTCCTATAATGTGGACCCCGTTGGCAGTATAACAACACTTGTCTTCCCCAACCCGCCTTTGGTGTTGCAACTCCCCCTTCATCTGTGTTACCTCCCACCTTGCCCCCTCTCCTGCCAGCAACAGAAAAGTGCTATTTTGCAGCTAACTCATCTTATCACACAGACACTAATGGGGATGCATATATGTATCTAGTTGCTGGGAAAGGTAAACAGGAGACTGGAAGCCTAACAGTGTTTTCCATCTATTGAAATGTCTTTAATTATTGTAATTGTATAACTAAGTAACTTAAAATCAGTTTAAGAAAAAAGGCTAGTGGAAAGACACACGCTTTCCTTTTTTTTTGTTAATTTGGAAGGACCCAGAGAAACTTGGATTTTTTTACACATTTTGGAGACCTCCCTTAAAATTAGGTAGCATAAAAAAATACAATACATCTTCATTATTTTTCAGTAGCTTTGGTGAAGTATGATTTGATTCATCGTTACTGTGTAACATCACAACAAAAGTGAGCACAACAAGCAGCAGAACAAACACGTTGTACCTACCATAAAGAGGATGGACACAAAGTTCACAAAATAGGCAGGAATGCGGTCTCTCCAGGTTAGTTTCTCCTTTTTAGCCTGCGTTAAAATATGAGAAAAACAAAACTGAGATGATCCTGCAAAAGCTCATTGCATTATTGTCTGTTTTATAGTGCTGTAAAATTGTTATGTGACATTTGTATTCGTTATAAACTGCAGGTCTAGATACATGGACATCTTCCAGGAAAAAATATTACAATCACAGTAAAGGAGAGTAGAAAAAGAAGGAAAACAGCATGCCAAAATCCTTTGCTTCTCTCAAAATCATTCAGTAGGCAAGATAATATTTGATGGACTATATTTCACAATGTTTTGTAAGAGTGAATTCACTTATAATACAACTTGTTTTGTTGTGAACAAGAATACAATTTCAATATTATACTATGTAAATATATATATGTGTATGTATATATATATATATATATATATCTATATAGATATATATATATATATATATATATATATATTTATATCTATATATAGATATATATATATGTATATATCTATATATACATATATATATAATAATAATGTCATCTCTTGCTGTATCATTATAGTAAATCCTTGCATTCGAAGCCCTTTTCATATTCATTATGAAGAACCAAGTTTCTAGCAACCTCTATTTATTTAATAGAAATTAACTTCATAATGAAGACCTATATTGGCTCACATTTGAACCTTGTATTAGGCAGTGTCCATTGCTCATCAAACGCAATTCGGCATAAACTTTTTAAATGATCAGTGGAGACCTATGTAGACAGAAAGTATATTAATATTTTATTTTTTGTAAAAAAGAAAAAGAAAAAACACTTTTAGTGAATTGACAGGCAGTGAAAGACTGAATCATCAGTACCCGACGCATCACAATATCAACCAGGTTGTTCTAAACGCCAAAGTCAAAAGGAGCTTCATTCATATTTTTAAAGTCTCTTTCAGATTGCCATAGTAACTCTGATTGAGATTAATAAAAGTTGACAATTTATTTTGCATCCGTTTATTATCAGCTCTTTCCTAACCAAATAGAGGACGCTACCAAGTGGGTTGTAGCTACTAGGAGCTACAAAGAGGCTGTACATGTATGATGCTCAACCTATACTTGCACAGGCTTCTGTCCCTCACAAGACGGAATGGGTTTGGACCATAGTCAGGGACATCTACGTTTTGCATCCTGTTGGACCTTGACTTGACAAAGTAGATACTTATACCTTATGCTGAGCAAGCTTGTCTTGGCCATGGGTCTTCTCAAATCCTATAAGTCCTTTGCAGATAACATGTGGTGCAGAGCCATATCTAAACCCCAGAGTTATTTTTTGTAAGTCATTTCTTTCGCATTTGAACAAGAATAAAACTATCTTAGGAAAGTGTGTGCAAAGTTTTTTTTTCCGAAAATGCTCACCTTTTGATTTACATCCTCTTTACATTGGGCCTTGTAAAAAGCATATTCACTCCTAAAGTGGAACAAATGTAAGTCGTGCTTTTCTAGAAAGCAAGAAAAAGGATACACTGAATTTAGTGACTAAATTCGATTTTGGCATTATGAAGCCAACATTCATGTGTTAATAGCCAGTCACAGAAGACTGCAAGCAGTGACCTGGCCAATTAGTATGTATTAGGCAGGTCATTCGGTGACACCATGAGACTGGAGATTTTGCAGTTAGTACATAGGTCACATCTTGAAATCAAAGACAGGCCGCAGAAAATTGAGACCATTTTGAGACCTTAATCTTAATACAGATAGGGCCCCTGATTCAGGAGATCTGGAAATTATGGATAAAGTAATTGTTTCAGTAAGGAAAAGCTAAAGTCCTCGTTGGAAATTGCCCTTTTTGTTGGGGTATCCCCAAACACTTTGCCTCTGATGTCCTATTTTTGACTGTGGGCTGCATTTCGTTTTTGCCGGCTTTGGGACTCTGGTCACTTTACCGCTGCTGAACAGTACTAAAGTGCAAGTGTTCACTATCTAAATTGTATGGGTGATTAGTCTATCAATGATTGGCACATATGATTTACTAGTAAGTCCCTAGTACTTTGCATCAGGTGTGCCCAGGGCCTGTAAACTAAATGCTACTAGTGGGCCTGCAGCACTTATTGTGCCACCCACATGAGTAGCTCTACAAAAATGTCTCAGGCCTATCATTGCAGTGCCTGTTTGTGCAGTTTTAAACTGCTGTTACGACCTGGCAAGTGCAGCCACTTGCCAGGCCCAAGCCTTCCCTTTTACTACATGTAAGTCACCCCTAAAATAGGCCCAAAGCAGCCCCATGGGCAGGGTTCAGTGAATTTAAAAGGTAGGACATGTACTTGTGTGCTTTACATGTCCTGATAGCAAAATACTGCTAAACTCAGTTTTCACTGTTGTGAGGCTTATCTCTTCTATAGGGTAACATGGGAATTGCCTTGAAATATCTTGTAAGTGTAATTTCCCATTGAGATATAGAGTTTGGGGTCTCTGAACTCACAATTTAAAAATACATCTTTGGGTAAGGTTGGTCCTTGAATTGCGTCTTTAAAAAAGTCCACTTTTAAAAAGTGGGAATTTTTGTGCTTAATTATTTTGTGCCTCTGCCTGTCTGCTGAATACATGTCTGGGTCAGGATGACAGTTGGGCTGTTTGTGTATTCACTCTAGACAGTCACACAAATGGAGGTGAAGTTTGCCCTACATATCCAGATGGGTCTTCCTGAGCAAAAGTGGTGGGAGAAGCTGACACTTGCACCTGAATAGGGTTGTACCTGTCTTCACACAAAGCAGTCTCCAACCCCTAGGAGTGTGTCTAGGGCCAGAGCAGGGAAAGGCAGGGTCTTGTGCACCACAAAGACTTCTATTTGAAGTCTACCTATTTCAAAGACAGAAATGGGTATAAGTACTGGGCCTCTGATACCACATAGTGAGAATCGTTCTGGACTGAGGATATTCTGCCAGGAAGAAGAGCTGGATGCTGTAGGAGGGACGGCCTTACTCTGCATGTTGCTTGATTGTGCTGGCCTGCTGCTGGCTACTTCTGTCCTGGGAGTGAAAGGATTGGACTTGTGTTGGGATGGTAAGTCTTCTGCATGTCCCTGGAGAGCATGCTTCCCCTGCCTTATGGTGATCTAGGGGCAAGTCACTTGAAAGTTACTGCATGGTTTCTGGATCCCTACCTCAGTGAACATGACAAACATGTATGTCCACTGAGGATATCCCTGTTTACCTGGACTGAGACCCTAGAGCTTAGCTCTGAGGTCGAGGGGGGCATGCATATTAACCACAGTGTCTACTGCCCTCTCTACCAAGGCAGTGGTAGACTGAGAGTGGTGCCAGCAATAAATCTGTAGTCAGGGATACCTGTATCATTGGTGGGGGAGGTGAGGACCGGGAGGGGGCTACGAGCCACCCTCCTGATCAAGTCTGTGCAGTTGTCTTTGCTTGTGGTCCTGTTGCCTTTGTCTACCTGGGATATGTTTGAGAGCCAGTGGGTTCCTTAGTGGATAATGGTGAGGTGAGGTTATTGTGTTTAATGTGAGCTGTTCTGCATGTCATTCCAGCCCCCCCTATTCCTTGGAGAAGCTTGGAGGGCTGGGGTGGACACTTTCTGTAATCTGTGTTCAGCTGCCCTAACTCTGCTAGGAGAGATAATGGTCAGTGCCTCCTGGTCTGGAGTAAAATTCCTCTCCGGAGAATAGCCCGGGCTGATACCAAAAGTCTGCCATGAAGCCCAGTAACTCATCCTATAAATGTCTTATATACACAGTGAGCATGACACAGATAGGCCTCATGATTGGAGGGGAACCCAGAATTCAAAAGTAGCAGACCCTCTGATTGGATCAGCCTATCAATCAGAGGTGATAAAAGTCTGGCCTCAGTGGTTGTTCAAGACTGGTCTTAAGTTCTGACAAGCATCTACAAAAGCCGGCTATGGGCCCCCGGTGTAAAGGCAAGGAAGCTAGCTCACTGCGTTTGAACTTGAAAGTTTTGTCATTGATGGATGGATTCTGCTGTGAAGGAATTTGCAAGCTGTGAAAGAGCAAAGGGATCAATCAGGAACCTGAATGCAGATGCAGCGGACCATCTGTTTGTGGAGCTTATCGATAGGAGCTGCATCGGCTTGGAAGACAAGGAAATTGCAAACAGCTGCTCAACATAAGGAAGCTTGCAGCACATTGTAAGGAAATGCCTCCTTGGCATGGTTACCCCCTGACTTTTTGCCTTTGCCTTTGCTATGTTTTGAATTGAAAGTGTGCTGAGGCCTGCTAACCAGGCCCCAGCACCAGTGTTCTTTCCCTAACCTGTACTTTTGTATCCACAATTTGCACACCCTGGCATCCAGGTAAGTCCCTTGTAACTGGTACCTCTGGTACCAAGGGCCCTGATGCCAGGGAAGGTCTCTAAGGGCTGCAGCAATTCTTATGCCACCCTGGAGACCCCTCACTCAGCACAGACACACTGCTTGCCAGCTTGTATGTGCTGGTGACAACAAAATGAGTAAGTCGACATGGCACTCCCCTCAGGGTGCCATGCCAGCCTCTCACTGCCTATGCAAGTATAGATAAGTCACCCCTCTAGCAGGCCTTACAGCCCTAAGGCAGGGTGCACTATACCATAGGTGAGGGCACCAGTGCATGAGCACTGTGCCCCTACAGTGTCTAAGCCAAACCTTAGACATTGTAAGTGCAGGGTAGCCATAAGAGTATATGGTCTGGGAGTCTGTTTTACACGAACTCCACAGCACCATAATGGCTACACTGAAAACTGTGAAGTTTGGTGTCAAACTTCTCAGCACAATAAATGCACACTGATACCAGTGTACATTTTATTGTAAAATACACCCCAGAGGGCACCTTAGAGGTGCCCCCTGAAACCTTAACCGACTATCGGTGTAGGCTGACTGGTTCCAGCAGCCTGCCACAACCGAGACATGTTGCTGGCCCCATGGGGAGAGTGCCTTTGTCACTCTGAGGCCAGTAACAAAGCCTGCACTGGGTGGAGATGCTAACACCTCCCCCAGGCAGGAGCTGTAACACCTGGCGGTGAGCCTCAAAGGCTCACCCCTTTGTGCCAGCACCGCAGTACACTCCAGCTAGTGGAGTTGCCCGCCCCCTCCGGCCACAGCCCCCACTTTTGGCTGCAAGGCCGGAGAAAATAATGAGAAAAACAAGGAGGAGTCACTGACCAGTCAGGACAGCCCCTAAGGTGTCCTGAGCTGAGGTGACTCTAACTTTTAGAAATCCTCCATCTTGCAGATGGAGGATTCCCCCAATAGGATTAGGGATGTGACCCCCTCCCCTTGGGAGGAGGCACAAAGAGGGTGTACCCACCCTCAGGGCTAGTAGCCATTGGCTACTAACCCCCCAGACCTAAACACGCCCTTAAATTTAGTATTTAAGGGCTCCCCTGAACCTAAGAATTTAGATTCCTGAAACTACAAGAAGAAGAGGACTGCTGAGCTGAAAAACCCCTGCAGAGGAAGAACAGAAGACACCAACTGCCTTGGCCCCAGACTTACAGGCCTGTCTCCTGCCTTCCAAAGAAACCTGCTCCAGCGACGCTTTCCAAGGGACCAGCGACCTCTGAATCCTCTGAGGACTGCCCTGCTTCAAGAAAGACAAGAAACTCCCGAGGACAGCGGCACTGCTCCAAAAGAACTACAACTTTGTTACAGAGGAGCAGATTTAAAGACCCCTGCAAATCCCCGCAAGAAGCGTGAGACTTGCAACACTGCACCCGGCGACCCCGACTCGACTGGTGGAGAACAAACACCTCAGGGAGGACCCTCCGGCGACTCCGAGACCGTGAGTAACCAAAGTTGTCCCCCCTGAGCCCCCACAGCGACGCCTGCAGAGGGAATCCCGAGGCTCCCCCTGACCGCGACTGCCTGAACTCTATTTCCCGACGGCTGGAAAAGACCCTGCACCGGCAGCCCCCAGCACCTGAAGGAAAGGAACTCGTGTGCAGGAGTGACCCCCAGGAGGCCGTCTCCCTTGCCCAGGTGGTGGCTACCCCGAGGAGCCCCCCCCCTTGCCTGCCTACACCGCTGAAGAGACCCCTTGGTCTCCCATTGAAATCAACAGAGAACCCGACGCTTGTTTGCACACTGCACCCGGCCGCCCCCGCGCTGCTGAGGGTGTACTTCTGTGTGGACTTGTGTCCCCCCCGGTGCCCTACAAAACCCCCCTGGTCTGCCCTCCGAAGACGCGGGTACTTACCTGCTGGCAGACTGGAACCGGGGCACCCCCTTCTCTCCATTGAAGCCTAGGTGTTTTGGGCACCTCTTTGACCTCTGCACCTGACCGGCCCTGAGCTGCTGGTGTGGTGACTTTGGGGTTGCTCTGAACCCCCAACGGTGGGCTACCTTGGACCAAAAACTGAGACCTGTAAGTGACTTACTTACCTGTTAAAAATAACAATATTTTACCTCCCCCAGGAACTGTGAAAATTGCACTGTGTCCACTTTTAAAACAGCTATTTGTGTTTTATGTAAAAAGTATAAATGCTAATGTAATGATTCGAAGTTCCTAAAGTACTTACCTGCAATACCTTTCAAATGAGATATTACATGTAGAATTTGAACCTGTGGTTCTTAAAATAAACTAAGAAAAGATATTTTTCTATAACAAAACCTATTGGCTGGATTTGTCTCTGAGTGTGTGTTCCTCATTTATTGCCTGTGTGTATGTACAACAAATGCTTAACACTACTCCTTTGATAAGCCTACTGCTCGATCACACTACCACAAAATAGAGCATTAGTATTATCTCTTTTTGCCACTATCATACCTCTAAGGTGAACCCTTGGACTCTGTGCATGCTATTCCTTACTTTGAAATAGCACATATAGAGCCAACTTCCTACACACATCAACAGAGGAAGAAGGGGAAGCTTGATTCCACCAAGTTTTTGAAGGGGAAGTCACTTCTGCCCAGACCCCTCCCCTGAGCTGTTGGAGCCTGGGATACGTACAATAAAAAAATGTAGCTGGGGAAGAGTGTCCTGTGGTACAAGCTCACTATTATTCTGTTTGTGATACATGGGGGTACCAGGGTGTACTGGCACTCTGGCCAGCTAATACCCTCCTACAGCTAGCCAAAAGGTTTTCCATGGGCTTGGACTGTGCTTGCCTCCTGTTAAGAAATCTCAAGGACATCAGTGCCTGGGTTCTCTTGCTGAGGGTCTAACTTGCCAAGTGGTGTCAAATCCAGTTCCTGGGCCCTTGGGCGTGGGTTCTGGTGCAGGAAGGAAGAAACAAGTGCATAGACTTCCAGAACAAATTTGGATCCGGTGCTGCTCTCTTACCCTGCACCGCTGTCTGCACCAGAACCGTGGTCCCCGCTGAGTGCAATGACCGTGAACTACAATGCAGGCCCAATGCCGCCATAGCACCTCCAAAGTCTCGCCGCAACTTGAGTACAGAGTGCCATGTCACTGACGTCCGTGGCACCCGACTCCAGCTCCGCCACAGCACCTGTGGCCTCTGGTGTGATCGCAACACAGTGAAGTCAACACCTCACATCTTGACCTGCTGGATTCATCAACCCCTCCTCATCGAAAGGAACCAATGCCTCGCCGCCAATGCTGCATCACCTCCCTCTGCAACCATAAGAAAGTGACCCCTCACCTACCCTGCCTAGCAGTAAGCAACTGATACCTCACCTCCCCGGTGGCAGTAAGGAACCGACGCCACACCGGCTCCAGTGATGGCTCACTCCATGCAACGTCTTTGTTTCATCCTTGTTTTCCAAGGTACTTTGACCGGGGTCTATATAACTCTGTGGCCAGCAGCACTCCCTCAAAAGTGGTGCCGTATTGTTGGAAATGACTCCGACAAGCCATTTTGATTGCCCTAGTTAGATCTATTGTGTTTTTAAGTGCAATGCTACATACAATCTTTGAGAATTTGTATCTTTACTTGTGCTTGTTGGATTTTTGTTGTTTTGGTATTGTTTTACCCAGATAACTATTGGCTATTTTTCTGAACTGTGTTCGTGTACAAATTCTTTACACATTGCCTTTGAGAAAAGCCTAACTGCTTGAGTCAAGCTACCAACGAGGTAAGGAAGGGTTATCTTAGCTGTGTGCCTCCCTTGTTCTGCCTACAGTAAGGATAAAGGAGAATCACCCTCAGCTAACCCCTGCTTACCCCCTTGGTAGCTTGGCAGAGCAGTAGGCTTAACCTCAGAGTGCTGGGCGTAAAGTATTTGTACCAACACACACAGTAACTTAATGAAAACACTACAAAATGACACAACACCAGTTTAGAAAAATAGGAAATATTTATCTAGACAAAACAAGACCAAAACGACAAAAATCCAACATACACAAGTCAAGTTATGATTTTTCAAGGGTTTAAAATAAAAAGAGTCTTTAGGTAGTTGTAACACCACACTAGCGCTGCTAGCGTGTAAATGTACCTGGTTTGCGGCAAAAATAACCCCGCACGGGCGGTGTGCGTCGAAACTAACCCTGCACGGGTATATGCGTCGAAAACAGCTCGGCACGGCGAGGCGCGTCGAAAAAGCCAGCCACGCGACGGTCCGAAAGTCCCGCGGCGCAGGTTGCGATCTCTCAGCCTTCGTCAGCGATGCTGCGCGTCGTTTCTCCTGCTCCGGGCGTCGATTCTCCGGTCGCGTTTCCTGCGGCGTCGTTTCTCAGCTGCGGAGCCGGCGTCGCGTCGTTTTCTCAGCCGCGATCGGATTCGCGTCGATCTTTTCTCCGCACGGCGCTCGGTGCGTGTATTTTTGTCCTTAGGCTGCCAGCCTCTCCTTTCAGGGTCCCAGGAACTGGAAGGGCACCACAGAGCAGAGTAGGGGTCTCTCCAGAGACTCCAGGTGCTGGCAGGAAGAAGTCTTTGCTATCCCTGAGACTTCAATAACAGGAGGCAAGCTCTACATCAAGCCCTTGGAGATTTCTTCTTCAAGATGGAAGGCACACAAAGTCCAGTCTTTGCCCTCTTACTCTGGCAGAAGCAGCACTGCAGGAAAGCTCCACAAAGCACAGTCACAGGCAGGGCAGCACTTGTTCCTCAGCGATCAGCTCTTCTCCAGGCAGAGGTTCCCCTTGATTCCAGAAGTGTTTCTAAAGTTTGTAAGTTTGGGTGCCCTTCTTATACCCATTTTAGTCTTTGAAGTCACCTTCCTTCAAAGGGGACTCACACCTTCTTGTGAAATCCTGCCTTGCCCAGGCAAGGCATCAGACACACACCAGGGGGCTGGAGACAGCATTGTCAGAGGCAGGCACAGTCCTTTCAGATGAGAGTGACCACTCCACCCCTCCCTCCTAGCAGAGATGGCTAATCAGGAAATGCAGATCACACCCCAGCTCCCTTTGTGTCACTGTCTGGTGTGAGGTGAAAAACAACCCAACTGTCAAACTGACCCAGACAGGGAATCCACAAACAAGGCAGAGTCACAGAATGGTTTAAGCAAGAAAATGCTCACTTTCTAAAAGTGGCATTTCCAAACTCACAATCTCAAAATCAACTTTACTAAAAGATGTATTTTTAAATTGTGAGTTCAGGGATCCCAAACTCCACATGTCCATCTACTCTCTAGGGGAATCTACACTTTAATCATATTTAAAGGTAGCCCCCATATTATCCTATGAGAGAGAGACAGACCTTGCAACAGTGAAAACGAAATTGGCAGTATTTCACTGTCAGGACATATAAACCACATTACTATATGTCCTACCTTATCCATACACTGCACCCTGCCCTTGGGGCTACCTAGGGCCTACCTTAGGGGTGCCTTACAGGTAAGGAAAGGGAAGGTTTAGGCCTGGCAAGTGGGTACACTTGCCAAGTCGAATTTACAGTGTAAGAATACACACACAGACACTGCAGTGGCAGGTCTGAGACATGATTACAGAGCTACTTATGTGGGTGGCACAACCAGTGCTGCAGGCCCACTAGTAGCATTTGATTTACAGGCCCTGGCACCTCTAGTGCACATTACTAGGGACTTACTAGTAATTCAAATATGCCAATCATGGATGAACCACTTACATATAATTTAAACAGGAGCACTTGCACTTTAGCACTGGTTAGCAGTGGTAAAGTGCCCAGAGTAACAAAAACAGCAAAATCAGAGTCCAGCACACATCAACAACCTGGGGAACAGAGGCAAAAAGTTAAGGGAGACCACGCCAAGGATGAAAAGTCTAACAGTCACTTTTAGTGATGAAGCTTTTATATCAATATACCCAGATGTAATGAGTAGGATGACTTGGCATTTGCATGGTCTGTATTAGTGAACTGCTTTGCTTGCTCTCTATAAATTAGAGTTTTGAGGCAAATATATGACAATACATCTGAAAATGGATTTGCTTCCTTAAACTCTGAAAAGACTATAATAAAAAGCTAATGCCAGAGTACTTGGAAGGAATGAGCAGATGATGAATGATTTTCTTGGGCAATACACAGACTTGTTGTGGCATACACCATGTGCCTGCTTGTAATGAAGATGAAACATTTTTTGAAATTGAAGTCACCTGAGGTCTAGTGATCAATAAGCCCTGGTAGGAGGGCTCATAATTGAGAACAGCATCAACACGGGTATTGTGCTTGAGCAAAGACATATTTGCGCACTTGATAGAGTCCCATATGAGCACATTATTGGTGGAGGAAAATATATTGGTAAAAGATAAAGGAGGCTTTATATTTTCCTCTGATATAAAAGCTAAAGAGGTCATTAAAAAGAGTATAGAAAACTCACTGAAATTGTTCAGTAACAATCATTAGCAAAGCCAACAGGTTTGAGTTTTATGTGCTAACACTTGCAAATACAAGCAGCCAGTGCTGCCATTACGGTTGTGGGTGGTGTGTGGGCTGTGGTGTATTATATTGTGTGGTTGTGCAGCCTTACTATGTAATACACTTATTAAACTGCCTTGGGTCCAGTCAGGCTAATTTATAAAACCTTTATCTCAACCTTGGCTAACTGTGGCTTTGAGCAGCAAGGCTTAAACAAAGGAACTAGTGTAAAGCATTTAGGAGCAACACAAAAACTAAAAAAGAAAGTCACACAACACAAAAAAAAATCAGACACTAATTTACAAAAATAGACTATATTTTTTATGAATCTGTAGACACCAGGATGAGCAAAATCCACAAAAGATTTTCAGAGATAAAGATTTCTAAGTGAAACGTAAATCTCTGCGTTTTAGTCCAAAGCACAAACAAGAATTAGTAACTGTAAAGTTTAGGATCTTTTTAGAAGTTTGAAAGAGTTGTGTTTGGTTACTCCAGCCCAAGTGGGGCAACCGATTCCAACAGGGAGAAGGTCAAGGGGGGCCCAAAGGAGTATTTGGATAGTTACATTGTCACCAAAGCAGTCTCAAGTCCAGTTCTACACTTTGCAGCAAGACTGCCATAGATTTCAGTTGAGGAGCAAGACTACCATTGACTTC
Source organism: Pleurodeles waltl (assembly GCF_031143425.1). Classification (NCBI taxonomy): domain Eukaryota; kingdom Metazoa; phylum Chordata; class Amphibia; order Caudata; family Salamandridae; genus Pleurodeles; species Pleurodeles waltl. The sequence goes on from NC_090442.1 coordinate 326,723,573, forward strand.
AGTGGAGCAGTCCTGATGCTGAATACAGAGGATGCTGATAGATGCTCTGGGGTTTGTGTTGTCGACAAGGTGTCCTTGCGATTAGTCCTTGGTCCACAGGTAAGGTGGGGTGACTTTGGCCACAGGGTTCTCTGTCTCTTAAAGTCCTCTATAAGCCAGTGGAAGGCTAGCTGCGGCTAAGCTACTGATGTCAGTACACAGCAGGTCCAACTGTATCATTTGGTGAAGACTGGTGTCCCTCTTTGATGACCAATCTGGACTCAGATGACACTCCTGGGGCAAGCAGACTCATGTGCAACTTATTGCCATTGAGGATTGGTCTCTTTGGTCACCCAGTAGCTGTGAACGGCGATTCATTGAAAGTGGCTACTGACTTGCCAGAATGGGCTTCTTCAGCTTTGATGGGCCTTGTGCTGGTTCTAGGTGGTCATCTTGGTGTTCTTGGTGTCTCTTCTTTGGTCTGGGGCTCAGACGTTTCTTGTCCAGGAGACAGGAACTACAGGCACAGCCCTCTGTTTGCCACATGTGAGAAAGCCATCCTTTTAGCCCTGTGCACCCCAATTTATTCTAACTGATACTAGTGGTAACTGACTCTGACTGTGCCCTGTGCTCAGCTAACAAGGCCCAGGGTCAATGCTCTGATTAAAAAGGCATATGGTAATTAGGTATAATTACAATTGGCAATGACAGACCCCTGTAAGTCCCTAGTACATAATAATGCAAGGGGGTATTCAAATTACCTACGACAGGGAGGTTTAGAGTATGCCACACATTAGAGGAAGCTGTCATGCTTTTTTGGTGGCAGCCTGAATGTCATTGGACAGGGGTGCTCCCCTGCTTCCCCCCACATTGAATAAATATGTGAGAGCTGCATAGCAACTCTAATCTGCTGCCTGAAACCAACCACAAGAAGAAGGACTGCCTTAGTAGAACCCTGGTCTGCACCCAAAAGACTGCTCATTGAAGGACTGCTCTTGCTGCACACTGGAAACTGCAGGCCTGAGGACTTTGCCTGTCTTGCAAGAGGATTAAGAAATGGACTCCCGGGAAGCAACAAGTTAACACAGTTTCCCTGCACAAGGGCTCCATGGGGGTCAACCTCAAATTGTGACTTGGTCCCTCACTAGTGTGAACAGATTTCACCAGTTGGCGCTATTGGCTTTTAAGCACTAGAAAGCACATTTGTGGAAAATCATATCTCCGGTTCCCTATATTGGATTTTTGTCATTTTGGTGTCATTTTAAAGATGGAAATATTTTCTATTTTAATAAACTGATGTGAGGTTTTTTTGTGTGTTGTATCTTATGTAGCGGTGGGCTTTGGGTGGTGAGCTCCACTCCGCTGGTGGAGTTAACAGAGTTTTTGTCACTCCATGCTCAGCTTGGAGCACAGAGTTCAGCCCAAAACTCTGCTAGCCCCAGCAGTGGAGCAGAGTTCACCGGCATGCACCCCAGTTATGGGGAACACAGCGCATGTGCATACAGTCTGCGCTTGCGCTGTGTGGTCCATACCATGGCTGCAGTGCGCACATGGTCCAAAAAACGTGGTGTGGAGCTGCTGCAAGCTGCTGCTGAGGGGCTGCACCAGCCCCAGCCCCAGCTCAAGATCCAGGCCTCCCTCCTTTCACTGCCACCAGCAGCCCAGGAGCAGGGACAGAGAGGAGCAGATAGCCAGGCCGCTGTCAAAGGGGACCCTGAACCCAGATAAGACCCTTGTTTCACATTCTCTTCTATGTGCACACAGGGGACGGCACTCGGCATCAACAGCATCTGCGTTGAGGGGGTCTGTGCTTGGATAAAAGGAAATTTGCAGTCAGAGCTTCACTTGAAAATATCTTGTCTCCCCAGAGTCCCTGAGAAAGGAAGTGGTGTTATGGCGTGTGTGCTGAGGCCAGCAGGGAAGGCTGGAGACCGGGTGCGTGGTAGTCCAGTAGCCCCTGACAAATATAGATGTGTTTGGCCTGAAAGAGTGACTTAGAGCCCAGTGGCAAGCAAGGCTAGGTAGTTTGTGAAAATACCGGGCTGCTGGTGGTGAGCTGGTTTGCTGCTGCTCGTGCTGGGCCCTAAAGAAAGGGCAATCTGAGGCTGTGTGTAAGTGCAGACAAAGCAATGCAAGGCTGGTTCAGGACAGGGGGTGTGCTTGGCCCTCTGTAACAAGTTTACGAAGGAGGGCAGTTGGCGAAGGGAAGTGTTCAGGTTTGAAAGCAGCAGGCTCCAGGCCGGTGAGCTGTGTCAGCACAAGAGGCCTGAAATAGCAGCTTTGGCTTCCTACAGCATACTATTGGCCCGACCCTACATAGCGCTTCCGTGGTTAGACACAATCAGGCCAGGGTGGCAGGACAGGCGGCACTCCGCCACACGCAGAACTCTGCGGAACTCAACTGAATTTTGGCCAACTCTGCAGGATTCCATGGAGTAGAACTCCGTGAGTTCCGCCCACCCCTAGTCTTCCATATTTATTGTTTTGGTGTATTTAAATGCTTTACATGCTTGTCTCCTAAGTTAAGCCTGCCTTCTCTCACCCATCTACCAAGGGCTGAGCCAGGGGCAAATGAATTGAGACGTTGACTGGATCCTTATGTTGGGTGGTGGCCTTATTGCTCATGGTAGGTGCAAACTTATCCCTACTAATAACCCATCCTCCAACACTAGCCCAAGGTGTGGCAGGTGCAGTCCAGCAGTTGATGCAGCCTCTCTTGCAGTTCTGCTGTTAGGACATATTAAAAGTACATGCACTACTTAATAATATACAGCTCCATGTCTTGTGGATCTACAGGCCTTCCGTAAGGGAGAATTACATATATTTTTAAGGGAAGTGGGTGTTTTGCCTTTGGTTTAAGTGGAAAAGTCAAACTAGCACTTGAAAACTGCTATTCCAGCCTGCAGTGACAGTCTGGGAGCCATTTTTTACTTTGTCAAACAAAGTGTTGCGCAACCAGTGCTGCAGCCCTGGGGTGACACTATGGGCCTGCTTTACACTTCAGTGGATGGATTACTCTGTCACATCGGTGACGAATATCCCATCTGTCAAAATATAAATCCCATGATTTCCTATGAGATTTATTATGTCACCGTTGTGACAGAGTAACCCATCCACCAAAATCTAAATCAGGCCATGTGTCTTACATGTCCTGGGTACCCTTGTACCAGATACTAGGCACTTGCAAGTAAGTCAGATCATGCCAATTGGGGATTTTCCAATTTAAAATACATTTTGTAAGAGGTTAGAACACTGGCATGGAGATCTAATTAGCAAACCTCAATGCACTCTGAGTCAACAAGCCATTAGCATCAGTCCAGATTTTGGGAGTGATCATGCAAAAGAGGCATTTCCTTACAGGTGTTATATATAACAGCACCGCTAGCATGATGTGATGACTCCTTCCTCACTGCTTGAAATCATCTATTATAACAGAAAGCAAAGTCACTCATAACGGGTCCATTTACCCTGCCTCCAGTTTGTGCCTTAGGTATGGTGGCCACAGTGCTAAATTTGTAAAAGAACAAGTGCTGGGGCCCAACGTTTTGCTCAGAATCCCATTGCCAGCAGTACTGAATTTCAAACTGCCAAATACCAGGGATGATTAGTTTTGATTTGACATCATATATATTTAATACCACACCAGCCACTCCTTGCCCTTTTATTTCACTTTTGCAGGTTCGTGCATTTCCCCTTTGTCAATGTTTATCTGTCTTTCTCTTCCTCCTCCTTTCCACCTTGTGGTTTTTTTGCACTTTTGCTCTGTGTCAAAGTCCGATAAGGAAAAATAAGTGTTAGTCCACAAAAATGTGTGCTGGTGGGTCCCACCTGCAACCACCAGCTCAAATTAGGCACTGGGTGGCCATGGGAAATAAGCATAAGTACAGCAACGTCCACAGGTATGAAAGAGGCTAACAGATTGACACTTAAATCACTGTGGTGACAAATGTCCAGAGACTTGACAGTATAGTGACTACATTATCTGCCTAGGTCATATACTTCATGACAGACTCAGGGATCTCACACAAAGACCCAGGACACTGGGAGATTAAAAGGCATGGACGCAGCTGAAAAGCTGTTGCCGGTGCTAGTGTGCTAGTGGCTCCGCATCACCTTGAGAGGACTGAATAAGCATAGATTGAGAGAGAATCATGTCACAGGGAACCAACCTGTTTCTGCGAACAGCAAAAATTGAAGGTCTCACTGTCAGGGTAACCTCTTCGAGGCACTCACTTCGGACAGGATGGTGCTTTCCATTGCTTTACCTCATTTTCAAGTTTTTAATTTCACCCTGCTAAAATATTACATCCAGAATACTGACCATACCACAAGTTAAATAAATATAGGCACATATACATTTGCTATTATTAACTCCATATCTACATACCGTGGCGGTCCATTTTTCCAGTCAAGGTACGTAGATGTGAAGCTAAGAATAGTAAACCTATACTTCACTGTATCCACTTACCAATGCGGTATAGTAGTAAATGATATTTTGGATATAATATTTCAACAGTACAATATTAGTTAACTGGATATTGTGGCATACAGTTGTTGTTTCCCACTGATCTATTTCAGAAGCCTCTGCAATTCACAAACACTACTACACCTCCAATGGGAAAGGCATGCCCTGGTGCCGTCATAGACAAATGAGAAAGGTAAAAATATCAAGCTACATGTGAGCAGGCTTCAGCCACCCCTAAATGTGAGAGCCATTTTGGAATGGCCTCTTAAATCAGTATTGAAATTATTTATTTCCAAATACCAGTGGCGTTTGTCCAGATGGAAACTGGAGGATTAAAATTAAATAAGATCACTTGAAGTTGATATTGTTTTATGGTAATAGTCAAAATAATTTAGAGAAATAAAAAAAAAAATAGTAAATTTTATTGCAATACATATTTTTAGCTAAAAGTACCTTGCTTGCATACATGCCACAGAAAATCAGAAAACCCCTTAATAAACTTATTCAGAAGTAATGGAAGACATTTCTGATAGAATGAGAAAAAATTTGCATTTAGGGTTGGCATCTAGGAAAGAGTCTTTCCTCAGGTCTCTCAAGAGGAGAGCATGTAGGCGGTGCCCTCGTATTAATATTGCTTCATCATATGGTCTGAGGATAATTCAATACTTAAGTAAACTGTTGGAATCTGTGCACAGCCATGGAAATAGTGCTTGTCTCATTAGCTATCCTGTGGCTGCAGTGATGAGGTAATCTACTGTACTGTCTGGTTTATTCTGAGTTATAGATGTGTCGGAGATCCTCCTTGGTGTCAATGACACCACTATATTGCTGGTCATTCGGCAAAGTCCAAAAATGTAATTCATATTTGATGCAGCACTTCAAACAATTTACAATCAGGGCTGTATAATTTAGGTGATTTACAGGGATCATATATAGAAGCCAGTCCACATCCACACACACTGAATAGAACAAAAGAGAAAAAATAACCTTGGAAACTTGTCACAAAAATTCATTAGCTCAGATTAATATCCCAGCTCTCAGGCAGAAGGTCATTGGAAACAATTTCTTTCAGTGTGTAATAAGTTCCTTTTAGCAGAGGGGAATTTTTATTAGCTCTGGATAAACATGGCAATTTTTACAAGCTGTTAGATACATATGCAGAAAGCCAGCTATAATACAGATTCTGTCCCTTAGCAATCTCACGCTTACTTAAATCATTAACAAGCTAATTGGTAATTGGTAGGGCATGGTAACGTTACTTTCATTTTTCTCAAACGTATTTTGAAAATCCTTCTGGCCGATGTTACATATTCTGACATCATCAAATAAAAAAAAATATGGAAGAAATCCAGTGGGCAAGGAAACTTCGCAATTTGTAAAACTTGAATTACAGTTTTGAGCTCTATTCTCCGAGCCCCATTTATTAATCCAAGAACGAGTTTAGATAACACGCATTAATCTCCCAAATAGGATCCTCATTTAAAGGTATGGAGGGTCGAGATAGTGTTATAAATCCTAATATCCTATCTCCTGTAAGGATGTGATTGTATAAGGTTTCCTGGAGGGCAATCTTAGGTGGTCTCTGAGAAAAAACAGGTTTGTTTTGTCTTTTTTAGCATGACGTGCACTATTTCGTATAATGCTTTCTCTACCAAATGTCTTCTGAATTCTTCTTGAGGGGTTCGTAAAGTACTATAAATCCCTTCTAACGATTCAGGGTGATGTCATAAAGAGGGAGTCCTAGTCAGTGCTGTGATATGATCCTTAGAATCCAGTCTACGAGGGTATTACAGCAAGGGCCTGATCACAAATAGTCTTGCAAAACTGGATGCAGATTGCGCACTCACTATTGTGATTCTGTGCGTTTTACAAATTAGCATGAGCACAATTTACCTTCAATTACAAGTCGGACACCAAGTAATTGGGAATAAACAGTCATTGTGTTTGTCATTCTCTATTCCAAGTAACACAAACAGGATATGCGCAGTGCTTGCTTCTGTGGTTTGCACCTATTTTCCCCTGCTACAAATAAGGGAGCAAACACGTGATTTGCACTAGGATTGTAATTCCATTTTGGGGTACAAAAGGAAGTAAGCACCCAAAACGTGATCAGCACCCATACGATACCTGAGACTTATATTCTGTAGTGAGGACCTCTGAGCTATTTTACGTTTTTAAAAGTTCTGTATTTAAGCACTCTAAACCCTAGTCATCTTGCACTGTGTTTCAAACTCCTGAAGGATTCTTGATCGAAGAAGTGGGCTGACGTGTAGTGAGGGCTGGGGCTTAGCGTAGTGTCCGTTTCTGCAGCTGTTCGTGCTCTTTCCCGAGTAGGCCTTTGAACGGTGTATGGAGCCTTACGTTTAATCCTAGCTTGCACCGAGAGCCATATTGTTTCTCTATTTCATAAACAAACAATTTTTTTATTGTCTCTATACTGAATGTCACGTTCAATACTGGTTATAAGGGATTACATTAATGTCATTCTCTCTAAACATGTTGCACCCACCAGAATTATTACTTTTGTCATGCATGGCGCTGATAGAGAGCCACTGCCGTGAATGACTGGATTCCAAATCTAGTAATTCACTGCTATTACATAGCAATGGTGGGTAACAAAACTTGTTAACAACTGCTGCCATGCCGTAATAGAATTCCAGCTACTCTGTCTGGGAACAACACTGGAGACCAGTCAGCGCATCCACTGGAGGGGAAGGAACGGAAAGTATAGAGAATGGGGGGAGGGTGGATATTAGGAGGCCAGTTATTTGTATTTATTTTATTCATTTGGGACAGGGAGGGAAGGCCATGTTATGCATGTCTGGCTTGGCCATTACTCCTCTCCCCTGCGTATTAGTTGAAATCAGAGGCAGGTGATTTTGGGGACCATACATGATATAATATTATAGATGGGTAACAAGTGAATTACAGGCATGTTTTTCCCATCGTGTTTTGAGTGACATCATAGACCATTTGAGTTTCACCCTCATTGCCTATTCGATATCACTCAAAACACTTTGGTGAAAAACACCTCAGGAATGAGTGGCTATCCTTCAGCTGCCCCCACAACATGTGAAGGCATAGAGGTGCCCGAATGGAGGCATAGTGGTGCCCGGGTGGTATCAGGCACCTCCTACCAAAAATAAAATAAAAGGAGAAGTCACACTGCATGAGGCTGCACAGCAAAAATATAAAGGCAGCCCCAGGCTAAGTCACTCATCAAACATGCACAGTTCCAACGGGAGCGCCCCATAATGCATGTGGGGCTCTTTCATTGGCACATTTTTTCTCTTCGTAGTGGCCACAGGATGGCAGGGGCACAACCAACATCACAAAAGAAGCCTTGAGGGCTGCAGGAGCACAGTAGCTCCCCCATTAATAGTTGTTATAATGAACTGACACTATGTTTGAGGAGCCAGGAAATCTAGAACCCCCTTGAGTTTCCTTAATGTTTCAACGCACTCTCAAGGCTGGAGCTTTTGTTCTACTGCTGCGAGTACAGGATCCTCTAGCGGTTTATTCCATGGTTGCATCTATTGTGACCTGCCAATGTTTGAAAAAAGGTACATGTTGTACAGCACGTTGTATGGAGAGGTTGGCTAAGTCTATGGTTTCATGTAAGGTCATCATAAATGTGATATTTTTATGAGCGTTTTCATCGTGCAAAAGTTTATAAAAAGCACACAGGCACATGTTTTGCTCAGTGTAAAGTGCTTTATTGACACAATAAGACTGAGTGATTATGAATCATAGTGAAAATGCTTTACCAATAAGTGCATTCACACATAGTTATTATGAATTACTGCATTTACACACAGAATGATGATGTCTAACATGTGGTTTGTTGATCTTGAACCTGTGACCAAGCCAGTAGACATCATATATGTTTGTATGTTCCATTTAGGGGTCGAAGGTGATTATGCAATGTAATCTATAGTATTTTCCATCTACCAATAAATATATTTATAAATTACTGCATAGTATTTAGTAGTGTGTGTTTAAAAAATGTACTCGGTACTCCAAGAGAGTCAAGCGCTACAATGAGGTGCATGGTTCTCATTAAGGAGAATTGTGGATCTAGTACTTTTGCAGGCCACACAACTAATAACTCCATTTTCTACATTGGGTCACATGTTTAGGTGTCGTTGGCAGTTGGTCTTTGAATACTGCTCCCAGACAGTGAGAGAAAAGGAGAGTAGGTGAATAGGTGTTAGTAGGATGGACCATCTCTGACTTGATGAAGGGGAGGAGCTGTTGTCTACTACACTTGCACATGACAAAGGCTCTGCTTGAGTACACTCACAAAGGGTTTGACACAAGCCCTTTGTGACCCCAGGCAAGCTGGGTCCAGGGAAGGGAGGCTGGAAATCCTAAAAACCTGTGAGTGTGGAAACCTCTAGAACCAGAACCTTCTCCTACTTCACAGCGGGCACCAGGTATAAACAATGGACCTTTAGACACAAATTTTGAGTACACCTCTGGAGATGTGGAATACTTTGAATCAGTGCTGTGCTGCTCAGCAAAAAAGACAGCTACTCTGTTGTCCTGCTGCCTGATTGAAAGGACTGTACCTGCATCTTGATCCCAGGACCACCAGAGTGACTCCAAGGGCTAGTTGACCCACCTCCTGATCAGAGCTTTAGGGACAGAAAAGGTTCCAATGAACTTTAACCCTGGATTCTGTTTGCTGTGAGTTACCCCCCCAATTGATTCCACCACAGTCCGAGACCCTTGGAAGTGGGCCTGAAGGTGCTCTGCTAGCCCAGCTGTGCCCTGTGGGCAGAACCCCTGCAGCATAAGGCATCTCTTTGCAGCTCTGCATAAGGACCATTGTAGTGCAACATATCTCTGAGGCCAAGTTTTGCAGCCTGCAGCCTCTTCAGAACCACCGCTGTGCAATGCATCATCGATGGAGGCCTTCACCTTTCGAGCCCCTCATCAATGGCATCCTTGACGATGATGCAGGACCTTGCAGCTCACCTACACAGCATCTTCGGAACTACTGGTGCACAATGCATCTTCGGCTTCGCATCGCAAGCCCCCCATCAACGGAATCCGCAATGACAATGCAGGGTGCCACACTGCATTCCTCAGCTTCCTCGGAGATACTGCTGCATGGTCCATCCTCAACACGGGACACTGCAACATTCCACAATCAGGATTTAATGTACTTTGTCTCATAAACATAGGAGGCCAAATATGTTTATGTGGTTGAGTATACAGTCTCCTGTGTAGTAGAGTAATTATCAAGGATTATACTTTTCCAATATGTGATACCAGGTGATATATTAAGGACCTGGAATATGTAAGGTCACTAGTAGCATCATCTCTTGAAAGCAAGTGCCCTCACCCACCCGAAGGTAGCATGCTTCTTCACTGGGCCTGCTCCGAGTTGCAGTGGAAGCCCAACTTGTGTGTGAGGTAACCTTTTGAAGATCTTGGACTTTCTGCTGGATAAAGACTTAAACAAGTCTGAATACCCATGAAACAATTTTGACTTGGCATTGGTTGTTTGATTTCATATAATTAAGGAAGACATGCTGAGGTTTCTTTCCTCTTTATCTCCTTATGTGAATTGTTGATCAATGTAAATTTATTTCACCAGATGAGAGAAATTGGGTTACTGGTTGAGGAGGGTAAAACCCTACTCAAGACTCCCTCTTGTGCCTTATGTGCTGTGGGTTTTACTTGTCAGGCTCGTGTCACCCTTCCCTTGTGGCGCCTCCCTGCCCTAAGCACTTCAAGTCATCCTTACCTAGTGGCGCCTTACTGTCTCGAGCATGTCATGATTCTCCTCCCAGGAAGCCTGAATCATTAACCCTTCTGTTCTGTTGCTATGTAAGTTTAGTCTGTTTGCACCTGCAGATTATCACGTGTCTTTTTAGGATACATTGCACTTCCATTGTGATCCATTGAACTGTATCATCATGCATTTGGATTTCTGTTTTATTTGTTAATTGTTTCCAATTGCTTTTTGCACATGCCACCTTTAAGGCCTCATATCCATTGCATGTAACATGTGATTTTCCCCACGTCCGATAGAATATTTCACAAGTCCCCATGGGACAACTGGCTTCTAGAACACTCTTTTCTTCCAACAAAAATACCCCCCGAACATGCATCGGCACTTGGCCTTGTTCCAGTCCTGCCCAAGCATCGTCCCTGCACTCACCTCGAGTCACCCAGAACTTCCAGCACTCTAGTCTTCCAATCCTTCCTGATGATCCAGTGATCCTGGCTTCTGTGATGCTTCTAGTGTTTTCCTTCATGAGCTCTGAATTCAGCCTCCTCTTGAGCTTCTTGCACCAAGCCTCCTGTCGTCTTCGGATTCCAATGAAAGTGCTAGACAATGCTAAGTACTTTCCCCTCAGGTTAGTGCGCACTAGTCCGTATGTTAGCAAATGCATATAATTCAAAGACTGATTCCTATGAAGGCATGAGCACGTTTTCGGATATTGGACATTGTTTAGATATTTAACCACCATGAGGCCCAGAGCTATGGACTCTTTCACTGAAGATCTCTGAACTCTGTTGTACCCAAACTGAACATTTGCTATTGTGTTTCTTGACAAGTTGTACGTAGAATTTTGGGAGAAACTTCTAGAGCTGGAAGTTGTATCTGAGTTTGATTCTAAACCCTGTATGTTCTGAAGTGTCAGAAAATCTTCAGTTTATTCTTCAAATGGTTTCTGTTCCCATACAATATTTATGATGAAGTCTGTAAGTGTACATATAGTGTAAACACCTGAGATATAATTCTGGGTTGTGAAGCTACAGGAAATATTGCCTCTTGTTGTTTTTAGAATACCACACCTGCATTAATGTTAACAAAGTCCAGGGAGTCACAATCCTACTAGGCAGTGCAAGAGACAGCAGAACAGTCCCCTCAGTGATGCAAGTTCTTCTTTGCTTGTTTATCCCATCCCCCTTTTCCCTTAGGGAGATGTTTTTGGAACAGACAGTTGTTGTTTCACTAAGCTGTCCCAGCTTGGATTGGTCCAGCATTGTCTCTGAGGTTTGAATTGGTGAGTGCACGACACAGTGAGCAACCACAATCCTTGTCAGAGTGAGGCACTAGCTAACCCCAAAACAAACCTGTGCTCACCCCTGTGGTAGCTTGGAACAGAGTAGTCAGGCTTAGCTTAGAGTCAATATGTAAAGTGGTTATGCAGCACACAAAGAGTATTAAAGTAAAAACACAACACAAGGAGAATCCCACATAAATTTGGAAAAATAGACCAAAATTTAATAAAGAAAACAAGATAAAAATAAAATAAAAATCCAATCAGTTGAAGCGGATTTATGTAATTTCCTAAGATCCTGTTTTCGTTGCAGACGATCCGGCCAGAGCTTCACTGTGACATTCTCCGTGAGTTCTCCGTGAGTGTCAATGCTATAGCGCGAAGGGTCGAATTGATGGAACTTTGTGTTGGTGGGATGTGCGATCGACAAGTTTTTGAAGCAAACACACCGTTCGTGGTTGCAAAGAGCCCAGAAACATCAATTCAGTTCCACTAAGGCCACACCAAGGGTTTAGGACCTGAGGGGCACCCCTTGGAGGTTAGGGGCTTACTCCAGCCAGACCTGGGTGCTAGCTCAGGTGGTTGGGATCCTGCTATATTCCTGAGACTCTGAACAAGAGGTCAGCAGACTAGCACTTTGAGCCACTCTGGAAGTCCTTGGTTCAAGTGAAGTTCCAGATCCCTCTTACTTAGGCAAGCGGGCGGCAGGGGAGCAGGGCAGCAGTCCAGCAAGGAAGAAGTCCAGCAAGGCAGAAGTCCAGCAGAGTACGGCGAAGCTCTAACCTTTGACGAAAGCCGGTTGCCAGCTTCTTGATGTAAAGCAGCAGCGCGACTGCGCTTCTTATAGAATCACTGTTTGTGCAGCCCATGATTGTATTGAGTTCAAGGCACTGTTTCCATTGTCATGAGGAGGCCGGATTTGGTAAGGCCGAAACGCGTCGACTATAACTTCTATGGAGTGACTGTTGGAATTCCTGAACATTGGGATTTGAATAACCTGCGGATTGTATCGGACATTTATTTCAGTGATGGACTTTTCTCACTGCTGCTAGATACTTTCCTTCTACAACTGCCACTACCTGTATTGGTGACTGCTTGCCACTGGATGGATGGCCAAGCAGCCTATATTTTATGTATCACGGTGCCCAAAGGGAATTTTTGTGGTTTTTATTAGATTTGTATATAATTAGATTTTGTGTAATAATGTTTTTAGGTGATTAGGTGATCTGTTGGCACTATGATTGAATTGATTTAATTGGAATAAAGAAATTACGTTTCAGTGAAAAATTGAAGTTTTTGCTTAGATATTTGGTATATATTTATCCCTGCTGGATATTTTGATTTTTGTATTGAAGTCCAGCAGAGTGGCAGTCATTTCGACAGCACAATAGTCCTTCTTCCTAGCTCAGTCTCTACAGATCCAGACATGTACTGAAAAGTTGGCGTCCGAGGTGCAACATTGATACCAGCTGCCTCCTTAGAAGTGCTGGAAGGTTCTGGAGGTTTCCTTTTGAAGTGCCCCGGTTTCCTGTCTCCCCTGCCCTGGCTCCAGCCTAACTACTGGAGGTATGCAGCCCTTTGTGTGAAAGCAGGGCGCAGCATATTCAAGTGTAAATAGGGCGATGCCCAGTACCACCCTCCCATCCTGCTAATGATGGCCCATCCAGGCACACTTAAGCTCACTATTATGTGTGTCTGTCTAGGCATAATACACAAAACACATTTATCAGCTACACCCAGCTATGTGACGTGGAGACAGGCTGCAGGCACTAAACGGCTAAGGCAGAAACTTTCTAAAAGTGCTATTTTCTAAATTGCTATTTAAGATTGGACACTACCACAAGATAGGATTTCTCCTTACAATTACAAAGACACCAAACATAAACTGCTTACTTGTTCTCATTTGAAAGTTACAGCTTTTTAAATGTAATGAGGTAACCCCAATTTTATCGTACAGGAGAGGTAGGCCTTGCAGTAGTGAAAAACGAATTTAGGAGTTTTTCACTACCAGGACATGTAAATTTAAAAGTACATGTCCTATTTTCATACGCTACACTTTGCCTTCTGGGCTGTCCAGGGCCTACCTTTTGGGTGACTTATAAGTATTAAAATTGGAAGGTTTGGGCCTGGCAAGAGAGTTATCTTGCCAGGTCGAAATGGCAGAATACAATTGCACACGCAGGCTGTAGTGGCCGGTCAGAGACATGTTTAAAGGGCTACCTAAGTGCTCCAGACCCACTAGTAGCCTATATTTTACAGGTCCTTGGCACAAGCAGTGCCACTTTACTAAGGACTTCCAAGTAAATTACATATTCCAATTGGGTATGAGCCAATGCTACCATGTTTTAAGGAGACAGCACAAGCACTTTAGCAGTACTTATCAGTGGTAAGGTGTGCTGAGCCCCAAAGCCCACAAAAACAGGTTCAGAAAACAGGAGAGTGGAAGCAAAAATATGGGAATAACATTGCAAAGGGGGCAAGTCCTAGACAACCCCCTGCAACCAAAAGCCAGGGTATACTTATCAATACCTTGGCAGGTTTCTCTGCTTAGGTGATAGAACATGGACGAAGGTGCTGCTATGCAGGGACATTTGTCATTTCTATTCCTCTCTGAATTCAGTTGGACCCCGCTATTTACACTCTTTTGAGCCACTGAACTGACCCATGGGGAATAACTCTCCTCATTGGTGAACCCCATCTTTGAAGCACCTAACCTTAACTTACTCACAAAGGTGTTAATGTCAGATCAATCAATGCACACGACAAGACACCGTTAAACACAAATGATTTCTTTTCATGCATGAACGAAGTCACATCACCCCTGTTGGATTCCCCCATCATAAACTCCATATCAACAACAGCACGTAGGTACGTGGTCAGGCAAGCTCTGAGACCCAGGTCTGAAGGTTAATGACTGACAGGTCATAGGTGGGGTAACTCTTAGCCGCCAGCCAAACACAAGCTCAGATCAGATACGGCAGCAACACCACAATGGCCCCCAGAAATTGGCCCCAGTAAAGCACAAATGACCAGAGGAGACACATGCATTCCATGCAGCGCCCATGCGCCCCTCAGGCTGGACATCTGGACACGTACTCGCTGACCCACATAGTGTCCATGCCAGGTCAAGGCCCACCTGCATTTACTATCTGAAAATTATATCTACAATTCTTTGTTGACTGTTCGCATATTTCACCAGACAAATAATGTTTTATGCGTTTATTGCTCCCAGAGAAATATATGAAATGTGGATCATTTCAGTCTGCTATGATGGAAAGTCCTTAGAGCCTGGTGCTGGAACTACTGTCCCGGGCATAATGTTTAACAAAACAAACCATTTTGTGTTTTGCCACACGCCTCTTGTCTTTTGTTTTTAAGGTAAAATCTAATTTGAGCAACAGATGCATCCCATTAGGCACACATTATCAACATAGCCAACAAGGTGATGTGGCCCATTCCACCCCTTGTATCTGAGTTCTGTCCCCGACCCCAAGAAAAATCTGACCATAAGGTCAATAACCAACAGTCTACTGGCAGCTGTCAGTGTAAAGAGTCAGGCCCAAAGCATTCAAGGGTTCTCTGGGCTCTGCAGTTTCTCAGTGGGGGGGGGCAACAGGCCTGAGTGTTTTGCACCCTAAATCCACTCTTCTTCCCACCACACTGAGACTGACTACTCATCCCAAAGCCTGTACCCTGGGGCCAAACAAGGGTGAGTCCTCCCTCACTCTGCCCCTACATCTGAGGCCTTGTACCCTTCACTTGTGAGTGGCCCCCCCCAGAAATCTGAACTGCAAGGGCATCCTGGGCAACCACCCCTCCCAGCTCTTCTGACACCCGAGGATATTCATTCCCCAGAATGCAGTCTATAGGCATATGAGGATTAACTATGACCCTCCTCTGGGTCACATCCCCACCCCATTTCAGGGATACTAGGGCTGTGTGGCAGACAAGGACCCGCCCCTGGGCCTTAGTTATCCTGCACACCTATCTGGTGTACTGCTCAGGGGTAACCAGCCTTTCGACTAACGCAGCCCGGATACCCCCAGTGTCCCTCAGGGCAGTGACTGAGTCCCCATTCACCTTGATCTAGTAAAAGAGATGACTGACACCCCTAGGGATTACCACTCTACCCTCTGGGTTCACCTACCAAAGGAGATTAGGGCAATATCTACCTCCTGCCCCTAGGAATTATTTACCCCTAAGGCTATATTGGCCACCCCTCTAGAGGTTCCACCAGTGGGTAGTTTCTTAGGACAGGGTCCCCCTGTTTGTGACCTAGCTGAGAACAAGCAAAATAGTAGGGTTAGAAGTAGGGCAGCCTGGGCCACTGCCCACCAGAACCTCCTTCCTGTTTCTCAGAAGGAGCATGGGACCCCTTTCCTCTCCCCTTATTCTGGGACTTGCTTGAGTCTCCCTTGACCGCCCCCTCACTCTGCTGGGGGTACCTGAACCACCTTTCTTGAGGCTACTCCCAAGCACCTTCTTATGGACACCGGTGCTTATTAGTGGTCCATCTCCTTAGCAATCTCCCTGGGACCAGTGAGCTTACTATCAATAAGGGGTTGGTGCAGATCTGCAAAATAAAGACGTAATATGTGTTATCCTGCAATCAAGTTATATAGCCCTAGGTAATCCTTCACACCACTGCCTTTCACCCAACCATCAAGGAATCCACATAATCCTCCCAGTACTGATGATCCAGCTTTTGGTTGTATCGAAATTTCTGCTTGTACTTTATGAGGCCATAAGACCTGACAAGGTTTCCTTCATTAGGGGATACCTCATCATTCCCCTCTTCTCTAGAGGCACAGTGTATTTGCATGTCCTGGTAGCGAAAAACTTTTAATTTAATTTTGTTTTTCACTACTGCAAGGCCTGCCTCTCCCGTAGGATAGCATTAGGTTAACTTATTACTTTTAGTAAGTAATAACTTTCAATTGGGAGCAGGTAGAAATGTTGAGATTAGTGTCTAACCAATTGTACTTTAAAACCCTCTTTAATGGTAAAGTTCGATTTTAACTCATAATTCTGAAAATGCCACCTTTAGAGAACTGTCATGCTATTGTCCTAACCATTTGGTGCCTGCAGCCTGGATCACATCACTAGGTATAGTGTGCAGTTAGTCTTTGTGTATTGCTCCCAGACAATGAGATAAAGAGCAATAATAGCTGGCAGGATGAGCCATCTCTGACCTGATGGGGGTAGGTGCTGTCAGCTACCACACTTCCTCAAAACAAAATGCTCTGCTTAGCACACTCACAATTTTTTTTGACACTAGTCTTTCGTGACCCCAGACAAGCTGGTTAAGGATTGTAAGGAAGGGAATTCCGAAGACTTCTGTGAGTGGAAACCTCCCGAACCTTCTCCTTCTTCAAAGTGGGCACCCAACTCCTCAGTACACCTCTGGACCTGTTGAAGACTCAGGAGGACTGTACTGCTGCACTGCAAGAAGGATTGCAACCTTGTTGCCCTGTTGCTTGATTGAAAGGACTGGACCTACATTTTGATCCCGGGATGACTAGAGTGACTCCAAGGGTTAGTTGGCTGGCCCCCTGATCAGAGCCTCAGGGAGAGAAAAGACTCCCAATCTTTTGAAACAAGCAGCTGGACTCTGCTTGCTGTGTGTCTTGCCCTTCAAGTGGTGCCACCCCAGCCCTAGACCCTAGGAAGTGGGCCTGAAGGTGCCCTGTCAGCCCAACTGTGGTGCTGTAAGCAGAACTGATGCAGTGCCATGCACCTCCTCACAGACACTTCAGAATCACCGCTACACAACTTATCCCCACCGCTGAACCTTGCATCACAGCACGCAGCTTCCTCAAAACCGGGCATAATGTTTAATTAAACATGTGCGACTGTGCGACGCACTGTGCGATGCATGCTTGACACAGGCCTTTACATCTCAATCCCTCATTGTCAGCATTCTCAACGATGACAGAGGGCTTCACATTGGAGCCCCGTAGCATCTTCAGAACCACTGATGCATGGTACATCTTTGACACATGACGTCCCACTGTAAGCCCCTCATTGACAGCATCTCCAAAAATGATGCAGGAATATGCCTCACAGCCTTGCACCAGGCACAACGGATCCTTGACACAGGATCTCACAAAGCTTCACAAATGAAGATTTAAGAGACTTTAGGCCTGATTTAGATCTTGGCGGACGGGGTTCCTCTGTCTCAAATGTCACGGATATCCTGTCCACCGTATTACGATTCCATTATATCCTATGAAAATTCTAATACAGAAGATAGAAAAAACGTTACGTTTGTGACAGAGAAACCCGCCCGCCATGATCTAAATCAGGCTCTTTGTTCAGTGGTCCCAACTTGGTCCCTTTGTCTGGCCCACGCTCCATCCCAGCCAGCCTCAACTTGTGTACTACTCATTGTTTTTTTGCAGTTTTAATAAGGGGTAGGTAGAAATTTTAATTCTGTTAACAGAATTGGAGGAATTCAGTAATTCTGCGTTACTCATGTAATGCAGAATACATGAATGAATAAAAAGCCACTACAGAATAAGGACCAGATGTACAAAATTCTGTTTTTGCAGTTCCTAAATGGCAAATCCTAAGAAATCGTTATTTAGGAAATACAAAATGGAATGTATAGAAATAGAGATTTCCTAATAGGGATTCCTACGGAATAGGAATCGCTATTAGGAATTTGCTACTTTGGAATTGCTGCACCATTGATTCCTATTTACAAATGGTTTTGTACTTCCAAATTTGTGATTTACTGAAAGGAAATTGCAAAGTAGGAAAAGCCAAACTAAGGGTGCTTATGGGCCTACCATCTACTTGATGCACCCCAAACAAAGTGGTGCATATTTAAAGCACACAAATGTCCTAGGTGCATGTGTGGCTACATGGTCCTTTAAAAATGAATTTTAGGTGCTGTTAGAAATGGGGTTTCTGGTTGGCTAGGGCATGCACCTCAGCCAGGCAGAACCCACCCACTCTAGTCAGGGCAAGGGAGTTACACGTCCAACATAACCCCTACTCACCCCCTTTGTAGCTTGGCACGAGCAGTCAGGCTTAACCCGGAGGCAATGTGTAAAGCGTTTGCACCACACACACACACATGTGACGCAATATCCCCACCACAAAGGAAACACAACACCAGATTATATGAAAATATACTGTATTGTACACAACGTAATTATTAGACCAAACACATAACAGTACTATCCTGCTACCTTAGCAGTTGTCAGAACGTTACACATTAGTTACTCTGCAAACTAGCAGTAGTCACACATAACACACAGGTTACTCTGTATTCTGCAACATAAGCAGTAGTCAGGAAACACGTTATCACATTAGAACACTTGTCATAAGAATATCATAAAACGCCCATAGTAGGAACATTAGAAAATCTATGGCAAGTTAAGGAAACATATTAGCAAGTCATGTCCATAAAAGGAACATGTGCACATATATGTAAAAGCATCATAGAACAGGTAGGCAATATATCATAACTGGCAAAGTCTGTAGAAAGAACTTCCATTATAGTTATATTGGTTGCTTTAAAAAGTACCAGTCTCGATGAGGAGGCACTTCCAGTGCCTAAAACGACCAATGGAGCCCCCGGAGCTCCTCTGCGCAAAACGGGGGCCCCCCTGATCTCCTGGGGTCAGAGGAGGGTGGCACGCTCCTCCTCGATGCCAAGAACGGGCCCCTCTGGGGACCGTAAACACTGGGGGCCCCCCTAGGGCTCCACCGGCCCTCTCGAAGGGGGGCCCAGGTCAGGGAAATCTCTGAAGGGGGAGGGGGAGGGGGGCACCACGCACCCACTCCTGGTTGAAAAACGGGCCCCTCTGGGGACCCGCTAACTCCTGGGGTCTCCCCGGGCCTCTACTGGCCCTTACACGGGAGAGACACCCAAACAAAATGCTACTGGACCACGAGGGGGCGAACCAGGGAGCCGGCGGGCAGGGCGAGCCTCCGGTGAGGCTGCCGCCCGGCCCGTAGTGGCAGGAGAGTCCTCCGGGACTCCCGCAAGCGAGGGAGAGGTGTCCTCCTCTCCCTCGAAGTCCCGATGACGTCGTGGCCCAAGGAGGGGCCTGCTGGTGCCCCGGGGGCGCTCCTCGGAGCAATCCCTACCCCGGGGGCACCGCTAGGAGTGCACTGGCTCCTGATGACAAAAAGAAGGTTGTCTTCGTGCCCTGGGGGGCACCGGTAAACGTGCAACACTCGCGCTTTACCGAATTAACTTCTCCGGGCTGCGTCGGTGATCCGGGGAGCATTCATAATGTGTTTTTAAGGCGCCAAGTACAATCTGAGGCCCGGGCTGCGGCGGTGATCTTCTGCAGCAATTATCCGAAAGAGCGCTTTTCCCCAAGCGCTAAGGCAATACTATAGAAGATCGGTGAAGGGGCCAGGGGCCACAGCACCCTGCCCCTGGGAACAATAAGCAAGGAAAAGGTACAGGGCTGGTGGGCCCAGCTACAGGCCAACACAAGGGGTGTAGATGATGGCAGTTCCTCCTAGTGACCAGGCAGGTCAGCACAGCAGCAGCAGTCCAAGGCGGTTTCCTGGTGAGTCCATTCATCAGCGTTCTGTGTCCAGTTTCAAGTTCCAAGAATGTTCAAATTGTGGGGAAAATTCCCCTGTACTTATAGTCAGTTCTTACAGTGTTTTACAATGGTAGGGAGAGGAGGTTCCAGCCAGTTACAACTGGTTCTGGGAGTGCCCCCTCTCTCCTTTCAGCACAGGCTTCAAACATCAGTGGGGGGTTAACGACCCTATTGTGTGAGGCCAGGGCACAGTTTTTACAAATGCAGATGTGCCCCGCCTCTCCCTTCTCTCAGCCCAGGAAGACTATTCAGTATGCAGATGCACCTCGGTGACACCTCCACCCTCCCTGTGTACAGGCTGTCTGAAACATATGCACAAAACCCCAACTGTCACTCTACCCAGACGTGGATTGGAGTCAAGCTGCAAAACACCAGAGTCATAAGCACAGATAAATGCGCACTTTCTAGAAGTGGCATTTCTGTGATAGTAATAAAAAATACACCCACACCAGTAAGCAGCATTTATTATCACCATCACAATCATACTAAACACGCCTACGCTACCCCTCATAAATCAGACAATATCCCTTACACATAAGGCAGAGCATTTCTAATGCAATCCTATGAGAAGGCAGCACTCACAGTAGTGAGACACCAGTTAGGCTGTTTGTCACTACCAGGACAGGCCATGCAATATGGCACATGTCCTGCCTTTCTACATACATGGCACCCTGCCCATAGGGCTAGCTAGGGCGTACCTTAGGGGTGACTTACATGTAATAAAAGGGGAGTTCTGGGCCTGGCAAGTAAGTTTAGATGCCAGGTCCTTGCGCTAGCAGGCCTGAGACAGGTTTGAAAGTCTACTTCGGTGGGTGGCGCAAGCAGCGCTGCAGGCCCACCAGTAGTATTTATTTTACAGGCCCTGGGTATAGAGATACCACTGTACAAGGGACTTATAGGTAAATTAAATATGGCAATTAGGTATAAGCCAATCATACCAACTTTAGATGGGAGAGCACCTGCACTTTAGCACTGGTCAGCAGTGATAAAGTGCTCAGAGTCCTAGAGCCAACAGCGAGAGGTCAGAAAAACCAGGAGGAAGGAGGCAAAAAGATTAGGGATGACCATGCGTATGACCAAAAGTTCAACACAACCCCCTACCAGCCAAAAGCCAGGGGAGAACAATCAATACCTTGATGTACTTCCCTGATTGGGGTGATAGAACAAGGACCCAGGCCCACAACAGCAGGGGCATGTTCCAGTTCTACGCCTTCCTTACTCCACTTGGATCTCTCTGTCAATGCTTCCCAGGCAGCCTAGACCAACCCACGGGGGTTCTCTAGCTGCCAATGGCCAGAACCAGGCCCCAGGCCATCTAGGGGCCTCTGGTCTCTGAAACCATAACGAGTGGGGGGCGGTGGCCCCAGGTGCAAAGCAACCTGTCTCCACTCCACTTCCAATCAGTTCAGGGGCTCTATCCTGCCACTGATCCACCAACCTAGGGTCCACACCGATAGGTTCTCCAGGGGCTAGAGGCGAGGCTCTCCTCCCTCTACCCCTCCGTCTAGGATCCCGCCCTCCTCTCCTAGGAGGGGTATCACCAGAATCCACACTTGCCAGGGTGCTGGGTACAGCAGCACTGCACAACTTTCTCGCCAGCCCAGGATCACTACCTGGCGACTGACCACCCAACCTAGGGATGACACCCTTGGGTTGCATCAGGGTCCGGGGCGGGCTTCCCCCTCCCTGAACCCCACTTCCAGAGTCCTGCGTCTCCCCATCTCGGGGAAGCCACCAGAAGTTTCACACGGGGGTGAGCACACTAACCGCCCCCCCAACCAGATCAGAGTTTACCCCCTGAACCTGTCTATCTAGTCCAGGGACGACACCCTTAGACTGGACCATTGCCCAGCGAACCAGGACTTCCTTGGGAGCACACCTACCCCCAACCAGATCAGAGCTTACCCCCTGAATCTGGCAATCCAACCCAGAGTCACTACCCTGCGGTTGAACCACTGCCTGGTGCACCAGGACTTCCTTGGGAGCACACCTACTCCCCATCAGGTCAGAGTTTACCCCCTGAACCTGATCATCCAACCCAGAATCACCACCCTGCAGTTGAATCATTGCCTGGCGCACCAGGACTTCCTGGGGGGCACACCTACCCCCCACCAGGGAAACACCTTCCCCAAGGGCCACACAAGAGTCTGGCTGGCGCAGGTCTCCTGACCTCTGCCCATCTGACAGAGTCTGGATTCCGCCCGGCCCAGAAATGGTCTCACCAAGGTCATTCCTGGGGGGCTATGCTCTCAGAGCTGACCCCTGACCCTCCAGGTTCTCCACTGGGGCCCGCAGCCCCCTCTCAACCCTATGCCTGGATTTCCGCCTCCTCCGCTGTAGAGCGAGACCACCAGACACCAGGACCGGCGGAACGCTATCACCAGCCACCCGCCCAAGTCCTAATGACAAAATGGGATCCTTCTGAACAGCTGGCCCTATGGCATAGGCTAGGCTCACCTCCTGGCGTTCACTCATGGAACCTTCCAGGACCTGGGACGGGATCTCGGGCACCTTGGGCCTCAACCCAGCCCCATTCCCTCTCCTCTGAGACGGGACATGGGGTCCCTCACCCACCCCAGTCCACTGGGACCTACCTGGGACACTCCATTCCTTTCCCACCCCACCTGGTTGGGAAACACCTAGACCACTCTCATTAGGAACACCCCCTAATGCCACACCAGACCCTCTGGTACGCAACCAGAAGTCTGCCTCCTTTGCAAGCTCCCTGGGGTCAGAGAGCTCACACACTGACAAGTGTTGGCGTAACTCTGAAAAACAACAACGAAGCAGGTGCTCTCTGACAATCAGAACAAACAGCCCTTCAAAATTGTTTACTGTGCTACCCTTCACCCATCCATCTAGTGCAATGCAGCAATCCTCCACAAACTCCTCCCAAGACTGGTGGGACAGTTTCTTACCACCCCTAAACCTTTTTCTGTATTCCTCAGGGGAAAAACCATACTTCTCAATCAGTGCGTTCTTCATAGTGGAGTACCCCTCCCTGTCACTCTCTTCTAGAGTCAGTAGGGCATCCCTCCCCTCCTCAGGAATAAAGCTCCCTAGGCCAGTTCCCCAATCCTTCTCAGGGATCCTGCGCTCAACCAGATCCCTCTCATATTCCTTTAACCACTGACGTATGTCACCCCCCTCTTGGAACCTAGGTACCAGATCTATGGGTATGTGAGGAACATCTTTGCTACAGTACTCTACATTGCTGCCACCACTGCACTCCACCTGCAGCGCTGGTGAGTCCAGAACCTTCAGACTGCGCTCTAGAGCAAGTCTTTCTCTGGCAAAGGCCCTCTCTGCCTCTGCCATCCTCTCCTGTACTAAGGCCTTCTCTACCTCAGCCCTTCTCTCCTCAACAGCTAGGCGCGCTAACTGCAACTTCAGGTCCCTCTCTTCCCGCCTATCTCTTAGCTCATCAGGCGTCAAGGAATGAGAGGTAGCCCTGCTTCTTACACTGGACCCAGCAAGGGACTCCCTATCACTTGGGCCTTCCCTGTCAACTGGCATCCCCAACCGGTCATTCTCACCCTCCTGATCAGTCTCTCTACCAGTCTCTAGGGATGAGGTCTGGGAGCCCTCCCATTGGGAACCCTCGCTACACTCAGGATCCTCTGGGTACCCCCTAAGCACACTCCCTCCCTGGGTATATGTCACAAACCTTTCAAAGAAATTCAGAGATCTCCTGAGGTCCCCTTCTACAGGCAGCCCTCTCTCTCTACAGAACCCCTCTAATTCCTCCTGCGTGTAAAACGGCAGGTCCTCTAAATCAAAGGTAAGCCCCATCTTGAAACAGTACAAATAACTCAAATGTGACAACCACAATACCCAAGCGTGAGAACTGAAAACAGGAAAAATGACCAAAGAGAGAAAGTTAAGAGAAGCCAAACATGTGATGGTCTAAACGCAATCCTTGTAGTGAAATAATGAGTCACAATGGTATTGTGCAAGTGCAAGTCCTATCCTCACCGCTGACGACCAATGTTAGAAATGGGGTTTCTGGTTGGCTAGGGTATGCACCTCAGCCAGGCAGAACCCACCCACTCTAGTCAGGGCAAGGGAGTTACATGTCCAAGATAACCCCTGCTCACCCCCTTGGTAGCTTGGCACGAGCAGTCAGGCTTAACCTGGAGGCAATGTGTAAAGCATTTGCACCACACACACACACATGTGACGCAATATCCCCACCACAAAGGAAACACAACACCAGATTATATGAAAATATACTGTATTGTACACAATGTAATTATTAGACCAAACACATAACAGTACTATCCTGCTACCTTAGCAGTTGTCAGAACGTTACACATTAGTTACTCTGCAAACTAGCAGTAGTCACATATAACACACAGGTTACTCAGTATTCTGCAACATAAGCAGTAGTCAGGAAACACGTTATCACATTAGAACACTTGTCATAAGAATATCATAAAACGCCCATAGTAGGAACATTAGAAAATCTATGGCAAGTTAAGGAAACATATTAGCAAGTCATGCCCATAAAAGGAACATGTGCACATATATGTAAAAGCATCATAGGAAACATATTAGCAAGTCATGCCCATAAAAGGAACATGTGCACATATATGTAAAAGCATCATAGAACAGGTAGGCAATATATCATAACTGGCAAAGTCTGTAGAAAGAACTTCCATAATAGTTATATTGGTTTCTTTAAAAAGTACCTGTCTCGATGAGGAGGCACTTCCAGTGCCTAAAATGACCAATGGGGCCCCCGGTGCTCCTCTGCGCAAAACGGGGGCCCCCTGATCTCCTGGGGTCAGAGGAGGGCGGCACGCTCCTCCTCGATGCCAAGAACGGGCCCCTCTGGGGACCGTAAACAATGGGGGCCCCCCTAGGGCTCCACCGGCCCTCTCGAAGGGGGGCCCAGGTCAGGGAAATCTCTGAAGGGGGAGGGGGGCGCCACGCACCCACTCCTGGTTGGAAAACGGGCCCCTCCGGGGACCCGCTAACTCCTGGGGTCTCCCCGGGCCTCTACTGGCCCTTACAAGGGAGAGACACCCAAACAAAATGCGACTGGCCCACGAGGGGGCCAACCAGGGAGCCAACGGCCAGGGCGAGCCTCCGGTGAGGCTGCTGCCCGGCCCGTAGTGGCAGGAGAGTCCTCCAGGACTCCCGCAAGCGAGGGAGAGGTGTCCTCCTCTCACTCGAAGTCCCGATGACGTTGTGGCCCAAGGTGGGGCCTGCTGGTGCCCCGGGGGCGCTCCTCGGAGCGATCCCTACCCCGGGGGCACCACTAGGAGCGCGCTGGCTCCTGATGACAAAAAGAAGGTTGTCTTCGTGCCCTGGGGGCACTGGTAAACGCGCAACACTCGTGCTTTACCGAATTAACTTCTCCGGGCTGTGGGGGTGATCCGGGGAGCATTCATAATGCGTTTTTAAGGCGCCAAGGCCAATCTGAGGCCCGGGCTGCGGCGGTGATCTTCTGCAGCAATTATCCAAAAGAGCGCTTTTCCCCAAGCGCTAATGCAATACTATAGAAGATCGGTGAAGGGGTCAGGGGCCACAGCACCCTTCCCCTGGGAACAATAAGCAAGGAAAAGGTACAGGGCTGGTAGGCCCCGCTACAGGCCAGCACAAGGGGTGCAGATGGTGGCAGTTCCTCCTAGTGACCAGGCAGGTCACAGGTCAGCACAGCAGCAGCAGTCCAAGGCGGTTTCCTGGTGAGTCCATTCATCAGCGTTCTGTGTCCAGTTTCAAGTTCCAAGAATGTTCAAATTGTGGCGACAATTTCCCTGTACTTATAGTCAGTTCTTACAGTGTTTTACAATGGTAGGGAGAGGAGGTTCCAGCCAGTTACAACTGGTTCTGGGAGTGCCCCCTCTCTCCTTTCAGCACAGGCTCCAAACATCAGTGGGGGGTTAACGACCCTATTGTGTGAGGCCAGGACACAGTTTTTACAAATGCAGATGTGCCCCGCCTCTCCCTTCTCTCAGCCCAGGAAGACTATTCAGTATGCAGATGCACCTCGGTGACACCTCCACCCTCCCTGAGTACAGGCTGTCTGAAAAGTATGCACAAAGCCCCAACTGTCACTCTACCCAGACGTGGATTGGAGTCAAGCTGCAAAACACCAGAGTCATAAGCACAGATAAATGCGCACTTTCTAGAAGTGGCATTTCTGTGATAGTAATAAAAAATACACCCAGACCAGTAAGCAGCATTTATTATCACCATCACAACCATACTAAACACGCCTACGCTACCCCTCATAAATCAGACAATACCCCTTACACATAAGGCAGGGCATTTCTAATGCAATCCTATGAGAAGGCAGCACTCACAGTAGTGAGACACCAGTTAGGCTGTTTGTCACTACCAGGACAGGCCATGCAATATGGGACATGTCCTGCCTTTCTACATACATGGCACCCTGCCCATAAGGCTAGCTAGGGCGTACCTTAGGGGTGACTTACATGTAGTAAAAGGGGAGTTCTGGGCCTGGCAAGTAAGTTTAGATGCCAGGTCCCTGAGGCAGACAACTGCGCACACAGGCCCTGCACTAGCAGGCCTGAGACAGGTTTGAAAGTCTACTTCGGTGGGTGGCGCAAGCAGCGCTGCAGGCCCACTAGTAGTATTTATTTTACAGGCCCTGGGTATAGAGATACCACTGTACAAGGGACTTATAGGTAAATTAAATATGCCAATTAGGTGTAAGCCAATCATACCAACTTTAGATGGGAGAGCACCTGCACTTTAGCACTGGTCAGCAGTGATAAAGTGCTCAGAGTCCTAGAGCCAACAGCGAGAGGTCAGAAAAACCAGGAGGAAGGAGGCAAAAAGACTAGGGATGACCATGCGTATGACCAAAAGTCCAACAGGTGCATTTTTGGAAATTGCACATGGTTACCATCTACTTGGAGTCGATGGTAATAGCATTTTCTAAATGCCCATTTATCATTTAGGAAATATTTTGTACATGTGCTTAAGAAATCGCAAATTGGAAATCCCTATTTGTGAGCTCCTATTTAGGGAATCTCAAAATGCGATTTCTGCTGAGTAGAAATTACATTTTGAGACCACATTTAGGTCTTTGTACATGTGGAAAGGCAGTATTGCGTTTCTTAATGGACCAAAATTGAGATTCGGTCTAATAAGAAATGCAATTTCCTTTTGTACATCTGGCTCTTTATTTTAGTCTGCCGTGATTTAAACATAGAGGGCCTGCTCCCTCTTTCAGCACTGTTTAAACCACTGCAGTGCTGTGCATACTCCTTGGTGCCCTCACATAAGCATGAGAGGTCACCAAGGTGTCTACATTGGAGTTGATACCCCGGACAATGAGGGGTATGCACTGCAGTGCATACCCCTTGGTGCCCTTGCATTAGTATGTAAGGGCACTGAGGGGTATACACTATTGAGTATGCACTGCACTGCATACCCATTAGTGCCCTTACATACTTATGTAAGAGTGTGAGGGGTATGCACTGCACTGGAGTGCAAACCACTCGGTGGCCTTACTTACTTATGTAAGGCCACCAAGGACTATCAACTGCAATGAAGTGTAGCACATATACTTTGATGCTCTTACATAAGTATGCAAGGCCACCGAAGGGTATGGACTGCACTGGAGCAGATCCCCTCGTACCCTGACATACTTTTGTAAGAGCACCGAGGGGTATACACTGCCCTGCAGTGCATATCTCTCAGTGCCCTCACATAAGTATGTATGGGCCTGAGTGGTATGCACTGTAGTGGATACCCCCAGTGTCCTTACAGACGTACTTAGGTAAGGGCACCGAGGTGTATGCACTGTACATTGCTGTTCCCCATCTACCCCATTGAGGAATTTTTATGTAATTCTGCAGAATTCCATGGAATGAAACTCTGCCAATTCTGCACACCCTTAGGTTTGATCTCAAATAATTTGCTACATTTAACTCTATTTTTCTAATTTGATGTGGGATTTTTTTGTGTTGTGATTTCACTTTATTACAGTTTCAAGTGCTGCATAAATAATTTACACATTGCCTATAAGGTAAGCTTGATTGTATCATTGCAAGCTACCAGAGGGGTAAGCACAGGTTAAGTTGGAGTTGCTTGTGACTGTACCTGCCAGGAATTGTGGTTTCTGCTTGAGTAGGGTTTCGCCTCCCTCAGCCAGCAACTCAATTTCCAGCAGAGGCATAAATCCATCGCGGTCCCTGGGTTATTTAACAATGATGGAGCGATTGACAATACTACAAAGCCTAGCTGTGAGGCTGGGAAATACTGCACTCTGGCCTTTGGACAAGTATGGGATACATTGTTGCCCCCTGTTAATGATTAGTCCAGAAGAAATGAAGATAAAACCATTTTTTGATAAATCGCTCTAAAGCCACTGTGACAAATCAGTGAAAGAAAGAGCAAAAGAGGCCATCTACCTTTCGCATTATGCAATTGTGAGACTCCAGCTGTATTTCAGTTTCCTTTGTTTTTCTTCTGGACAGTTTTTTTAATAGGAGTGGTTGATAAACTCCGCTCTGCCACCTGAGATGACGAACTTTGCTGCTCACCAATGGTAAGATGAGGGAGAACTGGCATTCCCTAGTGCAATTTTTGAGTGCTAGGAGTGCCCCCAGTTAATTTTTGTCACCCCGAATGGTCACAGGCAGTCACGGCTATTCACTGTGAGAAACCTGCCGCTCGAGTAGAAGATTTTTTTGAGCGGCACCAAAGAAACTCGAGAAGCAGCACCATCTGACAGGCAGCCTGGTGCTGTTCGCGCTGATTTTTTAGCGCAGGACAAGCTCCTCGCACTGAAAATCAGCATGAGCAGCTCAACGGAAGCTCCACAGAATTTCTCTGAGTATTCATGTACCTCTGAAATTCCACAGAGTGAAACTCAGGGCGTTCCACCCACCCCTAGATTTTAAAGAAAGGGTCAGTTTTAATGTTCAAATGTGAGCTAAGCAAAATGGTTGTTCTCAAATGTTTTTCAGGCTGCATTCATAGGATCACATTGCTTTGTTTCTTAAGGCAATACTTTATATTATGTTTGGAGTTCTCATGAAAATTCAGTGCATGAACAAACTTTTTTCCTAGAATTTCCTGGACAGATAGAGCTCATGCATGCACATTGAGCTTTTACATCTTTGGTGTTTTCGCTCTACCTCTTCACAAAAATACACAATCCAGTAAAAAGTAGTGAAGAACGAAATACCAGACATATGTATCACACATTTGCTCTATATGGGGATTATGAGGAGAAATTGTACTTTTTCAACATCTTTCTCCCTGGACAATTCTGCACCGAAATCCAAACGTATATTGGATTTCTAATTTGGAATCTTTGGCAACGAAAGGTGACTGAAGTTGTAAATTGAGTAAAATTTGTGTTTTCAATGAAATGCACATTTCACCCTTAACAACAGAAGTTTAAATGATGCTTCTGTAACAAACAGACGGACAAGTAT
This sequence comes from Pleurodeles waltl, assembly GCF_031143425.1. Taxonomy (NCBI): domain Eukaryota; kingdom Metazoa; phylum Chordata; class Amphibia; order Caudata; family Salamandridae; genus Pleurodeles; species Pleurodeles waltl. The sequence goes on from NC_090442.1 coordinate 326,753,034, forward strand.
TTTAAACTATGAATCGTCCACTTTTGCAGCTTGATCGGTGCCCCTCGGCAGTGTGTATATAACAAAATCTTTAAAACATTGCATTTCACTCCTTTCACTTTGATAGAGACACTACTAGACTGCAAAGAAACACAACTGAAAGAATCTAATATGAAGATATAGTTTTCGTCTGGGGAAAAACGAAACAAAGGAGCATGGAAAAGAGGGTCTGATAGATGAATGGGAAGGGGGGGTGAAATGAATGAAGCCGATGGATGCATGAAAGAAAGGATGGACGAATGGAATGGTGAAGATGGGTGAATGGGAAGGAAAGATGGAGGAATGGAAAGGAAAGATGGAGGAATGGGAAGGAAGGATGAACGAAGGATGGATGAATGGGAAGGAAGGATGGCTAGAAGGGAAAAAGGAAGAAAGGCAGGTAAAGCAAAGAAAGCAAAGGGAAGGATAGAAGGAAGGATGGAGAGAATGAATGGCGAGAAGGATGATGAATGGATGTGTGGGTCGAAGGATCAAATTCACGAAACATTGAGAAGGGAAAGGCATCATTTGACCACACTGTTTTTTGAATTTTTGTTTCATCTTTTTTAGCTCAAATATGCATTACCCATGTGGTCTTGTCACCTACTCTGTAAAAATACATTTCTAAGGCGTCACAACAAGTAACAGATTTAAAGACTCAAACACTTACGACTCCAATAGAAGCTACAGTTAAATTAGTTAAAACTATTGCTTCGAAAGGTTCAAAGGACACACGTCTGCATACTCCACACTGTCTGCCCAGCCTCAGCAAAGTCCATCTACCATAACCTCAAAGGTTACTCTTGTGAAGCAATTCCAGGCAATCTCTTCAGCAGTGAAACCTTGAAGCCACCAGAACCTACAGAGTAATTTTGGACTATCAGTGTCTTGACCCCTGCTAATGATCAGTCCAGAAGAAATGAAGATGTAGCAATGTCGTTTTTTGTTGCTTGGGGTCATTAGACAATGCGCTCATCTCCAGGCCTTGGAACGCACAAAAAGGCAATTTTAATCTGTGACACCTATTAGTCCGTACAGCAATTTTCTCCTCATACACAGCACAATAATCGTTTCTGACAAGCTTATTCCAGGTTAAACAAATATAGATGGCTGGTGTCGCACATTAATTAATCTAGTCAGGGCAGCTTGTCCAATGCGCCTTATGATCTTCATTCCACCATTTCTTAAGGCTGTTGTTTTTATGTGATATAAAAAAAAAATTTAATGACGAGACCGAGATTCTCATTATTAGAAATGGCGTCTCTAGTTGGCAGAGGTATTCACCTTTGTCCAAATACGGACCACAATCCTAGTCAGGGTAAGTAACACACAATTCAAATTATCCTGTGCCCACCTTCTGGTAGCTTGGGACTGAGCAGTCAGGCTTAGCTTAGAAGGCAATGTGTAAAGTATTTGTGCAATAATCATACAGTAACACAGTGAAAACACCACAAAAATACACCACATAAGTTGAGAAAAATATATGATATTGATCTGGTTAAATTAAGGTAAAAGACTATAAAGATACAATAAGCACAAGTTGAGATCTCACTTTTGCAAGATTAAAAAGAGTCTTAAATCTTAGACATTAACAGTTGTCTCTTGTTTGCACAAAGTACCTGGTTTGCATCCAAAATAACATGCACAGAGACCGCAGAGGAGGAGTTGTGTGGACAAATAGGGTCTGCATCGGAATTTCAGGCGTGGCACAGACGATGCGTTGTTTCCCCTGCAAGGGGCTTTGTGTCGATTTCCAGGGCGCAGTCTTTGTTCCTCACTGCAACGCGGGGATCTTTTTGATGTCCAGGGACGATGTGTGGAAATCCTGGGCGTGCAAGATGAAGTCATAGGTGTTGCGTTGATCTGGTAGGCGATGCGCCAAATTTTCTGTAGCACGGCAGGCTCTGCATCGATTCTTCACTTGGGAAGTCGGGCTGCGTCATTCCGGTACGGCTATGCATTTATCCAGTAGGGCTGTGTGTCAAATTTCCGATCGCAAGGCAGGTGCTGTGTCGATTCTTCGCTCAGGAAGTCGGGCTGAGTCGTTCCAGTTCGGCTGTGTTGTGATTTCTCCATCGCACCATGGCAGTGCATTGCTTCCGACAGGCTGTGTGTCTATTTTTGGAGCACAATGAGTTCCTTGAAGAGGTGAAGTCTTTTTGGCCCTGAGACTTCAGAAAACAGGAGGCAAGCTCAATCCAAGCCTTTGGAGAGCACTACTCAGCAAAGTCAGAGGACAGCAGGGGAACAGCAGGGCAGCAGTCCTTCTCTGCAAAGCAGTCCAGATGAGTCCTTTGGGCAGCCAGGCACTTCGTCTTGACAGGTTGCAGTTTCAGGTCCAGAAGTGTCCGATTTGGTGGGGTCGGAGACCCAGTTTATATACCCAAAAAAGCCTTTGAAGTGAAGGAGACTTCAAAGAGTGGTTTTGAAGTGCACAAGTTCCCCTTTCAGTACAGGTCTATCTGCCAGGGTCCAAGTAGGGGCGTAGGCAGTCCATTGTGTGAGGGCAGGCCATTAGCCTTTGAAATGTAAGTGTCAGGCCCTCCACCCTTCCAGCCCAGGAAGACCCATTCAGTATGCAGATGAGTGCAGGTGTGACTTAGTGTCCTGTGTTTGTGGTTGTCTGGGTGAAATGCTCAAGGAAACTGACAACCAGCCCAGCCCAGACGTTGATTGGAGATAGGATGTAAGGCACAGATGGTTTTGTTTTGCTTGAGTGCAGAGAAATGCTCACTTTCTAAAAGTGGCATTTCTAAAACAGTAATATAAAATCCAACCTCACCAATAAGCAGGATTTTCTATTACCGTTCCGGCCATATTAAATATGATCTGGTTACCCCTTTCTGATCAGAATCCACCACTCAAACAGTATGTGAGGGTAGCCCTAATGCTATCCTATGAAAGGAGCAGGCATCACAACAGTGGAAACACTTTTACAAGTTTTCCACTACCAAGACATATGAAACACACATGTACCTGTCCTGCCTTTTACCTACATAACACCCTGCCCTATGGGTTACCTAGGTCATACTTTAGGGGTGACATCTGTAGAAAAAGGGGAGTTTAAGGCTTGGAAAGTACTTTTAAATGCCAAGACGGAGTGGCAGTAAAACTGCATACACAGGCCTTGCAATGGCAGGCCTGAGACATGGTTAAGGGGCTTCTTATGTGGGTGGCACAATCAGTGCTGCAGACCCACTAGTAGCATTTAATTTACAGGGCCTAGGCACATTTAGTACAGTTTACTAGAGACTTACAAGTAAATCAAAAATGCCAATTGGGTATGAGCCAATGTTACCATGTTTTTAGGGAGAGAGCAAATGCACTTTAGCACTGGTTGGCAGTGGTAAATTGTGCAGAGTCCTAAAACCAGCAAAAGCAGTGTCTGAAAAGTGGAAGGAGGCAGGCAAAAAGTTGGGGGATCACCACCCTAAGGCTGTCAGGACTAACACTAATTCTCTCACTTATAAAAGCCAAACCCTTCATTCTTCTCTATTCTTATTTCAGGCAGTCCAAAGCCTTAAATAGCAGAAAATAGCCTTCAATATCATGGGTTGCATTTTGAAACATTTTTGTGAATAAAGATGAGAGGAAAATATTTATTTTGTGTCATATGCTGCACTGAATTTACCTGTAGTAGGAACTCTAAGTTGATTTGCAATGAAAGATACCTAAATGAGGGTGTAGAAAATATGAAGACATTATGGGGGTCATTCCGACCCCGGCGGGCGGCGCCTGCCGGGCGGAAACCTCCAAAAGACCGCACCGCGGTCAAATGACCGCGGGGGTCATTACAACTTTCCCGCTGGGATTTGCAGGGGTGCGACGGGTGCAGTGGCACACGTCGCGATTTTCAGTGTCTGCAAAGCAGACACTGAAAATCCTTGTGGGGCCCTGTTAGGGGGCCCCTGCACTGCCCATGCCAGTGGCATGGGCAGTGCAGGGTCCCCCAGGGGCCCCACGACACCCGTTCCCGCCAGCCTCTTGCCAGGAACAGGCTGGCGGGAAGGGGGTCGGAATCCCCATGGCGGCGCTGCAAGCAGCGCCGCCATGGAGGATTCCCTGGGCCAGGGGAAAACCGGCGGGAAACCGCCGGTTCCCCTTTTCTGACCGCGGCTTTACCGCCGCAGTCAGAATGGCCCGGGAAGCACCGCCAGCCTGTTGGCGGTGCTTCCTCTGCCCTCCACCCTGGCGGGTTGAAACCGCCAGGGTCGGAATGAGGGCCTATGTCCCATTACCATACCAATAAATACAAAATAGCTTTGTGAAAGAAAGTTTTTAGGCAAGCCAAATATTAAAACCCTTATTGTTGATGTTCAAATAATTTATGTTTTTATCTGCTGAAATGTTTCATAGAAATTGTAAAGCTGATACGTGACATGGAATTGAGTCATTTTCTGCTCCAACCTGTCTCCCAGGAGCATCTTGCATGCTTTTTTTAAGGTAAGGTATTTGTCGCAAACAATCTCCACGCAGACGGCCAGTAAAATACATTTGGCATAATGTACATGATTTTTACGGAAATAATGTTTATTGCATGAGAAGAAAATGACTTGCACCAACACACTTCAATCTCTGTATGTTATGTTTAGAATATATTCACTATTTAACTTACTGTAAATATCTTTTGTTTTTTTACCTCTTCTGCGACCTTGGGATTGCTGACTAAGCTTTAGCAATGTATGGCCTTTTTAAAATGGTGTTTCAATTCCCTCCCTTAGCTGTCGTTGTTAACAATGGACTCTCCTTACATCCTTCGGTTAACCAGGCTGACACAGTTAGCAATGAATTACAAATAACCGGTACACCACGTTTGTCTAATTACCTGTGAAGCTGTGAAAATTCAGAAGAATTCGACCTCTAAGATCAAGGCCACTCATATCAAACAGCACGCAACCAAAGTTATGAAAGAGCAGTAGCTACACTGAGAGTTAGTGCAGTATCAGTAACAATGATGCTGTGATTACCATCTCAGTACATCTTTTCCTTAACGCTACGTGTGTGTGTGTGTACGTACCAAACTGTATGCCTAACTGAGCACTTTAAGTGGTGCTATGTTAAACAAGCAAAATAAACAAATAACTATATTAAAAAACTAGAACTTACAATTGAGGCAAATCGCGTCTTGACTAACAGCAAACACAGCAACCAACAAGTCCCATTAGACTACAGTAGTTCAAGATGCTTTCATTTCCCAACCACTCAGCCATTAACATCAGCCGAAGCTGACCAATAGGAGGTGTGGCAGCTGCAACACCAAGAGAGTACTCCGCTGATAATTGAAGCAAGCAGCATTCTCTACTCGGTGTTCAATCACCAGCAGAGTTAATCCCTCCTCCCCATAGTCAGTCTTATTGCCAACCATCAGTAGAAAAGAACAAATAGATTCTTTAGGCAGCTTCAGTCAAGGCAGGTACGTTTCCCTGCATCTGTAGAAAGGAGTCGAGGCTCCCACGAAGCACATATCAGTTTTATCACACTAATAATAATAAAGAGTTTCAATATTCTTGTGTAGTGGTATCTTCCACAACACCTGCTTCCCAGATATCTCACTTGTACAGGAAGGAAACACAACTTCATAACAAATAAGTTTCATTGTTACTTTCTTTACATTATCTGGAATTGTTTTTATATAAATAGCATTCTGATTTATTTAAAACTTAATAAGGCAAGTTGTGGGAGGGAGGTGCCCTCTGTATGATGTACAGCTGTGTCCTCTGCCCTACATGTTCAAACTCCATATACTTTTGATCCTGTTTTTTTAAATAAAGGATCCCGCTACACAGTAACCCTGTTGTGTGCATTGACCTAGGCTCATTCTTTGACAATGAAAGGTTCTGGATCTTGTCCTAAACTGGTAGATGTGGACCAAGAGCACCCTCATAGTGACAAAGGACTACCATCTCTGTTGCAAGTTTAATCCACAGATCATACAGGTAGAAATGTACCATTACAGTGACAGGCTATGTTACTGTGAGATATGAATGTGCGCTAACAGACCCAGTCATCTAGAGTTTCTCTGCTCACAATCAACCTGGAATATGGACTGCTGACATCCCTTGTATTTTACATGTGCATGTATGCTCGGAGTGATAGTAGGAATGCACAATTGATACAGGCTTGTGAATTTCATTTTGGAAGCCCACCGCCAGGACTAGGGTGCAAGATGGAGGAGAAATTGCTTTCCTGAGACAATACAAGTATTTTGCTGGCATCTCCTGGCTGGGAGGGGAGAACACCACATGCAATATTGAGGAAACAGGGGAAGGGATTTCTTTAGACGTGCCAGGGACCTTCCTGATACATTGGACTGTAAATGACTGTGACTGCAGCTGTTGTTACGTAGATGGCAGGGGGTGCAGGATGGGACCTACTGTATCAGGAATCTTTTGAAGGGGCACAGATTCTTGTCTCTCTTTCTGATTTTTGTGAGGATGGGTCATAAATAGTTGGGTGCCTCCTTCTCACACACTTTTGTAGTTCTGTGATGGACGCTCTACCTGGAGACTCTCCTGCTGGATAGAGAAGCACTGCAGACAAAGGCCAGGACTGGAGTTGCCCTGGACAGGGCACATGAAAGTGGAACCAACCTAAACCAGTTCCAAGGAAGCAGAAATGGAATACACATCCTCCGCCTACAAAAGTGGTATAATTATGGAGGCCCAAGACCCATTGGTGTTCATTTTTATGGTCTCTTTTCCTAGGAGGGTTTGGGGGGTTATTCTGCAGAGTACTCAGGGTGTACTATGCAGCCAAGGGTTGGTGTTGCATTACAGTCAACTCCCCAGAGGTGAGGGAGTATCACCTGGAGGCTGTTCTGAAGGAGGAATTACTAGACTGTCCTGGGTGCTAAGACATACTGCCTGTGCACAAGGAAAGGAATATCCAACCCTGTATGAGGAACTGATTGTGAAAGGGACTGATATAATTGACCCTGGTGTGGGGTCATTTGACAAAAACTAGATAACAAATGTCGCCAAAGGAATCACGTACTCCTGGACTTGGCAGTGCAATCTTCTTCACTTATGTAGAATTGAGGTAGTTCCCTCGAGGTACAGTGTGCAAGAGGTAGTCTTTTATGTCCTCCATGCCAAAGAGTCCTCGGTTGAAGGCATGTGTCCATTGATTTAAAAAAGAAGCACCAAGTGCTCATCAGAGTGTCAGAGTGAGCCAACCTGTGAGTCAAGTACTGACGGGAGTGCTGGAGCGAGCTGCAATTTACAGCCAGTTGTCCAAAAGAAGGCCACTGAAAGAAGCATCTCCTGATGTTGTGACTCTCTAAGCCACACATTGCGTGGCCAGCTGCCGCTCAGCTCCCTGGAAGACTGCAGGGTGCCACCTGGAAGCTTCTGGCCACTGGTGAGATCCCTTTGCCATGGGTGGGCTGAACCTGGCAGGTCGCTGCTCCTTCCAAATGAGTGAGAGATTGAGCAGGCCTAAGTCCGAGAGATTGAGTGCTAAAACTACCCAAGGAGGGAGCATGAGCAGCAACTGTAGACCTTAGCTTGAACTATGAAATTGAGAGGGGACCCACAAAGAGACAGGTGGTGAAGCAATCGGATTAGTCGGCAGAGGGACGAATGACTCAAGTATTTGTGCATTACTGAATGTGTAGTGGCATATTATATTTTCTGTGGAATAAAGTACTTGTCCTTTCTACAAAGATAAGCACTGGGGGTGTATTGATGCCTGACTACAATCACACTGACCACGCTAAGAATTCTGACTGCTCACTTATGTTATCACTGAGAGTCAAGAGCAGAAAGGACTGTACTTGGCCGAGTTTGCAGAGCCATAGTAAGACAGGCCCCTTGGACAGCAGTGGCAAAAGGCCTCAACCCCTGCAGGTTGTGGCCCACTTGCCACTGCCTACCCCAGGGGCTCCTGAACGCATTGTGGCAGCAACCTAAAGGCCAGGATCTTACAAGACAGTAGCTCAAACACAATTAAGAAATAATTAAATGCAAGTGTGAACTAGTTCAGTCCATGTATTGCTCTTAAAACTGTGTTTCTGATACATAAATTATTTTCTTATATTTGTCTCTTTAAGCCAACCTCATTCTATCAGCTTTTGAGAATAATTATGACTTTTGAAATTAATAAAAGATGCAAGCTCTTCTGAAAAGGAATGCATCAGTCATTACATTAGAGTTTTGGAAAATCATAAGAAACTGTATTATCTGGATCACTGTCATAGTTTACAAATTGTTAGAGCTGAGTGCTACAAGATATGAACCAATAATAAAAAGTCTTATAATGGAATGAATAGTGAAAACATCTGTATTTAGTGAAACCCTTGCTAAATAATTTTATTTTGCTAGTGCAATAACAGGATCCAATAGTTCTTCCCGATGACAATCAACTACCTGCTTCGTCCCACCTCTCTTTTGCCTTCCCTCCCCACTCCTTCTCGAAACACCATCCTCAAACGTTTTTGACTGCAATAACAAAGTATAATCCTATATTGCAATATGTGGATGGCTAAATTTTGAAAAAATAATACCAATTGGTTGGCATCAAAACACACTTATCCAGTTAAATTATCTATTTCATTTGGGCCAATTAGAAAAAAAAAACAAAGCTCTTAAGAAAGCAAGAGCTGATAATTTTGTGATTGTGGCATGCCAATTAGCAGAAGCAGGCAATATAACACCTGGAACAACATGCGTGCACAATTTGCCAATCCAACCAGTTGGAGAGTATCTCAACTCTTTCATTAGTACTCAAATAGAAGAGTAAACTTGCCAAGAGGTTGCAGAGGTGTGAATGAGATGCAGTCTGCAGCTAAGTTGTGCCTCTCCATAAGGGGGATGTAGAATGCTGTAGAGCTCCCCTGCCTTTGTTACCTTCATCAAGACAAATTTCAGTCTGACAATAGGTGCTGCTGGCCATCACCATGGTGGGCATATGGCACTAGTCTAAGGGCCACATGTACGTAGCTTTTTTCTTGTTGCAAACGGCCCGATTTGCAGAATTGTCCCGTTTGCGCCAAGAAAAAAGCATTTTACTATGTACAGACACTATTTTGTGATTCAGTGATCTATTTAACGAATCACAAAATAGGTTTGCAAGTCGCAATTAGGAAAGGGCTTTCCCTTCCTAATTGTGAATCGCAGTGAAATGTATGATTGTTTTGTACTGTGAATGCGGTCACAAAACAATTCAAGTTAGCACCAATTTCAAATTAGTGCCAACCCATTCCCAAACATTTGTAAATGGTAACAAAAATATTTTTTCAGAGTAGGCACTGGTCTCACGGAACACTGCCTGCTCTGAAAAAATGAAAGGAAAACTTTTCATTTTTGTTTTTGAAATGCAGCCCATTTTCCTTTACAGAAAAAGGGCTACATTTAAAAAAATTTTTTAAAAAAGCTGCTTTATTTAAAAGCAGTCACAGATATGGTGGTCTGCTGTCCCCAACAGGCCACCATCCCTGTAAGTGCAGTCATTCCCAATAGGGTCGCAAGTTGCGACCCACCTCGTGAATATTTATGAGGTACATCATTTGCGACCCCCACTGTTGTACATATGGTCATGCAACTCATAATTTGCAAACGTGTGACAGATTGCGAGTCGCAAAACTCTGGGTCGTACATCTGGCCCTTAGTACCTTACATGATAATTAGAGGCTGCAATTACTGGATATTGTGTGGAGGTTGCTATGTGAGACTTGGGTTGTGTGCAGTGGTTTTCCAGTTTGGTGTAACAGTGAGAGTTAATGAGGAGCAGCAGATGGAAGGAAGGCAGTTTGAAGTCATTATACAGAGGCTGCCAGGTAGCCCGGTGTGGCGAACTGGAGTAGCAAACTGTTCATTTAACTTATGATTTTATCTATTGCTGACTAGTGGGCATTTTTGCTTTGAGGAAGAATTGGTTTATGATTCTCTAAAGCATCATAAACCACATGGGTTTCTCAGCAGATTTAGCTCAATAAAATGAAGGGGAGGACAAGGGAAACCAAATAGGAATAACCAATGACTAACTGTAACGTTCAGTGTGTGACAACCGTAGAGGCATGTATTGAGTTTATTGGCTAGCGCCTACCAAGTCCAAAACAGGATGTTCTTTTTCAAGATAAAAAAACAATGTTCCCCTTGCCATGGAAGTCATCTCCCATGGCAGGGGAGCATTATTTATATTTTACTGTTGCCCCTCACTTTCAGGGCTTGCCTGGCGGTCACGGCACAGTAAAAAATGGCTACATGTCTGCTCATCTGAATTGGGTGGTCTGACACATAGCCATTTCTCCAATGGCCCTTACTCCCCAGGACCGGTGGAGACGTTTGGCAGAGATGGAGTAGTGGTCTGCCTGATAATAAATAGGGCAGCAGGATCACTATGTTGGCAGGGATGGAACTCCATCACCGCTGCAATGGGCTTCCCTTCCTGCCAACATATAAATCAGGCTCTGTGTTTGGATAGCAAAACCTGTGGATGACTTAATCTTAAATCAAACCACCGGGTATGCTAACTCCTTCTGTCTAGCACTAATAAACAGTTTTTTCCAAACTATAGAGCATTAGCCACTGGGACGTAGCTTCAGGGGGATGTTTGGGGTGTTATACCCTCCTAATAAATGTATTTTCTGGCATATAGTAGGATGCAGGTGTTTTTATTTGAGTACGGAGAGGTGCCCGTTGCATTGCACCAGGAATTTTTAAATAAACACAAACAAAAAAAGATCACACACACACTCTCTCCCTCAATCTTTTGAATGTCTTCAAAAACGTTATTTTACAAAATATTGTGTTTTCTCTCACTATCCCTGCCAATATACAGTTGTATCCTTTTCCACAACCCCTTTAGCCCATCTCATGTGCCCTGCTTGTTGTATTTGTTTGAAAATTGGAAGCACACACCCACCTAATCTTACAGACCAAGCTACGACCCTGATTAGCCAGTAGTCATATGCAGTGGCAAAAAAAGGGTTGCCACTGGGCCTGCCGAGTATTAGAGTGAGGTGCCAAAATACAGAATGTGAACTGTGTCAGTCCTTAAGTTTGAGTTGGTGTTTCAGGTGGAGCCCACGGTACTCATTTTAGGGACTGACCCTTATTTTCCTTCAGCAGACTTTGACCAAGAGCAAAAGAAAAAGAAAAAAAAATGGGAAAGGAGAAGGAAGAGAAAGACTGAAAAACAGTGACAAAGAAAGCATTGGTGTACAGTCCTTTTATTCCACTGGGCATTTCCTGGTAACTTCCCCCAGCTCCCTGAGGTTTATTGCAGCAAGTAAGGGGATACGACAAGACAGGGAGAAAGGGAGGGAGGTGGAAGGAAGAGAAAAAGTGATCAGAGAGGTAGATAAAAGGGAGAGGAAAGAGAGGGAGAATGAATGGCTGTAAAGAGAGAGACTGAGCGAGGAAACTAAGGGGGCAGGGATTGCTCGGGTACTTTTACCAGGGCTGCCCCTTTCCAGCCCTGAATGAAAGAAAGCAGGGATAAAAACGAACTGAAACAGTAAAATAAAAGGAAAGGGAGTGCTTGGTGGTGGATGAAAGAGGAATGAGGTGGAATCAAGAATTTGCATCATTGGTGTTTTGGACACCCACCATTCCAGCAAAACTGTTGGTCTGCATTTTGTACAATTTGAGCACTGCCCATGCCGTCTCTCACTGATGCACCCTGTGTTGCATTATTTATAGGTATTTACCCCATCAACTCTTTTCTTTAACCATTCAATCTATCTCGGTATGACACTAAAATTATACTAAAAGTTATTTCCTTAGTTTTGCCCCGCTCGCCCACGGTCGTTGACTGCATGCCACTGCGGTCTGTCTTCTGCGTATAGTGCCCCATCTCTCACTCAAACGCAGCTTCTTTGGCTTGTTATCGGCGCCTCAGTCTCTTATTCTGCCCATTGAAAACAGCAGGTGAGCGCGTTGTGCTCCCAATTAGCGCGTGAGTGTTACAGGCGATGTTCATCTATCATTGCACCGGCCCACACCCTGTACAAGAAAGGGCCATCTGCCTTTACAATGCAGCATAATCTCTTCTATCATTGCTCGTGCTGAACAATTCCTAGAGGTGGGGAGGCCTGGACTTTGTGTGTGCTGTTTTTGGATCCTTCCTCACTCACTAACCTTGTCATAAAATAATGCCATAACACAGAGCTGAACACGGAGACATAATCCGTGTAGCCGCAAATCAAGCCAAGAAATAAAGAACAAACACCATCGCTCCGCTGTTTGAATCATCTATTTTCACATACTTTCTCGGCATCCCGTGTTTATGTTTCTTTTTCCTGTGTCACTTTAACTTGTTTAATGCACACCTTAAACCCATTTAATTGTTAAAGATTCTTTAGCCCAGGGGAAATTTCCTGAGCAATTCAAATCTCTGTGTTTTTTTTAATTGTCCAACTTTGCCAAGGGGGGATTTCAAATCAAATCAAATCATTAACATTTATAAAGCGCGCTACTCACCCGTGCGGGTCTCAAGGCGCTAGGGGGGAGAGGGGGGGTTATCGCTGCTTGAACAGCCAAGTCTTTAGGAGTCTCCGGAAAGCGGAGTGGTCCTGGGTGGTCCTGAGGCTGGTGGGGAGGGAGTTCCAGGTCTTGGCCGCCAGGAAGGAGAAAGATCTCCCACCCGCCGTGGAGCGGCGGGTGCGAGGGACGGCAGCAAGTGCGAGGCCAGCGGAGCGGAGGGGGCGGGTGGGGACGTAGAAGCTGAGGCGTCTGTTGAGGTATTCCGGTCCCTTGTTGTGGAGGGCTTTGTGTGCGTGGGTGAGAAGACGGAAGGTGATCCTTTTGCTGACTGGGAGCCAATGCAGGTGTCTCAGGTGTGCGGAGATGTGGCTGTTGCGGGGTACGTCGAGGATGAGGCGGGCCGAGGCGTTTTGGATGCGTTGCAGGCGGTTTTGGAGTTTGGCTGTGGTCCCGGCGTAGAGGGTGTTGCCGTAGTCCAGGCGGCTCGTGACGAGGGCGTGGGTCACGGTTTTTCTGGTGTCGGCGGGGATCCAGCGGAAGATCTTACGGAGCATGCGGAGAGTGAGGAAGCAGGCGGAGGACACGGCGTTGACTTGCTTGGTCATGGTGAGAAGAGGGTCCAAGATGAAGCCGAGGTTGCGGGCGTGGTCTGCGGGGGTCGGTGCGGTGCCGAGGGCCGTGGGCCACCAGGAGTCGTCCCAGGCGGACGGGGTGTTGCAGAGGATGAGGACTTCCGTTTTTTCAGAGTTCAGCTTTAGGCGGCTGAGCCTCATCCAATCTGCGACGTCCTTCATACCCTCTTGTAGGTTGGTCTTGGCGCTGGCGGGGTCCTTGGTGAGGGAGAGTACAAGTTGGGTGTCGTCGGCGTAGGAGGTGATGATGATGTCGTGCTTGCGTACGATGTCGGCGAGGGGGCTCATGTAGACATTGAAAAGTGTCGGGCTGAGCGATGAGCCTTGAGGTACGCCGCAGATGATCTTGGTGGGTTCTGAGCGAAACAGAGGGAGGTAAACTCTTTGGGAGCGGTTAGCGAGGAAGGAGGCGATCCAGTCCAGGGCCTGGCCTTGGATCCCGGTGGAGCGTAGGCGGGTGATTAGGGTGCGGTGACAGACGGTGTCAAAGGCAGACGAGAGGTCGAGGAGAATGAGGGCGACTGTTTCACCGTTGTCCATCAGGGTTCTGATGTCGTCTGTGACTGAGATGAGGGCGGTTTCCGTGCTGTGGTTGGTTCGGAATCCGGTTTGTGAAGGGTCGAGCAGGTTGTTGTCTTCCAGGAAGGTGGTCAGCTGTTTGTTGACGGTCTTTTCTATTACCTTGGCTGGGAAAGGTAGAAGAGAGATGGGGTGGAAGTTTTTCAGGTCGCTTGGGTCAGCCGTAGGTTTCTTTAGTAGGGCGTTGACTTCAGCGTGCTTCCAGCATTCGGGGAAGGTAGCAGAAGAAAAAGAAGAGTTGATGACGGTCTGGAGGTGCGGGGCGATGATGTCGTCGGCTTTGTTAAAGATGAAGTGCGGGCAGGGGTCCGAAGGGGCACCGGAGTGGATAGAGTTCATGATGGATTTGGTTTCTTCCGTGTTGATGTGGGTCCAGTTGTTGAGGGTGATGTCCGGGGAAGCGGGTTCAGTGGTGTATGGTTGGGTCTGGTGTCCGAAGCTGTCGTGGAGGTCGCTGATCTTGCGATGGAAGAAAGTGGCGAGGGATTCGCACAAATCCTGTGAGGGCGTGACGGCGTTGGCGCTGGCGCTGGGGTTGGAGAACTCTTTGACGATGCTGAAGAGTTCTCTGCTGTTGTGGCTGTTTTTGTCTAGTCTGTCGGTGAAAAAGTTCCTTTTGGCAGTGCAGATCAGGTGGTGGTGTTCGCGTGTAGCGTTCTTGAGGGCGGTCATGTTGTCAGCGGTGTGGTCCTTGCGCCAGGCCTTCTCAAGGGCACGACAAGTTTTCATTGATTCTTTGAGGGTGTCAGAGAACCAGAGAGGGTTTTTGGTGTTGGTCTGTCGATGCGTGCGTTTGAGGGGAGCAAGGTTGTCAGCGCAGTTGGAGATCCAGTTTGTGAGGTTGAGAGCTGCGTCGTTGGGGTCGGTGGTGAGGGTGGGTTGGTTGGCGGCGAGAGCGGAGAAGAGTTGCTCTTCAGGGATCTTGTTCCACTGTCGATGAGGGATGGGTTGAGTGCGGAGGTGGGAGGTCTTGCGTCGGAATGTGAAGTGGACGCAGCTGTGGTCGGTCCAGTGTAGGGCAGAGGTGTGGCTGAAGAAGACGTGTTTGCTGGCGGAGAAGATAGGGTCGAGCGTGTGTCCGGCGATGTGGGTGGCGGTGTTCACCAGTTGTTTGAGGCCGAGGTTGGCGAGGTTGTCGAGCAGGGTGGTGGTGTTGGGGTCGTTGTTTTGTTCCAGATGGAAGTTGAGGTCGCCTAGGAGGATGTAGTCCGGTGAGGCGAGGGCGTGCGGGGAGATGAAGTCGGCGATGGCGTCGCTGAAAGAGGCGCGAGGTCCGGGAGGACGGTAGACGAGGGATCCTCTGAGGGTGGTCCTTGGGTCGGTGCGAATCTGAAAATGCAGGTGTTCAGCGGCGAGGGGGGGGTCTTCGGTGGAGGTGGTGACGCTGATGGAGTCTTTGAAGATGATGGCGACACCTCCTCCTACTTGGTTGGTGCGGTCTTTTCTGGAGATCTTGTAGCCTTCGGGGATGGCGGGTAGCGATGTCTGGAGCAGAGGAGGCGTTCATCCATGTCTCCGTGATGAAGGCGACGTCCGGGGCTGTGGAGTCCAGGAGGTCCCAAAGTTCAACGGCGTGCTTGTGGATGGAACGAGCGTTGATCAGGATGCACTTGAGGTGGTTGATGGCGCGTGGGCTTGTGGTCGTGGTAGTTGCGTGGTGGAAGATGCGTTTGCAGGAGTTGCAGGCGAAGGGTCCATGGGTGCGTTTGGGGTGAGCTAGGAAGCAGGTTTTGGAGCGCCCTGGGTTGAGGGCGTGGAGGGTGGTGGGGTCGTAGCGGATCAGCGGGGCTTGGGGGAGCTGGGGACCAGGGGTCGTGGCGCTGGGCGCGGGCCAGGCGCGGACAAGCGCAGACGGGCTTGCCTCTGGCGCGCCTCTGGCGCGCCAGCGGCGTGCCCGCTGCGCAGTCGCGCAGCGGCCGCCATAAGAGGTAGGAGGGGGGGGAGGGGTCAGCTGGGGGCGAATGGGAGCTGGGGGGCGGGGGCGTGCAGGAGGTCGCAGCGGGAAAGCGCGAGGGAGGGGGGGGACAGGTAGAGTGAGAGGAGCTGGGGGAGGGGGTTTAGGGTGGAGGAGGGTGAGTGTTAGGAGGTTTGGAGATTAGGGAGAGAGATAGGAGTAGGGTTGTGAAGATAGGGGAGGGGGGGTTGTAGAGGTGGGTGAGGGAGAGAGGTAGAGTGAGAGGATAGGGAGATAGGTAGTAGAGGGGGTGGCGGGAGGGGGGGAGAGATAGAGAAATAGATAGAGAAAATAGATAGAGAAGTCGATAGATAGGGAAATAGATAGATAGACAGATAGGTAGGTAGGAGGAGGTGGAGAGTGGGGGAGTTAGATAGTGAGATAGGGAGCTAGAGAGATAGGAAGATAGGAGGAGTGAGGGAGGTAGATAGCGAACGGGTTAGCTAGGGGTGAGAGAGGGGGAGGCGAGTGAGGGAGGGGGATGAGGAAGGAGCAGGAGGGCAGGCTCGGGGGAAGAAGACGGAGGAGGTAGAAGAGCCGAAGACAGGAGAGCAGAAGACAGAAGAACAGAAGACCGGAAGAGCAGAAGACAGAAGAACAGAAGAACAGAAGAACAGAAGACCGGAAGAGCAGAAGAGCAGAAGAGCAGAAGAGCAGAAGAACAGAAGAACAGAAGAACAGAAGACCGGAAGAGCAGAAGAACAGAAGACAGAAGCACAGAAGATCGGAAGAGCAGAAGAACAGAGAAGAACAGAGAAGAACACAGAGGAACACAGAAGAACAGAGAAGAAGAACACAGAAGACCGGAAGAACACAGAAGAACAGAAGGGAAGAACAGAAGAACAGAAGAGAAGAACAGAAGAACACAGAAGAAGATTGCAGAGGGGGGGCGAGGAGGAAGAGACAGAGAGGAGGAAAAGAAGCAGGAGCAGGAGAGAAGGTGAGTGGCGCGGGGCAGGGCGAGGGGCTGGGAGGAGGGGGGTACTTACAGTTAGGTGGGTCTCAGGAACACAGGAACTCGGGAACTTGGAGGAGCTGCAGCGGCAGGGGGAGCGACCTACCCTTGGGTCAAGGGTCGCTACCACTGTCGCGCAGCGGCCGCCATAAGAGGTAGGAGGGGGGCGGAGGGGTCAGCTGGGGGCGAATGGGAGCTGGGGGGCGGGGGCGTGCAGGAGGTCGCGGCGGGAAAGGGCGAGGGAGGGGGGGGGGACAGGTAGAGTGAGAGGAGCTGGGGGAGGGGGTTTAGGGTGGAGGAGGGTGAGTGTTAGGAGGTTTGGAGATTAGGGAGAGAGATAGGAGTAGGGTTGTGAAGATAGGGGAGGGGGGGTTGTAGAGGTGGGTGAGGGAGAGAGGTAGAGTGAGAGGATAGGGAGATAGGTAGTAGAGGGGGTGGCGGGAGGGGGGGAGAGATAGAGAAATAGATAGAGAAAATAGATAGAGAAGTCGATAGATAGGGAAATAGATAGATAGACAGATAGGTAGGTAGGAGGAGGTGGAGAGTGGGGGAGTTAGATAGTGAGATAGGGAGCTAGAGAGATAGGAAGATAGGAGGAGTGAGGGAGGTAGATAGCGAACGGGTTAGCTAGGGGTGAGAGAGGGGGAGGCGAGTGAGGGAGGGGGATGAGGAAGGAGCAGGAGGGCAGGCTCGGGGGAAGAAGACGGAGGAGGTAGAAGAGCCGAAGACAGGAGAGCAGAAGACAGAAGAACAGAAGACCGGAAGAGCAGAAGACAGAAGAACAGAAGAACAGAAGAACAGAAGAACAGAAGACCGGAAGAGCAGAAGAGCAGAAGAACAGAAGAACAGAAGAACAGAAGAACAGAAGAACAGAAGACCGGAAGAGCAGAAGAACAGAAGACAGAAGCACAGAAGATCGGAAGAGCAGAAGAACAGAGAAGAACAGAGAAGAACAGAGAAGAACACAGAAGAACACAGAAGAACCGAGAAGAAGAACACAGAAGCACCGAGAAGAACAGAGAAGAAGAACACAGAAGACCGGAAGAACACAGAAGAACAGAAGGGAAGAACAGAAGAACAGAAGAGAAGAACAGAAGAACACAGAAGAAGATTGCAGAGGGGGGGCGAGGAGGAAGAGACAGAGAGGAGGAAAAGAAGCAGGAGCAGGAGAGAAGGTGAGTGGCGCGGGGCAGGGCGAGGGGCTGGGAGGAGGGGGGTACTTACAGTTAGGTGGGTCTCAGGAACACAGGAACTCGGGAACTTGGAGGAGCTGCAGCGGCAGGGGGAGCGACCTACCCTTGGGTCAAGGGTCGCTACCACTGTCGCGCAGCGGCCGCCATAAGAGGTAGGAGGGGGGGGGGGAGGGGTCAGCTGGGGGCGAATGGGAGCTGGGGGGCGGGGGCGTGCAGGAGGTCGCGGCGGGAAAGCGCGAGGGAGGGGGGGGGACTGGTAGAGTGAGAGGAGCTGGGGGAGGGGGTTTAGGGTGGAGGAGGGTGAGTGTTAGGAGGTTTGGAGATTAGGGAGAGAGATAGGAGTAGGGTTGTGAAGATAGGGGAGGGGGGGTTGTAGAGGTGGGTGAGGGAGAGAGGTAGAGTGGGAGGATAGGGAGATAGGTAGTAGAAGGGGTGGCGGGAGGGGGGGAGAGATAGAGAAATAGATAGAGAAAATAGATAGAGAAGTCGATAGATAGGGAAATAGATAGATAGACAGATAGGTAGGTAGGAGGAGGTGGAGAGTGGGGGAGTTAGATAGTGAGATAGGGAGCTAGAGAGATAGGAAGATAGGAGGAGTGAGGGAGGTAGATAGCGAACGGGTTAGCTAGGGGTGAGAGAGGGGGAGGCGAGTGAGGGAGGGGGATGAGGAAGGAGCAGGAGGGCAGGCTCGGGGGAAGAAGACGGAGGAGGTAGAAGAGCCGAAGACAGGAGAGCAGAAGACAGAAGAACAGAAGACCGGAAGAGCAGAAGACAGAAGAACAGAAGAACAGAAGAACAGAAGAACAGAAGACCGGAAGAGCAGAAGAACAGAAGAACAGAAGAACAGAAGAACAGAAGAACAGAAGACCGGAAGAGCAGAAGAACAGAAGACAGAAGCACAGAAGATCGGAAGAGCAGAAGAACAGAGAAGAACACAGAAGAACACAGAAGAACACAGAAGAACCGAGAAGAAGAACACAGAAGCACCGAGAAGAACAGAGAAGAAGAACACAGAAGACCGGAAGAACACAGAAGAACAGAAGGGAAGAACAGAAGAACAGAAGAGAAGAACAGAAGAACACAGAAGAAGATTGCAGAGGGGGGGCGAGGAGGAAGAGACAGAGAGGAGGAAAAGAAGCAGGAGCAGGAGAGAAGGTGAGTGGCGCGGGGCAGGGCGAGGGGCTGGGAGGAGGGGGGTACTTACAGTTAGGTGGGTCTCAGGAACACAGGAACTCGGGAACTTGGAGGAGCTGCAGCGGCAGGGGGAGCGACCTACCCTTGGGTCAAGGGTCGCTACCACTGTCGCGCAGCGGCCGCCATAAGAGGTAGGAGGGGGGGGGAGGGGTCAGCTGGGGGCGAATGGGAGCTGGGGGGCGGGGGCGTGCAGGAGGTCGCGGCGGGAAAGCGCGAGGGAGGGGGGGGGACAGGTAGAGTGAGAGGAGCTGGGGGAGGGGGTTTAGGGTGGAGGAGGGTGAGTGTTAGGAGGTTTGGAGATTAGGGAGAGAGATAGGAGTAGGGTTGTGAAGATAGGGGAGGGGGGGTTGTAGAGGTGGGTGAGGGAGAGAGGTAGAGTGAGAGGATAGGGAGATAGGTAGTAGAGGGGGTGGCGGGAGGGGGGGAGAGATAGAGAAATAGATAGAGAAAATAGATAGAGAAGTCGATAGATAGGGAAATAGATAGATAGACAGATAGGTAGGTAGGAGGAGGTGGAGAGTGGGGGAGTTAGATAGTGAGATAGGGAGCTAGAGAGATAGGAAGATAGGAGGAGTGAGGGAGGTAGATAGCGAACGGGTTAGCTAGGGGTGAGAGAGGGGGAGGCGAGTGAGGGAGGGGGATGAGGAAGGAGCAGGAGGGCAGGCTCGGGGGAAGAAGACGGAGGAGGTAGAAGAGCCGAAGACAGGAGAGCAGAAGACAGAAGAACAGAAGACCGGAAGAGCAGAAGACAGAAGAACAGAAGAACAGAAGAACAGAAGAACAGAAGACCGGAAGAGCAGAAGAGCAGAAGAACAGAAGAACAGAAGAACAGAAGAACAGAAGAACAGAAGACCGGAAGAGCAGAAGAACAGAAGACAGAAGCACAGAAGATCGGAAGAGCAGAAGAACAGAGAAGAACACAGAAGAACACAGAAGAACACAGAAGAACCGAGAAGAAGAACACAGAAGCACCGAGAAGAACAGAGAAGAAGAACACAGAAGACCGGAAGAACACAGAAGAACAGAAGGGAAGAACAGAAGAACAGAAGAGAAGAACAGAAGAACACAGAAGAAGATTGCAGAGGGGGGGCGAGGAGGAAGAGACAGAGAGGAGGAAAAGAAGCAGGAGCAGGAGAGAAGGTGAGTGGCGCGGGGCAGGGCGAGGGGCTGGGAGGAGGGGGGTACTTACAGTTAGGTGGGTCTCAGGAACACAGGAACTCGGGAACTTGGAGGAGCTGCAGCGGCAGGGGGAGCGACCTACCCTTGGGTCAAGGGTCGCTACCACTGTCGCGCAGCGGCCGCCATAAGAGGTAGGAGGGGGGGGGGAGGGGTCAGCTGGGGGCGAATGGGAGCTGGGGGGCGGGGGCGTGCAGGAGGTCGCGGCGGGAAAGCGCGAGGGAGGGGGGGGGGGACAGGTAGAGTGAGAGGAGCTGGGGGAGGGGGTTTAGGGTGGAGGAGGGTGAGTGTTAGGAGGTTTGGAGATTAGGGAGAGAGATAGGAGTAGGGTTGTGAAGATAGGGGAGGGGGGGTTGTAGAGGTGGGTGAGGGAGAGAGGTAGAGTGGGAGGATAGGGAGATAGGTAGTAGAAGGGGTGGCGGGAGGGGGGGAGAGATAGAGAAATAGATAGAGAAAATAGATAGAGAAGTCGATAGATAGGGAAATAGATAGATAGACAGATAGGTAGGTAGGAGGAGGTGGAGAGTGGGGGAGTTAGATAGTGAGATAGGGAGCTAGAGAGATAGGAAGATAGGAGGAGTGAGGGAGGTAGATAGCGAACGGGTTAGCTAGGGGTGAGAGAGGGGGAGGCGAGTGAGGGAGGGGGATGAGGAAGGAGCAGGAGGGC
The DNA here is from genome assembly GCF_031143425.1 of Pleurodeles waltl. NCBI lineage: Eukaryota > Metazoa > Chordata > Amphibia > Caudata > Salamandridae > Pleurodeles > Pleurodeles waltl. Next base: position 326,773,827 of record NC_090442.1, read on the forward strand.
AGGCTCGGGGGAAGAAGACGGAGGAGGTAGAAGAGCCGAAGACAGGAGAGCAGAAGACAGAAGAACAGAAGACCGGAAGAGCAGAAGACAGAAGAACAGAAGAACAGAAGAACAGAAGAACAGAAGACCGGAAGAGCAGAAGAACAGAAGAACAGAAGAACAGAAGAACAGAAGAACAGAAGACCGGAAGAGCAGAAGAACAGAAGACAGAAGCACAGAAGATCGGAAGAGCAGAAGAACAGAGAAGAACACAGAAGAACACAGAAGAACACAGAAGAACCGAGAAGAAGAACACAGAAGCACCGAGAAGAACAGAGAAGAAGAACACAGAAGACCGGAAGAACACAGAAGAACAGAAGGGAAGAACAGAAGAACAGAAGAGAAGAACAGAAGAACACAGAAGAAGATTGCAGAGGGGGGGCGAGGAGGAAGAGACAGAGAGGAGGAAAAGAAGCAGGAGCAGGAGAGAAGGTGAGTGGCGCGGGGCAGGGCGAGGGGCTGGGAGGAGGGGGGTACTTACAGTTAGGTGGGTCTCAGGAACACAGGAACTCGGGAACTTGGAGGAGCTGCAGCGGCAGGGGGAGCGACCTACCCTTTCAGCTCACAACCTGCCGTATTAGTACAGGCCTACTATTCTGTTATGTATTCCTGCCACCGAGTACTAAACCTGCCTTGAATGTTTTATGAAAGGCCTCTTTGAAAATACTAACTCATCATGTTGCCAAAATGTACACGTAAACAGTGCTAGTTTTTTTCTTTTTCGCAGATGTTTTCTTGATGCTGAAGTGTTTAAAGTGGGAAAAAGTTGATCTCAAAACCTTTATTTACTAGAAAACAGATTAAAATCAGTACATGCCTTGGCTGTGCGTGGATTGGAACTCCCAGTAATCAAACGCCCGTTTGTATAGACACTGGAATTATGAGTTGTGTGGAGATTACTGCATCTGGTAATTACCTGGTGGGATAAAGTCTGTGCCTCTCCCTAAAGTATGGCAGGTCAAGCTTACTAGAATTCAACCTGGGAAAAGATAAATTAGAATGTATCTGTGCGCTAGACACAGAAGTTGCTTTTGCTACCAACCTATCAATTTACTGAAACTTTGATTGCGATTTGTTCTGCTACAACCAGATCCGATCAGACAGATTAAAGTGACGTACAAGTATGTACCACATTTTCTTTGCTTCTCTACTGAAAGTAGCATAGGAGAAATGTTCCACCCCTAATGGTGTTATTAACTTTCTGTTTGCAAAATGTTCACATTTCTAGTCTTATTGCGTTTACCACAGCTATGTCTGCTACAATTATTACAATATGAGAACCAAATCGCTGAAAAGCTTTTGTGGAATAAAAACACATGTTTTGTTGATGAAAACAAGGAATGACCAGCATAATTAGACCAATTACACCAACTTCATCATTGGACAAATGGGGACAAGAAAGAAATGTGTAGGAATTAAGCATGCAATGACGAGTAGGTTTTCTCCCATTTTCATTTCACTCGTGCAGGTGCATATGGGGAAAGCAAAGTAAGCAGTGAAACAACAGAGAAACACAAGTCAGAAGTATGAAAGTGAAAACATCGGGAGGAAATTCTGGGACATATCACACTGTCATCGTGGTCAATAGAGGTGGAGTGCTTGTGCTAGTTGGAAAATCATTTGAGAAAGTGGGAACAACCAAAGCATTCAGTTGGACGATGACAAAACAAAACAGGTAGTGAACAGTAAGGAGAATAACCAGTGAAGGAATACAAATGTATACACAGTTTGAGGAGTACGACTGAAATCAGGCTGGAATTAGATGGGTTGAGACAGACATTCAGTGTGAAGACAGCCCACGGTTAGAAATGGATGCAGTAGCAGCTTAAAGCTCTGAACTACAATAGGGACCCTGAATGGCCTGCAGTGTGTTTAGCTGGAGCACTCGATAGGTGGCAGGTCTGCACCTCTTTTCCGTTCCTCCGGTGGGCCAGGTGATGGCTGTGATCACAGGGCCATGACACTCAGGCCAATAGTAAGTGCTTTTGCCAAGGTTGCAGGTCTCTGCCTGAAGCTAGGTGAAGCCAATAGGGGAGTAAATGGATAGGTTTACAGAAGAAGGCACTGCTCCTGTCTACTCAAACACCATCCAGTAATAGGACCAGCCAGTACATTGATGATTTGCTCTGCAGTCACCCTAAAAATCCATAGAGATTTCTGCACTGTGCTGCCGTTTTACAGTCCCTGAGCGGAATTGTAAAATAAAAAGGAATTTTCCACCTCACCTGGGTCAAGAACCTTAATGGGCGAAGAGTATGCTGACACAGAGGTCTTAACATCAAAAAAATAACAGTAGTACAGTGTTAGACCTGTCAGCTCTTGGCGTGGTTTCCCCATTCTTTTCAGATTCTGACCTCCTGTTTTTGACCGTGGATGAATTTTGTTTTTGCTGGCTTTGTGATTCTGAGCATATTACCACTGCTAACCATTCTGTACCTCTGCTTGTTTGTGGAATACATGTCTTGGTGAGGATGGCAGTTGGGGTGTTTGTGAATTCACTGTAGAAAGTCACAAAAGGGAGCTGAGGTGTGCCCTGCATATCTTGAGCAACAGTGGTGGGAGGGCTGTGCCTGTCCTTACACAAAGCAGTCTCCAACTTTGAGCTGGAGGTGTGCTGGGCTGCAGTAAGATTGACTCCCTGTGCTTGGTCATTTTTGGAGCATTCCTCAGGAGTGCATGTTTCAATTTCCAGTTAAAGGCCTGTAGTCAAGGGGCAGTATGTGAATCCTATTGCAGGATAAATACAAAGAGGCCTAATATTTGCAAAGGTTGGGTGCATAGTACTTAAAAGTAGGACATTGTAACCATGTCTCTACAGAGACAAGACCTTAAAGCCTGTTTTCACTGTGGCAGGCCCAGCGGTCTTAAAAAATTAAAACACACATTAAAATACAAATACTCATATCTCAGGAATAAGGCAAAGTAGAACAATAATTAAATATCTATTTTTAATAGATTTTAAAACCTCATTCAATTCAATTGATTTAATTTTTTTTTTTACCCAGCACTACCTTTTATAAAGTTACCCCTGACCTGCCTAGACTGTCAGAAGGCTTATTAGCATTAGCCTCTTCTATCTCCCAGCCTGGGCTCATGCCAAGGAATACATGTAAAATGACACCCAGAAATAAAAAATAGGCTGACCTGAATGGGCAGATCTGACTCCTCTGAACCCCACAGACTATTCAGGCTGGGGACTGTGGGCATCCTGTTGACACCACATTGCTTAACAGGCTTGTTGATCCATATGTACTACTTGAGGTGCACTTGAAAAGGAGAAAACAGGATGCCAAGATAATCTTTGTGTATCACCTGTCTGGTTTCTGAAGGACATTTCTTTTATCCTGACAGACTTCTGATTTCTTGCAGGTGTAGGAAGCTGGCTCGGTATATACTATACCAAAGTGAGGTATAGCGTGCACAGAGTCCAGGGGTTCCCCAGAGGCTTTACAGAGGTCAACGTAGATGATGCTAATGCTCTCTTTTGTGATAGTGTGGTCAAGCAGTTAGGCTTAACAGAGGGTAGTGCTTAGCATTTGTTGTGCACACACAGTCAAGAAATGAGGCCCACACTCCATGACTAACTCCAGGCTAATGTTTATGTTTTAAAAAATATACTTTGTAACTGTATTTGTAGAACCAGGAGGATCTTTGTTGCAGGTAAGTACAGTTTCAAGTATGTATCACTTTCAAGTATCAAATGCACTTTGTTTGTAATGCACAGTTAAAACAGTTCTTAGGTAAGTAATACATTTCAATATCAAAAGTCGACAGTGCAAATTTCACTGAAGGCAATGCAGTCCTGGTGGGACGTACATAAATAGTTTACAGGTAAGTACTAGACTTACGGTCCCCACCTTTAGAAGTGAAGGTGTCCACAGGGCAAAGTTTAGGAAGACACCAAGGGTGCACCACCAGCAATACGGGGCCGACCGGGTGCAGAGGTCAAAGTTGGTATCGAGTGTCCAGTGGAGTCCTATGGAGACTGGGTGCACACTGAAGTGAACGGTTTGCAGTTAAGTACTCATGGTCTCAGGACACTGGCCTGGGGGAGGGTTTAGATCAGCGATGGGGGAGGCCACAGGTCAGCACCAAACACACACCCTCAGTGGCACAGGGGCGGCAGGGTGCAGGGTTCAAACACAGCACCAGGTGCCCAATGCTTTTTAATGAGGAACTCTGTGTTTAGAAAGAGGCTAAAGGCTAGGTCCAGGGGGTTGACTGAAGAAGACCAATGACTGGACAGGTAGGTTGAGGCTCCTTGGATGTCAATCGACCATCGGCTGGGTTCCCCAAAGCCAGGGGGTTGTGGGTGCAGGAGTACCTTTAGGCATCGGTTATCTTAACTGGATCTGGTCACGGTCAGGGAAGTACTCTGGATTCAGGCGTCATGGTGGTGTCCAGGATGGGTCAACCCCGGGTGGACTTGAGGTCAGAATTGCCTGGGGACTCTCTCTGGTCAGGTGGGCCACCTGGACTTGGGCCGTGGGTGTCGGGTGCAGAGTGGGCAGGACTCTCAGAGTCAGAGGATTCTGGAGTCCTTGTTAGAGGTTTCTTTGTGGAAAGGGCTGCTGTCCTCTGGAGTTCTTGGTCGTTAGGTAGGCAGGCAGTCCTCTTGGGGTTTGCAGAGGTCGCTGGTCCTGCAGGATGAGTTGTCTTTTTGTTGCAGGAGTCTTGAAGCTGCAAACAGGCCGGTAGGCCTGAGGACAAGCCAGTTGTCATCTGGAGTCTTCTCTGCTGGTGCGGCTCTTCAGTTCTTCTTCTTTGAGGTCACCAGGAATCTAAAGAGCAAGGTTCAGGGGTGCCCCTAGATGCTAGATTTAGGGGCATTACAGGGGTCAGAGGCTGTAGCCAATGGCTACTGTCACCGATGGTGGCTACACCCTTCCTGTGACCACTCCCTTTGGGGAGGGGCGCACAATTCTAACCCTATTGGCTATCTCCCTCCAAAACAAGATGGAAGATTCTGCATAGAGTGGTTCACCTCAGCTCTGGCACCCTAAGGATGGCCCCAGCTGGGGTGGTCACTTTTACTCATGTTTACTCATTTTCCCGCTGGACCTGCACCCAAAAGTGGGGCTTGGCCAAGGGGTGGGCATCTTCACTAGCTGCAGTGCCCTGAGTCAGCAGAATAAAAGGCAGGAGCCTTTCAGGCTGACTGCCAAGTATTGCAGTTTCTGCAATGGGGTGGTGTGAAGCACCTCCACCCAGAGCAGGCTTTGTCCCTGACTACCAAGAGCACAAAGACTCTCACCCAATGGGGTCAGAAACTTGTCTGGTGGTGGTAGGCTGGCATAGACCGCCGGTCAGCCACACACTAGGGAGATGGGTGAATTTCAAGGGGCATCTCTAAGATGCCCTCTTTGTGCATTGTTCAATAAATCCACCACTGACATCAGTGTGGGTTTATTGAGCTGCAATGTTTGATACCAAACTTCCCAGTCTTCAGTGAAGCCATCATGGATCTGTGGAATTTGAAATGACAATCTCCCAGCCCATGTACTCATTATGGCTATACTGCACTTACAGGGTCTAAGAATGGACTTAGACACTGTAGGGCCATATTATTCATTCAGCTATGCCCTCACCCGTAGTGTAGTGCACCTTGTCATAGGGCTGTAAGGCCTTCTAGAGGGGTGACTTAGGCAGTGTTTTGTAGGTATGGCACCCAGGGAGGGATGTTATGTCAACTTTACCTTTTTCTCCTCACCAACACACACAATCTGCAGGGGCAGTGTGCATGTGTTTGGTGAGGGGTCCCTTAGGTGGCATAATACATGCTGAAGCCCCTAGGGGCCCTCCCTAGTCATCGGCCCTTGGTAACACTGGTACCCTTTATAAGGGACTTAGCTGTGTGCCAGGGGTGTACCAATTGTGGAAGCAATGGTACAGGTAAGGGAAAGAACACAGGCACTGGGGCCTGGTTAGGAGGATCCCAGCACACACTCAAGTTAGCATCAGATATCAGGCAAAAAGTGGGGGAGTGACCATGCCAAAAGAGAAACTAACCTACGGTAGGTACGGTGCCTGATTTAAGGGATAGATGTGGGAGGACACCAGTGATTTCCCTATGTGACACACACACATGTACACCCCAGCCTTTCCACCACCAACGCATCCCTCAGCACCCAGTTTTAGTTTGGCTGAAGACTTTTGCCAACTTGAAAATGCCGTAGTCCATGACATTTTGGGCCTATGTCTATTAAGTTAAACAAGAACTAGTGAAACAATATGGACAGGATTGCTACTGGAAACTCCTACCCCATCAGTTATGGAGAACCAAGGATTCAACTCTGCCCATTAGTTGGTACCAAGCACAGCTATGGCTATCCACGACCTCCCTTTGTCAGAATCCTGCAGGACTTGAGAATGGATACCTGGCAGACTAAACTGGCTACACTTGGCATCTGTGACATGTGACATGTGAGAATGACCTGGAGATTGTGGACTATTTCAAATCAAACAACAGAAACATTACCGAAGGTTATAAGGCTGATCTACTGAATGGCTCCACTAAATTCCTGTGAAGAACACCAGATGGCCAGTGGCAACTGGACACATACTGGACTTTGCTGCTGCCATCTACCTGACACCTTGAGAGCCTACATGTGCCTTCTGAGGTCCTAGGGGCCTTTGAAGTGCAGTTCTGAAGTTGTTTGGTCACCAAAAGATGTTTGGGAACTGTTTTAAACTTTTGCTACAGAGCTCGAAAGGGACAAACTGTAAAAAATATCTGACCATCAGTTCTAAGTTGTTGGATTAAGGTTTGTTCCACGTGGAGAACAGCTTTTTCTCAGGAAAATGACAAAGTCCTTTTCCAGATTGGGACTTAAAACATTCTTTAAACTTCTCAACTTCCAGACCCTAGCAGGGCTAATCTACTTGGTGTATCCGACCCTTCCTCCATTGCAGTTGGCCTGAAATCATATCTAGTTCATGATTTACCGTGACCATAGACTACCATTGATGCTTCACGCTTTTTGGCACTATTTTAACTTCTACCTTAAAAAATCATATCTAAAGTTACACTATTAGACTTTTGGCCATTTTGGTGTTATTTTTTTTGCAGTAAACATTTCTACACTGGAGTGAAATTTTTACTGTGCTGTGTTTTTAGCTGGTTTCTTACTGCTAATTTATTTACACATTTTCTTAAGTTAAGCCTCTCTGCTTTGTCAATCAATCAGTCATTGTATTTGTAAAGCATGGCTTATCACCGGGGGTATCCAGGTGCTCAGGGTTGTCGCTGAGTGTACGAGCTACTCCTCAAAGAGCCATGTCTTGAGTTTTCTTTCCTGAAGTCGAGGAGGGTGTGTGAGGTGTGACGCTGTGGTCATTGCAGTTCTTTTTGCCATAGCTACCAGATGTTGAGCTCAAGTTTAAATCACTGAAATTTCTAACTCAAAATAACAAGTCAGTGAGTTTATTACTTATGATGGACTACCATCCATCCCAATTAATAATTTGCTTGCTTACAAGTAGTATAAGGCATACTTGGAACCCAGTTTCAGAGCCAGTGGTACAGAGGCACCCAGGACATCAGAGGTGAGATACCTTAATTGACACAATTGGGATCCAGTAAGTTCTTACTGCTATGTGACCTCCCAAACTAGATTTCTCAAAGCACCACAATGAGGATTGTAGAGAATCCTTTAAGAAGTGAAGCACTCTTAGGTTATTATGAATCAAGCACATCAAGTTGATACCATGGATGACATATTAAGTCAAAGACAACTATCTGTGATACAAGTAACAAATGTGACATGGTAAGACTTGTAGTTATGTTTTAGAGAGCTGACTGCTTGAAACATTTAATAAAAAAATGTAATTAAAAATAGAAATGTGAAGAAAAAAAATGTTAAACGTTTAAATAAGTGACTGTTACATGACATTTATGTTTACAAATGCTCTCTGCACCATTAAATTAAATGGCATAGATGATTTTATTTTTTGTTTTTACAGTTTTTATTTTTTATTTCATTATCCATGCTACCACCCATAAGCAAAAGTGCTCAGACTGCCATTTATTTTCATCACCAATTAAAGGGAAACAAGTACATTTTCCAACAACCAGCTAAAGTTGAAGTTTGCAACTAACGGCCTAATCATTTCAAGAATTGATGTGGGAAATGTTACATGCCCCACCCCAAAAAATATTGTCCTCCTTTTCAGTGCTCGCTGAACTGCACAGAGATACAAATATAATTACATTACCCCAGTTTTGAAGGATCTGCACTGGCTACCCTCAGAAGCTTGGATAAAGTTTAAAATCTGCTGTCTCATATAAAAAGCACTCAACTCTGACAGACTAACCTACTTAGTCAATCTCCTGAATATTGTAGGAGCTCAAGACTTTTCAGGAGCAAGAACTATTTATTTTCAGAACACCAAGATTTCAAACTCCTTAAGCTCTAAAGCAATCCTTTTAAGTCTATGTGATGATCACCTGGAACTCTTCCCTCCATATCTAGGATTAGCCCCAAACAATATTTTATTCTGAAAAGGTCTAATGAATCACTTTTACAATACCTTCCTGAGCTGTGCAGAACTTGATGCAATTGGGCCATTAACAATGACATTTAGTTACTACACTTCTTCTGCCCACAAACACTATTGTGCACATAGGTTTCTAATAGTTTTACTCCTTCTGTACCTACCTCACTACTCCCTAGCTTGTCTCTCTACCCTTCTTTATGTAATTTCCTCCAAGACTATATCCTTGTTTCTTTTCCTCCTCAATGTATTTATGACACAGATATGCTGATTTCTATCAGTTTTTGTATGCACTCTACTACCATCAGTGCTTAATTTGTAAAGAACATACGGGCCAGAGCCCTCACTAGGAGGCCAATGGAGTTTACACCACACATTAACCTTGCCAGCACTGCCAGTGACAGACCTAACTCAGCTACTAACCTTCACACTACTAAAAGTGTGACAATTCAGACCATTCAGGCTACCAAAGCTATAAGAATGGCTTGGGTGGCAGGTGTTAGTCAACTGTAATGTTCATTGAGTTAATGAACAACTTTGGTTGTGCTCAGCTCTAAATTTGACAAGCAGTGCCACCATGTGGCCCACTGTCATAAGTACCTGTGTTGACAAATAACTGCTGGTGCCAACGACCAGAAACCACTGACTCAAATTAAGCACTGACTACCCTTTTTATGCAGTGACCCTATAATAAAAACGTAAGCAAATTAATAAAAATTAAAAACTATGTTTATATTAGAAATACTGGTTTGGTTTTAATGAGTTGTATCCTTCTGGTGTGTTTTAAGCAGATTCAAAATACAAAAGAATTTCTAACAAGACATTGGAGATATTAGGATCAGTTAGAATATGGGGGATGCAGAAGATCTCCCAAAAGCTGGCAGATGCCCAATTCACCAAACAAATACTTGGTCCACCTCATTCAGAAGTGGGTGATGCACCAGGTTTCTGCCAGTACTGACTCTCAGCTATCTGAAACATTTGACCGATGCCCATTGACCACAGTTCTCTCTGTCAATGTTCATGTGACGGATATCCATCTTTAGCACAGCCATTCCCACATCCATATTTCCTGTTTGGGACTTCCAGAGAAACACTAAGTCCAGATCAGTAACAAAAATGACACCCAAATGCTGGTAGAATGCTCCCAGTATGCAGGGCTGTTGATTATTTTAGTTTTTTTCAAAAAAGGCAATGTTTCAGAATTTATTGAAAAACAAAATATTTTACTGGGTGGGGGATTCAAACATGGCACTGTCTCAGCAAATGATCTGTGCCTTGAATTGAGCTACTGCTGGGGCAGCCCCACTGAAGGTATAAAGTCCCCCCCAAGCAAACTGTGGAGCAGAGACTATAGCTTCCAATCAATGGCCTGGCCATCAAATTGATCACCAGACTCTAAGTGATCACATTTGTATTGGGCGGTAAGTGAAGAAAGAACACAGTTAAGTTATTTAAAGTGGTAGGATGCACAATGCAGATCCTGCTCACTGGGTGGTTGTAAAAGGAGGTGACCACTGATTTGTGCTGGTCAGGTACTAAACAAGACTGAAGTTCAGCACTCATACTTCTTGTGGATGGTACAAGCAAGAAATTGGTGCAGTGCATAGATCTGCTGAATGTGGCTCTCAAATCTCTCTGCTCTACTCTTCTCTGTGCACGATGGTCTTTGTGCATGATCTTCACTGGCTTCAATCGCTACCATCAAGATTATAAAAAAGTGTTCAATGAGCAACTTCAAGATTACATCAACTCCAACAATCATTTGCATGACAATCATTACTGCTTCAGATCACACAGTAGCATGGAGACAGCTGATTTATAAATGTAGATTTTCCTAGTAATCTATGAAGGAAAGTTTTAATTTTATTAAAGACACGGAGGCAAGTAATATGCATTCTTTTCATGCTTTAATAATATAACAGCAGTCAAGAAACAACACTTCCCAAGAGGCTTAGCAACATGCTAACCAATGGGAATAAAAATGTAGGCACATACAGCACCAATAGAACGACACCAAGGACCATAGAGTCTCCTCTTGACTGCAAGCAGCCCTCTTTTCTTGAGTGAGCAGTTCAGATAGAGTCATGAAACAAAGCAAAAATAGAGCCAATTATAGCAATTGCGAGGACGAAGGATAACAAGTCTTGGCAACAGGAAACAATCCAGGCATAACTTGAGGAAATCCTAGGGTCGTGGAGGAAAGAATTCCGGGAGGCCAGTGGTCCAGAAAAAGGGAGAAGTAAATGAAGAAAGTATGGCATCATCCGGAGGCAGGAGGTAGTGCTGGATTCACTGGGAGGGAAAAAGAAACGTATTCGTAGAGAGCGACAGGATAATACTCGCCTCCGTGTCTTTAATAAAATTAAGACTTTCCTTCATAAATTACTAGGAAAATCTACATTTTATGTCAAGACTGGAGGCTCCTATTATGCTAGTTTAAAGCATATCAACCACCAAAGATGTAGCAGATCTAATAGGTTTACAGTATAACGTTTTGAAAACAGTATCATTAGACCAATCGGCCGGCCTCAGAATGTCCTCTAAGCTAGAGCCTAAAGCAAAGGCTTTGGAAGCCATGGCACCCCTGGAGGAATGGACCCCAAAGATGGAAATATCAATACCTGCTAGGTACATGACCCATTTAACCCAACGAGCTAAGGTAGCTGAAAAAAACTGGTTTGTGGGGTTTACGGAACGAAATCAGGAGCTGAGGGAGGGAGGACATTCTGAGGTTAAAACTACGTTTCTCATATTCCTTTAAACAAAGTCCCTCACAGAGTTTTGGTTTGTTAGGAAAGAAAGGAATAAATACTGTATGTAATTTGTTTTTTGTTCACTTGGTAATGTGGAATAAGACACTTGTAGGCATAAATTGGCGCAAGGAAACCTCTAGTGATTTAACATCAGACACACGTTTAATGGAAATCCGGCACAACAACATGGTCAATTTAGTAGAGAGCATTTTTAAATATAGATCTGAGTTCTCGGGCCAAGAGAGGAACAAATTTAGAACTAATGAAACATCCCATCGGAAAGTGTATTTGGATGAGGCTGGTTTAGCAAGCTTAGCTCCCTTGAGGAGACAGCAGATTAGGGTATGCTCTCCAACGGGCTTGGCATTGATATGTAGATGATGCATAGAGATAGCAGATCTATAGAGGTTTATAGTTCTATACGATGTATCCGCACTGGCTTCAGCCGCCAAGGAATTAATAATAAATAATAAAATTAAGATCTGTTGAAAAGGAATTAATACATTTTCCCACACACCAGCTTGCCCAACGAGACCAAGCTGATTTATACGCTTTTCTTGTGCTGGGAGCCCAAGCATTGTTAATTAATTCTGTAGCTTCTGTCGAAATAGAAGTGGTTTGTTGGGACAGCCTGAGACCCTCCAAGCTGAGAGAGTTAGGGATTTGTTGAGAATTAGGTTGTGAGGAGATCCCAAAGGGTCTAGAAGAAGAGAAGGGAACAAAGGTAGAAGAAGAGGAAAATCTGTGGATAACTCAAGAAGAGGGGGAAACCAGACCTGAGACTGCCAGGAGGGGGTGACAATGACTAAGGAGGCTTTCTGGCGTCCGGCTTTAGTTAATTCTCTGTTGATTAATATGAAAGGAGGGAAAGCATATTTGGTTGTCGAGGACCAATCTTGTAGAAACGCGTCTATTGCCATCGCCAGTGGATTGGGACGCCAGCTGAAAAAGAGGGGTAATTGAGAATTGAGACGTGAGGCAAAGAGATCGATATGGAAAGGTCCCCATTTGTTCAGAAGTATCTGAAATACCGAAGGATGGAATTTCCAGTCGCTGTAATCCTTGAGATGGCGGGAGTGCCAGTCTGCAATGAAATTCTGGGATCCTGGGAGGTTTTCTGCTAGAAGAGAAAACTTGTGGACAAGGCAGAATTCCCAAATACTTTTTGCTTGAAGGGCCAGGGGTTTTGATTTGGTTCCCCCAAGATGGCCTATGTATCGAACCGCTGAAACATTGTCCATGCGAAGGAGGATAGAACATTGGACCTTGTCTTTTGCTAAACTTTTGATCGCAAAGCATCTCTGTAAGGAAATGCCTCCGTGGCATGGTTACCCCCTGACTTTTTGCCTTTGCTGATGCCAAGTTATGATTTGAAAGTGAGATGAGGCCTGCTAACCAGGCCCAAGCACCAGTGTTCTTTCCCTAACCTGTACCTTTGTTTCCACAATTGGCACACCCTAGCATCCAGGTAAGTCCCTTGTAACTGGTACCCCTGGTACCAAGGGCCCTGATGCCAGGGAAGGTCTCTAAGGGCTGCAGCATGTCTTATGCCACCCTGGAGACCCCTCACTCAGCACAGACACACTGCTTGCCAGCTTGTGTGTGCTGGTGGGGAGAAAATGACTAAGTCGACATGGCACTCCCCTCAGGGTGCCATGCCAACCTCACACTGCCTATGGCATAGGTAAGTCATCCCTCTAGCAGGTCTTACAGCCCTAAGGCAGGGTGCACTATACCATAGGTGAGACATAGGTGCATGAGCACTATGCCCCTACAGTGTCTAAGCAAAACCTTAGACATTGTATGTGAAGTGTAGCCAAAAGAGTATATGGTCTGGGAGTCTGTCATACACGAACTCCACAGCACCATAGTGGCTACACTGAAAACTGCGAAGTTTGGTATCAAACTTCTCAGCACAATAAATGCACACTGATGCCAGTGTACATTTTATTGTGAAATACACCCTAGATGCCCCCTGAAAACATACCTGACTTCCAGTGTGGGCTGACTAGTTTTGCCAGCCTGCCACACACCAGACATGTTGCTGGCCACATGGGGAGAGTGCCTTTGTCACTCTGTGGCTAGTAACAAAGCCTGTACTGGGTGGAGGTGCTTCTCACCCCCCCTGCAGGAACTGTAACACCTGGCGGTGAGCCTCAAAGGCTCACCCCCTTTGTTACAGCGCCCCAGAGCACTCCAGCTAGTGGACATCCCCCCCCCCTCCGGCCATGGCCCCACTTTTGGCTTAAAGGCCGGAGGAGATAATGAGAAAAACAAGGAGGAGTCACTGGCCAGTCAGGACAGCCCCTAAGGTGTCCTGAGCTGAGGTTACTCTGACTTTTAGAAATCCTCCATCTTGCAGATGGAGGATTCCCCCAATAGGATTAGGGATGTGACCCCCTCCCCTCAGGGAGGAGGCACAAAGAGGGTGTAGCCACCCTCAGTGCTAGTAGCCATTGGCTACTCACCCCACCAGACCTAAACACACCCCTAAATTGAGTATTTAGGGGCTACCAGAACCTAGCAAGATAGATTCCTGCAAACTAAGATGAAGAAGGACTGCTGACCTGAAAGCCCTGCAGAGAAGATGGAGACACCAACTGCTTTGGCCCCAGCTCTAACGGCCTGTCTCCCCACTTCAAGAAAAACTGCAACAGCGACGCGTTCCCCTGGGTCCAGCGACCTCTGAAGCCTCAGAGGACTACCCTGCATCTAAAAGGACCAAGAACTCCTGAGGACAGCGGCTCTGCTCCAAAGAAGAAACATCTTTGCAACAAAAAAGCAACTTTTAAAGACCACACGTTTCCCGCCGGAAGCGTGAGACTTTGCACTCTGCACCCAATGCTCCCGTCTCGACCTGCAGAGAAACAACACTACAGGGAGGACTCCCCGGCGACTGCGACTCTGTGAGTAGCCAGAGTTGACCCCCCTGGCCCCCCCCAGCGACACCTACAGAGGGAATCCCGAGGCTCCCCCTGACCGCGACTGCCTGCTTCTAAGAACCCGACACCTGGTAAAGACACTGCACCCGCAGCCCCCAGGACCTGAAGGATCTGACCTCCAGTGCAGAAGCGACCCCCAGGTAGCCCTCTCCCTTTCCTAGGTGGTGGCTACCCCGAGGAGCCCCCCCCCCCCTTGCCTGCCTGCTTCGCTGAAGAGACCCCTGGGTCTCCCATTGAACTCCATTGTAAACCTGATGCCTGTTTGCACTCTGCACCCGGCCGCCCCCGTGCCGCTGAGGGTGTACTTTTTGTGCTGACTTGTATCCCCCCCGGTGCCCTACAAAACCCCCCTGGTCTGCCCTCAGAAGACGCGGGTACTTACCTGCTGGCAGACTGGAACCTGGGCACCCCCTTCTCCATTGAAGCCTATGCGTTTTGGGCACCACTTTGACCTCTGCACCTGACCGGCCCTGAGCTGCTGGTGTGGTAACTTTGGGGTTGCCCTGAACCCCCAACGGTGGGCTACCTTGGACCCAACTTTGAACCCTGTAGGTGGCTTACTTACCTGCAAAACTAACAAACACTTACCTCCCCCAGGAACTGTTGAAAATTGCAGTGTGACTAGTTTTAAAATAGCTTATTGCCATGTTTGTGAAAACTGTACATGCTATTTTGCTGATTTAAAGTTCCTAAGTTACCTAAGTGAAATACCTTTCATTTGAAGTATTACTTGTAAATCTTGAACCTGTGGTTCTTAAAATAAACTAAGAAAAGATATTTTTCTATACAAAAACCTATTGGGCTGGAACTGTCTTTGAGTGTGTGTTCCTCATTTATTACCTGTGTGTGTACAACAAATGCTTAACACTACCCTCTGATAAGCCTACTGCTCGACCACACTACCACAAAAGAGAGCATTAGAATTATCTCTTTTTGCCACAAGCTTACATCTAAGGGGAACCCTTGGACTCTGTGCATGCTATTTCTTACTTTGAAATAGTACATACAGAGCCAACTTCCTACAGTCTCCAAACAGTTTATGTGCAATTTGGACTCCTCTGCGGACCATGTACCACCAATTGATATTGGTCCACAACGAGCGCCCCAGCCCGTGAGACTTGCATCTGATTCTAATACAAGATCTGGTACAGAGGGGAAGATAGTCCTGCCATTCCAAGAGTCTAAATGGTGTACCCACCATTGAATTTCTAGACGAGAATCTGAATCTAGAGAAATTAGATCGGAGAAGGCGAGACCTTTGCGAAGATGAAGATTTTTTAAACATTGAAGAGCTCAGTAATGAAGAGGTCCTGGGAAGATCACCTGAATGGAGGAACAAAGAAGACCTACCACTCTTGCTAGGGATCTGAGGGAAATGTACTCTTTGTGGAGAGTGTGGATGAGTTCTCTTTTGATTGAAGCCACCTTTGAAGGGGGAAGGTGGAAAATAGCTGTGGTGTACTTTATGAGGAAACCCAAGAATTCTATTTGTTGGGTGGGAATCACCACTGATTTTTCCAGGTTATGATAAAACTAAGATCCGAAAGGAGAGAGCTTGTTAACTGAAGATGGGAGTGGAGAGAATGTACATTTTGGTGCATAAGTTTGACATTGTCGAGATAGATTATCAGTCTGATACCTAGAGATCTGAGATGAGCAACAATTGGTTTCATTACTTTTGTAAAGCAACAGGGTGCTGAAGAAAGCCTGAACGGAAGAGAAGAAAAGAGATAGGTTTTTGAGAGCCATTGAAATTGTAAAAATTTCCTGAGGGAAGGGTGGATAGGAATGGTAAGGTAAGCGTCCTGAAGGTCCAGTCTTACTAACCAATCGTTTTGAAGTAAAATATCCCTAAGATGAATAATAGTTTCCATTTTGAAATGGCGATAAGTCATGAATTGATTGAACAATTTGAGATTGATTACCGTCTTAACTTTTTGTTTTTCTTTTGGACTAGGAATAAAGAATTTATGAATCCCGAAGGATCGGGAAGAGAAGGTTGATAGCTTTTTTCTGAATAAGTGTACTTTGGTTGTAATGAGAGTGGACATTTCCGCAGAAAACTTTGTAGAAGGAGGGGAAATTGTTTGAAATGGAGGGGAATAAAACTCTATGAGATAACCCTGAATTGTGTTTAATGCCCACGGGTCTGATGTAATTGAATGCTACTTTGGAAGGAAAAATTGAAGCCGACCTACCACGGGAAGGCCAGAAGACTGGCTTACCTTGAGAATTGTTTGCTCTGGAGAACCTTTGTCCGCGGCCGCGGAAACCCCTAGATCTCTGGGGGTAAAACTGAAATTTGTAGTCTTGGACGTTGTTGAAGGAGCCTCTAGCACCCTGGTTGCGATGGATGCGGCCGGTAAAGCAGCTCCTGCCTCTACCGGCCTGTGCAAAAACACGTTGGCTGAAGACCTTTGTCAGAGATTGTTGATCGAAGAAAACGTTGTAACATATCTGCTGAGGTCTTTAATAAAGGAAATCCCAAAAAGTTTACCATCTGCTTGGATGCCAGGATCGAGAGCTGTGAGATTAGCAAGTTTGGGGTCCAGTTTCAGGAGTAAACCTTTCCTTCTCTCGTGTATGATAGCCGAATTGGCATTTCCCAAGAGACAAAAGGCTCTTTGTATCCAAAGAAAAAGGTCTGTAGGATCAATAGAAGTATCTTCTAATCCGGCTGATTCAGCCAAGTCAAAAATGCGGGCCAAGGGGCCAACAACATCAAGAAGTTTGTCCTGGCATGTTGTCCAGGCGTTATCAACCCCTTTACAGGGGTCCTTGCCAAACTTAGTAAAAAAGGTAATAGGAGATTGATCAATGGCAGGAGTAATAGATATATTAGATGATAGAGCAGGCCTGGGGCATTCAGGCTTGAGTTTTGCACGAGTTTGCTTATCTAAAGGAAGACGTAGACTTGAAGTAATATAATCTTCAACTTAAGCGGAAGGAAGCCATTTGGTGGAGTTTGGATGATGAATGAGGGAAGGGTCAAACCTAGGGACTCCATCTGCATCCATAATGGTGGAGGCCGAATCAAAAGAGGAAAGTTTGCTCTTCTTGGGAGGAGAAGAAGAGGAGGAAAGATTATCACCAGTCAACCCATAATGAAGTCAGTCATCCATGTCATCATCATTGTCTTCATCATTATCAGTGTCCAATATATTAGATGTTAAAATCTGTTTTGGTGCAACCTTTGTATTTTTTGTATTAGATTTACATTTAGAAGGCAAGGAATCAGTAACTTTTTTAAGCAATTCCCCTCCTTACATGGAGGCCTGGGAGGAACTAAGTCCTCAGTCTGGTGTAAGGAAGACTCACTTCTCATTTGTGCACCAGAAGGAAACTTTTTCTTTATATTTAAAGGAGTCAATTTCCTTTTTCTGCTTTCCCCCGTAGAATGGGCTAGTGAAGTATTGGGCATCATGATTTTAACAGAACTTTCGATATTTTTGTGTGTCTTAGCCATAGAAGCCTGTAAGGCTTGTTCTACAGATGACTGAATGAAAACATTTAAACTCTGTTTTTAAGACTCCACATCGTCATTGATGTCAGGCATCAACGGGGAGCTATCAGACTCCATGGTAGAAAATTAGGTAAATAATAGGAGCAGTGCTGAAAGAAAAACTGGTAGGAAACAGTTAAACTTGAGCACAAGAGAAAATTGACACGCCCCTGAGGCGTGTAAAAGGAGGTTCCGACGAAGTTGGGGGCAGAGACGGGATCCGCGCCCCTTGGAAACCACAGAGCAGCAGTTTGTCAAAGCAGAAGCGGCTTGTATGGCGTGTCAGGTGAAAACGGACAAACCGCCCAAAGAAGTGAGAGGAAACGCTTCAGGTAGAGACCAGCAACGCGCTCACAATGTGGTGAGAAGATGCGAGTTGGGACGACGGTTCGAATAACCGTTGCGGTGCTTGCGCGAGGAAGAAGCCAAAGCTGTGAAAAGGGGGTGGGGGGAAGGAGACTGGTTGGAAGCCGTATATTTAAGGGTTGAAAACAGAAACGGAGCAGGCGCTTATAATAACAACATCAACATAACTAATAAAAATATGATAAAACAGTAAAATATGAATAAAGTGACCAAAATATGAGTACTTATCTTGACTGCGAGCTGCAAGAAAAGAGGGCTGCTTGCAGTCGAGAGGGTACTCTATGGTCCTTGGTGTCATGCTATTGGTGCTGTATGTGCCCACGTTTTTATTCCCATTGGTTAGCATGTTGCTAAGCCTCTTGGGAAGTGTAGTTTCTTGAGTGCTGCTATATTATTAAAGCATGAAATAATGCATAATGGGAGCCTCCGGTCTTGACATAAAATTATAGGTGACACCCTACTATCTAGAGATAAATATGAATGCATTAATGAAAGGTTGAATAGTGACCATATAGCTGTGCAAATGAAGAGCTCAAAAGGTTAATCTACCTTATGCCCTGTCGTAAAGCAACAGGTGCAGTAGCATGTGACCAAGGCCCAGCTGTGTGAGGTGGCCAACTGCGCTCCAATTAGATGTATTTTACTACTCAAAAGAATGAGGGTGGCCCATTTTCAGGTTTGCATTAGGGCTCACTGTACCCTTGCTATGACACAGGTAAACATAACTCCCCACATTCCCTTTCCTTCCCTCCCTCGGGGCTACAGATTTGGCTATCCTCTTGCTAGCCCTTGTCGCTTTCACCTCTATCCAGAGCTTTAAAAGACAGATCCCTTTCTACTGCTATTATCAGATTATTAAATTTAAAGCACAGCGCTCGCTCCAAAGCTAGCTCCAGAACAGAACGTGCACGTGGGTATGCCACCAACGGAAGGCCTGTTAGCAGAATCAGCCATGAGTAGAAAGAAGGCGTTGTAAACCTGCTTGGATTCCCCAATCCTTCCGTGTGCGGCACATTGTGAACTAACTCGACCCCGAGTTTAAGGCGAAGAATTGCATAAGGTGAACGGCATCAAGATAAACAAAGTGACTGGAAAAGGAGGTATTAGGAATGCGTTACTCTAGACTGTAGTGTTTTTCTCTGTGATTTATTACGTCTCATCCCCAGGGCAGCGTGGTTTACAGTGCGCTCTGTTTGATTATCTTCTTTCAGGTAGCCTCCCTGTGCGAACAATACAAGCTGGCATTTTTCTGACGAGTGCTTTCCTGCGGCTTTGAGTGAACCGATGCTAATCTCTAAGAACATGAAGGCACATTTCCCACCTTGTGATGTCACGCAGGAATCCATGCAAAGAATCCCTCCTGAGTATTCGACAAGCACTATGACTCATAACAATACCCTCCGTCAACCAGGTGTGATTCCCTTTGCGAAGAAATAAGGTGTAACGATGTCTTACAAATACGGTGCAAAAAGAACACCTGAGCTGCTTTCACCAGGTTTGACAAATAACTCGTTGACAGCAATAACGAGACGTTGTAAATCAGTCGCCAAACTGACTTCCTTTAGTTGAAAGAATCTGAAAGACTATGAAGACTACTTCACAACTAGGGTGTAGACGGAGCATGAAACAGCACAGATTTGTTCAAAACAACAAGAGAGCAGTAATAATCTGAAGGATTCATATTAAAATTACATTCTGTCCTGAATCAGAGTTATGAAGGAATAGCGCACTACTCCGTAGGTAGTGATGTTACTTCTATCAGGTAAACCGTTGGTGTGAGTAGTGTCTTGCGTTAAACCCAAATTAGCAAAAGAAGCTGAAGGGGTCCCCTGAGTAACAGTAACAGAGCATTGCCACCCTTCAGAGTCATCAATGACATTCCTAGAAACTGCTGTCACTCTGATCCAGAAGCCTGATGTAGAGGCAAAGAGAAGGCAGGGATCCCAAACCAAATGCCTGAGCTCCCATATGATTTCCAGCTCTTCTAAATCTCAAATTGACTAAGAGCGGCATAACATAACGCTGCTAAATTTACATTTACAATAATACAAAATATATATTCCAAAAGAGAAAGTTTTATCCATAATCGTTATCATAAAGTGCTTTGGTCTAACCCAGTTTCTCTAATGCTACAGTTCATGCATGTTCCCCTGTGCACGAAAACAATATCTTTAATATACAACATGAGAGATGTGCGTCCTTCCACATGGTTCTAACTCCTTCTTAAAGATCACCACTGTCTCCAGAACTGGTTTTTAATGGGTCACCGGAGCAGTTCTATAGTCAATATATTGCATAATCAGCCAGCATCTTTTGTCACGATCAATCAATCAGGAATTTGTAAAGCGCACTACTCACCCGTGAGGGTCTCAAGGTGCTGGGGTGGGGGGGGAAGGAGAGAGGGGAGGTGCTGCTCCTGCTCGAACAGCCAGGTCTTGAAAAGTTTCCTGAAGGTAAGGAGGTCTTTGGTCTGGCGCAGGTGGGTGGGTAGAGTGTTCCACATTTTGGCGGCGAGGTGGGAGAATGATCTACCATCGGTTGAAGTTCTGTGGATGTGTGGGACAGTTGCGAGGGCGAGTTCGGTGGAGCGGAGATGCCGGGTCAGGGTGTAGAAGAGAGCCGTCTGTTGAGGTATTCTGGTCCGGTGTTGTGCAGTGCTTTGTGAGCGTGGGTGAGGAGTTTGAAGGTGATTCTCTTGTTGACTGGGAGCCAGTGCAGGTTTCTCAGGTGGCCTGTGATGTGGCAGTGGCTGGGGAAGTCTAGGATGTGGTGTGCAGAGGCGTTCTGGATGTGTTGCAGCCTCTTCTGGAGTTTGGCCGTGGTTCCTGGGTAGAGGGCATTGCTGTAGTTGCTGCTTATAAGGAGTTGGGTGACTGTTCTTCTGGTTTCAGCAGGTATCCATTTGTAGATCTTTTGGAGCATGGGGAGGGTGTTGAAGCAGGAGGAGGAGATGGCGTTGACTTGCTGGGTCATGGATAATGAGGAGTCCAAGATGAATCCTAGGTTGCGTGCGTGGTCGGTGGGAGTCGGAGCGCCTCTGAAAGTGGCAGACCACCAGGAGTCATTCCATGTGGAGAGGGTGGAGCCAAACATGAGGACATCCGTCTTGTTGGAATTGAGTTTGAGGTAGCTGCTCTTCATCCATTTTGTGATGGCCTTCATTCCTTTGTGGAGGTTGGTCTTGGCGGAGTCCTTGGTGAGGGAGAGGATCAACTGGGTGTCGTCGGCGTACAAGATGATGTTGAGGTTGTGGGATCGGGCGATGTTAGTGAGCGGGGCCATGTAGATGTTGAAGAGGGTCGGGCTGAGGGACGAACCCTGGGGTACACCGCAGATGATTTTGGTGGCTGTTAGAAACGGGGTCTTTGGTTGACAGTCTGGTTACCCCCTGTTCAAGCAAGGACCCTCACTCTAGTTAGGATAAAAGAGAATCACCCTCAGCTAACCCCTCCTTACCCCCTTGGTAGCTTGGCAGAGCAGTAGGCTTAACCTCAGAGTGCTAGGTGTAAAGTATTTGTACCAACACACACAGTAACTTAATGAAAACACTACAAAATGACACAACACCAGTTTAGAAAAATAGGAAATATTTATCTAGACAAAACAAGACCAAAACGACAAAAATCCAACATACACAAGTCAAGTTATGATTTTTTAAAGGTTTAAAATAAAAAGAGTCTTTAGGTAGTTGTAACACCACACTAGCGCTGCTAGCGTGAAAATGTACCTGGTTTGCGTCAAAAATAACCCCGCACGGGCGGTGTGCGTCGAAAGTAACCCTGCACGGCTGTGTGCGTCGAAAACAACTCGGCACGGCGGTGCGTGTTGAAAAAGCCAGCCACACGACGATCCGAAAGTCCCGCGGCGCAGGGTGCGATCTCTCAGCCTCCGTCAGCGATGCTGCGCATCGTTTCTCCTGCTCCGGGCGTCGGTTTTTCGGTCGCGTTTTCTGCGGCGTCGTTTCTCAGCTGCGGAACCGGCGTCGCGTCGTTTTCTCAGCCGCGATCGGATTCGCGTCGATCTTTTCTCCGCACGGCGCTCGGTGCGTGTATTTTTGTCCTTAGGCTGCCAGCCTCTCCTTTCAGGGTCCCAGGAACTGGAAGGGCACCACAGAGCAGAGTAGGGGTCTCTCCAGAGACTCCAGGTGCTGGCAGGAAGAAGTCTTTGCTATCCCTGAGACTTCAACAACAGGAGGCAAGCTCTACATCAAGCCCTTGGAGATTTCTTCTTCAAGATGGAAGGCACACAAAGTCCAGTCTTTGCCCTCTTACTCTGGCAGAAGCAGCACTGCAGGAAAGCTCCACAAAGCACAGTCACAGGCAGGGCAGCACTTTTTCCTCAGCTATCAGCTCTTCTCCAGGCAGAGGTTCCTCTTGGTTCCAGAAGTGTTTCTAAAGTTTGTAAGTTTGGGTGCCCTTCTTATACCCATTTTAGTCTTTGAAGTCACCTTTCTTCAAAGGGGACTCACACCTTCTTGTGAAATCCTGCCTTGCCCAGGCAAGGCCTCAGACACACACCAGGGGGCTGGAGACAGCATTGTCAGAGGCAGGCACAGTCCTTTCAGATGAGAGTGACCACTCCACCCCTCCCTCCTAGCAGAGATAGCTAATCAGGAAATGCAGATCACACCCCAGCTCCCTTTGTGTCACTGTCTGGTGTGGGGTGAAAAACAACCCAACTGTCAAACTGACCCAGACAGGGAATCCACAAACAAGGCAGAGTCACAGAATGGTTTAAGCAAGAAAATGCTCACTTTCTAAAAGTGGCATTTCCACACGCACAATCTTAAAATCAACTTTACTAAAAGATGTATTTTTAAATTGTGAGTTCAGGGATCCCAAACTCCACATGTCCATCTACTCTCTAGGGGAATCTACACTTTAATCATTTTTAAAGGTAGCCCCCATATTATCCTATGAGAGAGAGACAGACCTTGCAACAGTGAAAACGAAATTGGCAGTATTTTCACTGTCAGGACATATAAACCACATTACTATATGTCCTACCTTATCCATACACTGCACCCTGCCCTTGGGGCTACCTAGGGCCTACCTTAGGGGTGCCTTACATGTAAGGAAAGGGAAGGTTTAGGCCTGGCAAGTTGGTACACTTGCCAAGTCGAATTTACAGTGTAAAAATACACATACAGACACTGCAGTGGCAGGTCTGAGACATGATTACAGAGCTACTTATGTGGGTGGCACAACCAGTGCTGCAGGCCCACTAGTAGCATTTGATTTACAGGCCCTGGCACCTCTAGTGCACCTTACTAGGGACTTACTAGTAAATCAAATATGCCAATCATGGATAAACCACTTACATACAATTTAAACAGGAGAGCATATGCACTTTAGCACTGGTTAGCAGTGGTAAAGTGCTCAGAGTTGAAAAGCCAACAGCAACATGTCAGAAAAAAATAGGAGGCAGGAGGCAAAAAAGACTGGGGATGACCCTGCATAAGCAAAAGTCCAACACGACCCCCTACCAGCCTAAAGCCAGGGGAGAACAATCAATACCTTGATGTACTTCCCTGATTGGGGCGATAGAACAGGGACCCAGGCCCACAACAGCAGGGGCATGTTCCAGTTCTACGCCTTCCTGACTCCAGTTGGATCCCTCTGTCCATACTCTCAGGGCCCACTAAGCTAATCCATGGGGAACCCTTCTCCACATCTACAGACACCATCTGTGCAACACCTAACTTTACTTTGCTCACAGATGTATTGCAATGGGCAGATAGTACCACCAGGGCCAACACAGTGGTGTTGCCCACTCCACCCCCGGGGTGTGACTCTCGTCCTCCCCCCCCCAGGGGCAACTCTGTCCACCAGGACAGCAAGCCACAGTGGCCCCAGACAACTGTCAGGGATGAGAGCCCGACCTCAGGCCTCTCTAACCACTGTGACTGTGGAGAGTGGGGGGTGGTAGCCCCAGGTGCCTGGCACCCTTTGACCACTCTCTCTTCCACCAGGTCAGGGATGACAACCTGACCCTGGTCCTCCCCTCTGGGGCTCTGTAACCTCCCTGCAGAAGCGGCACCCCCAGAGTCAAAAACTGTCAGGGTGCTTGTAGAAGCAGTCCAGCACAATTCTTCCACCAGTGCAGGGATGTTAACCTGCAACTGATCCTCCAACCTGGGGTCTGTACCTTCAGGTTGGATAGGGCCAGGGGTGAGGCTTCCCTCCCCCTGCCCTCTCCTCTGGGGTCCTGAACCACCCAACTAGGAGTGGCCCCCCCAGAAGACAACATGGTAGGGGCACTGTTAGCAGTAGCCCCTTCCTCCAGGTCAGGGGGGACACCCTTAACCTGGCCTCCCAACCCAGGGTCACCACCCTGCGGTTGAACCACTGCCTGGCACACCAGGACTTCCTTGGGAGCACACTTACCCCCCATCAGGTCAGAGTTTACCCCCTGAACCTGATCATTCAACCCAGAGTCACCACCCTGCGGTTGAACCATTGCCTGGCACACCAGGACTTCCAGGGGGGCACACTTACCCCCCTCAAGGGACACACTGTCCCGAAGGGCCACACAAGAGTCTGGCTGGCGCAGGTCTCCTGACCTCTGCCCATCTGACAGAGTCTGGATTCCCCCCAACCCAGAAATGGTCTCACCAAGGTCATTCATGGGGGGCTCTGCTCTCAGAGCTGACCCCTGACCCTCCAGGTTCTCCACTGGGGTCCGCAACCCCCTCTCAACCCTCTGTCTGGACTTCTGCACCCCCTCACTAGGAGTGGTACTGCCAGACACCAGAACTGGTGGGACGCTGGCTACAGCCGCCCCCCCAAGTTCTCCTGACACTGTGGGGTCTCCCTCAACAGATGGCCCTATGGTACAGGCTAGGCTCCCCTCCTGGTGTTCCCGCAGGGAACCCTCCAGGACCTGGGACCGGATCTCGGGCACCTTGGGCCTCAACCCATCCCCATTCCCTCTCCTCTGAGACTGGACATGGGGTCCCTCACCCATCCCCCTACACTGGGACCTACCTGGGACACTACAATCCTTCCCTACCTCACCTGGTTGGGAACTACCTAGACCACTCCTCTCAGGAGCACCCCCAAATGCCTCTTCAGACTCTCTGGTACTCACCCAGAAGTCTGCCTCCATTGTAAGCTCCCTGGGGTCAGAGAACTCACACTCCACCTGGTGTTGGCATAGCTCTGGAAAATAAGGACTAGACATATGCTCTCCAGCAATTACATCACTCAGCCCCTCACATGAATTAACCAAAGTACCCTTCACCCAACCATCCAGTGACTCTGCTTTGAAAAAGCACCCCACATCACCCTCCTGAGACTGGTGAGACAGTACCTGACTGTCCCTGACACTCAACCCACACTCTTCTGGGATGTTTTCACACTCCATAACCAGGACTTCTACCTGGGGGGAACCCCTCTCCCTGTCACTCTCACCTAGAGTCAGTAGAGTGTCCCTCCCACCAGTAGGAATATGACTCCCCATGCCAGTTCCCCAATCCACCTCAGGGACCCTGTGCATCACTGGAGCTACCTCATACCCCTGAACCTCCTGGCGTGTGTTAACTCCCTCCTTCAAGTAGGGCACCACCTCTCTGGGCATGTGCACTTCTGCAGCATCACTGGATATACAATTGTTGCTGCCACCATTCCAGCTGGACTCAGCCCTCATGACTTCCAGCTCTTTCAATTTAAGCTCGTAAGCATAAATCATTTTTTTAATCTCTAAGTTCCTACTCCTTTCTTCCAACTCCCAATTGAGCTTTTTCAGCTCCCATTGGTACTCCCTCTCTGCCTGTCTGTCCTGTAACTCTTCAGGAGTCAGACCCTTGGGTGA
Organism: Pleurodeles waltl; assembly: GCF_031143425.1. Classification (NCBI taxonomy): domain Eukaryota; kingdom Metazoa; phylum Chordata; class Amphibia; order Caudata; family Salamandridae; genus Pleurodeles; species Pleurodeles waltl. Next base: position 326,799,737 of record NC_090442.1, read on the forward strand.
CACCCTGCCATCCCTCCTGGGGACCCTCCCCCCAGGCGTAACAGGTTCCTCCACTACACCACTGTGTATCCTCTGCACTTCCCCCCCCATATTCTCCTCCTCTGTGTGCCCTCCAGCCTTCTTGATTGTCACCCAGGCCCTCTGTGCCTGTTGCAGCTCCCCCTCCCTGGTGGAGCTCTCAGTGGGACAGTCAAGATCTTTAAGGAACTGATTCAATTGAGCAACTGAGTACTCCTTCAGTTTCTCCATTTCAAACACAGCTCCAGCTGTTGCATCTCCAGATTGAGACATGATGGTCACAAGTGCAAAGTTCCAAAGGCAGAAAATAATTTCCCAATGAAGAAAAAAGAATCAGTCAAGGGATCAGCAAAATCATGGAATTAGAATAAAAAGAGTCCTTAAGAGAAAAATCAAAAGATCACCAAACAAGTAGTATGTGGTCACGTAGTGGTCTGAGATCAAAACAGTAGTGTACACTTAATTACTGTATGTCAAGTACAAATACAAGTCCAAATCCCGACCGCTGGTCACCAATGTTAGAAACGGGGTCTTTGGTTGACAGTCTGGTTACCCCCTGTTCAAGCAAGGACCCTCACTCTAGTTAGGATAAAAGAGAATCACCCTCAGCTAACCCCTGCTTACCCCCTTGGTAGCTTGGCAGAGCAGTAGGCTTAACCTCAGAGTGCTAGGTGTAAAGTATTTGTACCAACACACACAGTAACTTAATGAAAACACTACAAAATGACACAACACCAGTTTAGAAAAATAGGAAATATTTATCTAGACAAAACAAGTCCAAAACGACAAAAATCCAACATACACAAGTCAAGTTATGATTTTTTAAAGGTTTAAAATAAAAAGAGTCTTTAGGTAGTTGTAACACCACACTAGCGCTGCTAGCGTGAAAATGTACCTGGTTTGCGTCAAAAATAACCCCGCACGGGCGGTGTGCGTCGAAAGTAACCCTGCACGGCTGTGTGCGTCGAAAACAACTCGGCACGGCGGTGCGTGTTGAAAAAGCCAGCCACACGACGATCCGAAAGTCCCGCGGCGCAGGGTGCGATCTCTCAGCCTCCGTCAGCGATGCTGCGCGTCGTTTCTCCTGCTCCGGGCGTCGGTTTTTCGGTCGCGTTTCCTGCGGCGTCGTTTCTCAGCTGCGGAACCGGCGTCGCGTCGTTTTCTCAGCCGCGATCGGATTCGCGTCGATCTTTTCTCCGCACGGCGCTCGGTGCGTGTATTTTTGTCCTTAGGCTGCCAGCCTCTCCTTTCAGGGTCCCAGGAACTGGAAGGGCACCACAGAGCAGAGTAGGGGTCTCTCCAGAGACTCCAGGTGCTGGCAGGAAGAAGTCTTTGCTATCCCTGAGACTTCAACAACAGGAGGCAAGCTCTACATCAAGCCCTTGGAGATTTCTTCTTCAAGATGGAAGGCACACAAAGTCCAGTCTTTGCCCTCTTACTCTGGCAGAAGCAGCACTGCAGGAAAGCTCCACAAAGCACAGTCACAGGCAGGGCAGCACTTTTTCCTCAGCTATCAGCTCTTCTCCAGGCAGAGGTTCCTCTTGGTTCCAGAAGTGTTTCTAAAGTTTGTAAGTTTGGGTGCCCTTCTTATACCCATTTTAGTCTTTGAAGTCACCTTTCTTCAAAGGGGACTCACACCTTCTTGTGAAATCCTGCCTTGCCCAGGCAAGGCCTCAGACACACACCAGGGGGCTGGAGACAGCATTGTCAGAGGCAGGCACAGTCCTTTCAGATGAGAGTGACCACTCCACCCCTCCCTCCTAGCAGAGATAGCTAATCAGGAAATGCAGATCACACCCCAGCTCCCTTTGTGTCACTGTCTGGTGTGGGGTGAAAAACAACCCAACTGTCAAACTGACCCAGACAGGGAATCCACAAACAAGGCAGAGTCACAGAATGGTTTAAGCAAGAAAATGCTCACTTTCTAAAAGTGGCATTTCCACACGCACAATCTTAAAATCAACTTTACTAAAAGATGTATTTTTAAATTGTGAGTTCAGGGATCCCAAACTCCACATGTCCATCTACTCTCTAGGGGAATCTACACTTTAATCATTTTTAAAGGTAGCCCCCATATTATCCTATGAGAGAGAGACAGACCTTGCAACAGTGAAAACGAAATTGGCAGTATTTTCACTGTCAGGACATATAAACCACATTACTATATGTCCTACCTTATCCATACACTGCACCCTGCCCTTGGGGCTACCTAGGGCCTACCTTAGGGGTGCCTTACATGTAAGGAAAGGGAAGGTTTAGGCCTGGCAAGTGGGTACACTTGCCAAGTCGAATTTACAGTGTAAAAATACACATACAGACACTGCAGTGGCAGGTCTGAGACATGATTACAGAGCTACTTATGTGGGTGGCACAACCAGTGCTGCAGGCCCACTAGTAGCATTTGATTTACAGGCCCTGGCACCTCTAGTGCACCTTACTAGGGACTTACTAGTAAATCAAATATGCCAATCATGGATAAACCACTTACATACAATTTAAACAGGAGAGCATATGCACTTTAGCACTGGTTAGCAGTGGTAAAGTGCTCAGAGTTGAAAAGCCAACAGCAACATGTCAGAAAAAAATAGGAGGCAGGAGGCAAAAAAGACTGGGGATGACCCTGCATAAGCAAAAGTCCAACAGTGGCCTCTGAGCGGAATGGGGGAGGCGGACTCTCTGGGTTCTGCCGGTGAGAAAGGAGGTGACCCAGTCCAGGGCTCTGTCATGGATTCCTGAATTGCTGAGGCGTGAGCGTATGGTGTGGTGGCAGATGGTGTCGAACGTGGCTGAGAGGTCCAGGAGGATGAGGGTCGTGGTTTCGCCGTTGTCCAGTATGGTTCTGATGTCATCGGTTGCAGCGATGAGGGCGGTTTTGGTACTGTGGTTGCTGCAGAATCTGGATTGGGAAGGGTCCAGGGTGCAGTTCTCCTTGTGGAAGCGGGTTAGTTGTCTGTTGACAGCCTTCTCGATTACTTTTGCCGGGAAGGGGAGCAGGGAGATAGGCAGGAAGTTCTTGAGGTCCTTTGGGTCCGCCTTGGGTTTTTTGAGGAGGGCGTTGACCCCGGCATGTTTCCAGCTCTCCAGGAAGGTGGCAAACTCGAAGGAGCTGTTGATGATCTTCTGTAGTTGGGGTGCGATGACAGAGCTTGCTTTGTTGAGGATGTGGTGAGGGCAGGGGTCAGATGGAGAGCCGGAGTGGATGGTGTTCATGATTTCAATGGTGTCTTTGTCAATAACGGGGAACCAGGAGAGCAGGAGGTTGGTCGTAGGTGAATCTGTGGTCTTGGTGGTTGCCGGGGGGCGTTCTGGGTCTTGATGCTGTTGTGGATGTCTGCAATCTTGCGGTGGAAGTAGGAGGCTAGGGAGTCGCAGAGGGATGGTGGGACATCGTTGGCGTTGGAGCTGGGGTTGGAGAGTTCCTTCACGACGTTGTGGCTGTTAGTGTTGTTGATTCAGTCTTTGAAGGCAGTTCTCTTGGCGGCTCGGATGAATTGGTGGTGTCTGTGGATGGCATTTTTGAACGCTCTGTGGTTGTACAGAGTCTGATCTTGTCGCCACTTTCTTTCGAGTCTTCGGCAGGTTTGCTTAGATTCATGGAGGTCGACGGTAAACCAGAATGCCTTTCTTTCGGTGTGTCTGTTGGAGGGATTCTTGATTGGGGGAGAGAGTATTGGCACAGGTGTGTCGACCCATTGCCTGAAGCTGCAGGCAGCTGCATCAGTGTCAGTGGTGTCGATGGGTGGGTTCCAGGAGAGGGTTGCAATAAGTTGGTCTTCGGTGAACTTGTTCCAACTGCGGTGGGGGATCCATTGTGGGTGGTGGTGTGTAGTGGGTTTCTTGAAGGAGAAGTGGATGCAGCGGTGATCTCTCCAGTGGAGTTCGGTGGTGTGGCTGAAGGAGATGTGATTGCTGGTGGAGAAAATAGGGTGGAGTGTGTGTCCTGTGGAGTAGGTCGGTGTCGTGACAAGCTGTTTGAGGCAGAGGTTGGAGAGGTTGTCAAGCAGGGTGGCAGTGTTGTTGTCGTTGGTGTTCTCGAGGGTGAGGTTTAAGTCCCCGAGGAGTATGTAGTCGGTGGATGCAAGAGCGTGTGTGCTGATGATGTCAGAGATGGAGTCGCTGAACTTCTGTCGGGTGGTGGGGGGCCTGTAGATGAGGGTCCCTCAGAGGGAGGTGTTTGGGTAAGTGTGGACATGGAAGTGCAGGTGTTCGGCGGTGCTGAGGATGTCTTCGGTGCTGGTCGTGATCCTGAGGTGTTCTTGTGGATGATGGCGATTCCTCCTCCTAGTGTGTTGGAGCGGTCCCTGCGGGTGATCTTGTAGCCATCCAGGATGGCTATGGCGATGTCAGGTGCTGAGGAGGAGTTCATCCAGGTCTCGGTCAGGAAGGCGACATCTTGGGAGGCTGAGTCGAGTAGATTCCACAGCTCTACTGCATGCTTGTGGACGGAGCGGGTGTTGAGGAGGATACATCGCAGATGGTTTCGTCCTGCCTTGGTGGGTGGGTGGTTGGCGTGGAGGCTGGTGAAGGTGCAGTTCCAGCAGGAGAAGGGTCCACGGGTGGTCTGCGGGGAGGCTTGAAGGCAGGCAGGAGAGCGGCCACTGTTGAGGGCACTGAGGGTGGCGGCGGCGTAGTGAAGACGTGCGTGGCGGAGGTGGGGGAGACGGAAGCGAGAGGTTCTGGCGCTGGGCGCGGTTGAGGCGCGGACAGGTGCAGATGGGCTCGTCTTTGGCACGGGAGCGCAGAAGCCGCAAGTAAGTAGGGAGGTGGGGGGAGGAGAGGACAGCTGGGAGGCAGGAGCAGGGGGAAAAAACGGTGTGTAAAAGGGGGTGGGTCGCAAAAAGAGGACAGGGCCACGGGGCAACAGCGGTGGGGGAGCGAGAGGGGGGGAAGAGCAAAAGTGAGAGAGAGAGCGGAGTGAAAAAAATGAGGAAGAGAGTAGTGTGAAGCAATAAGAGCACAAAGGGACATAAGTGAAGCAGAGCAGAGAGGAAAGCAGAGAAAGGAGAAGAAAAGGAGGAGAGAGGCAGAGGTAGCCTAGTAGGAAAGAAGAGCTCTCCCACTAGACACAAGGGATGAGATTACTCTCAATCATTCTTCTATCTAATAAGTAGAAGGTACATAGACATCATCAGCAGACTCCTTTTTCATTAACATGTGCTGGTCCTTTCAAGTTCTATCTCATGTCTGACAGTTATTTCCTCTTTCACAAATTCGAGAAATTAATTCCTGTGCTGTGGATGAGGCTTTCCGGTCAGTTCTGCCAGATATCAGTACAGTACTTAGAGGTTGTGCACACTATGGGGATGCTGACAGACCCTAAAGGCCCTGAATCTTACCACTCCTGCCCTTCTGCACAGGGGAAAGTGTTCAGCTAAATGCCATACACATCTGTTGGGCAGGAGGGCATTTTGCTCCCATGACAGCATGCAGTAGGCCATTCAAAATCAGCTTTCATTGGACAGTGCCCTAACCATTCGAAAGTCCACAAGACGGGTAACTACTAGTAAAACTCATAAAACTACCCAAAATTGAACGTTGTTGAAAAAACACTTGTTGAAAAGTGGCTCACAAAAAAACTCTCACTTCTCCAGGAGCTTCCAGTACAGTGAAATTGAATCCCAGTTAGCCAGGTCCAACAGGTATGGCCAAGAAATACACCAAAACATAGATCTTCTAAACAGGACTGTACTTCTTTCACTTTCAGCAACTTTCTCCTTTGCTGTATTTTCTTGTCCTTCAGGAACTCCAGATGCCATACACTACTCAATGTTTTTAATGTTTTCCAGCACATGTTGTCCCTTACTAGTAATGCTCAATGAGTAAAAACAACTATACTGTCAAATGTACAGCAAGGCTCTGTCCTTACCAAGCCTCCACACTGGGCCATCCTGGCGAGATTAGCGCACAGAATCATCTCTCTTCACAACCTTTAAAATTCAAGTTCAGTTCTCTGCACCATATTCTGAATGCAGTCTCTTCTTTTGTGTATAGTAGATAATGTGCACTGCAAAATGTCCAAGAGACACTGCACAGATTTCTCACCTCCTTCCGAAATTTCAGCAATGCACTCTCCTAGTCAAAGCTCTTGCCATTGCTGTTTGAGAAATAGCATCATTTTCAGCTCACAGTCCTCCAACTCGATAGCTCTGCCAAAGTTCAGACACAAACGTGCCAGCAGATTTGAGGATGGGTTGCCCTGGATTACACTTTATGGCATATGGACACCATTTTCTCACCTCAGGTACCTACTTTCTATCCCTCACTTCTCCCCTTCGCTACAACCAGCTTAGACACACAGGAAACATGAAAAAAGAGGACATTCCATGCAGGGTCAGACACAACAGGGGCTCACCGGAAGCGACACTACAACATGTTGTTAATATTTGACTCCCCCAGGGGAAGATTTGTGGACATCCCAGGGCAGCTTAACATATTCCTCATTTTCACGTCATTGCCTGAAGCATCTGGTACCCTAAGGCCTGTCTGTATAGTTCCTAGAAGCCTGCACGCCCGATTCCTAGTAACCAGGCAGCAGTTAATGCAGGGTGTCCTTCTCTGATCTGCTCCAACAGAGAGGTGACTAAACTAATATGACTAATAGCTGGGCTGCTGCCATTAGGTCATCAGTTGTTGCTGCCACACAGAACAGCGGACATTTCCGAAGTGGCGAGGACGTTGCTGGTGGAATCGCTGGATTAAAAAGAACCAGCATCAGTAAACTAAACTTCCAGTAGGGGGCGGTGCTGTGCGCTTGATAATTAAGTAGTTTACATATTTGTGTGAACTGCTACTTAGTAATAAAATGTCAATACTTTTGAGTCGTGGCATTAGAATTCAATCCAAGCCTGGGCTTTAATGACATTGGGGCCATTTTTCTTTGGATACCTATTTAATGTACTCATGGTTTAATTTCAATACATTTTAACTAAGTTCTCTTTTACCAGACACATAAGCATGCAAGAAGTCTTCTTAGCAATGGTCGTAAATTGTGAAAATGTAATGAATGCCCATCAGACGCATTAAAGGTTCTGCCCTTGGCAATTATCTGTAAAGAGCGTTAAATGCATCTCAGTTGGTCCCAAGAGAAAGAATATGTATGATTTAGCAGATGCAAATGTAAGTCACCTTAACCATCCTGTGCGCTTATAGAATTTGTAACTATTTTGTTTTGAGAATAGCACAGGGTGGTATAATTATTGGCATCACCTGAACATAAAGATCTCCTTTCAAATTATTTTGGAAACATTAGTGATTTATCATATTTAAGTGGTTTTTGCAATACCTGTGGGCAGGTACATTTTGAGAGGGGCTGGTTATTTTAAGTGTTTTGACTGTGTCAAAGGGCGGCGCTGAAAGAAGCTACCATCGGATATCTAGAGAAGGTCAGAGTCGAGCACAATATGAAGGCGGGGCCGGCTTTGGGGTGGTGCGATAGGTGAGACCTCACTGGGCGCCAACATGGAAGGGGGCATTGGACTCAGAGGGGGCGCTGTGCTTAGCAACAACTTACGATTTAAGAGAGCTTCCTGCAGAGGTCCTTGTGCATCCAGCTTTCAGGCAGCAAAAAAAAAAAAGTTGTTAGTTATTGTGAATAATCTTCCTGCTAGAGAGATAGATGGAGTTTTGTCTACTGGCAGGTTTGACTCCCCATAAAGTCGCGCAGAGGGCTATTATGCCTGCTGCAAGGAACAAGTCTGTATTTTATGTGGATAGCCAAATGGCTTAGTAAAGCCAACCTTTACCAGTGCTTTAAGACAAATGAAATGTATGTGAGGCAGGGGCTATGGAGAGATGAGGGGCACTTTCGCCTGCTGCTAGTGAGGTAATCAAAGGAGATAATGGAGAAGGGGTGTCAAAAAAGATTGTCACACCAGGTGCCACCAGGGCTAAAGCCGGCCATGGATGAAGGACTGCTTCGTGGTATGAGCGAGCCTTTATAAACTATCCCCATTTATTTCAGGGCCACGTTTTGTCACTGTGGGGTGTTGAAAGCAGCGCAATGTGTATTACTCCATCGGAAATCCACAGCACACAGGCTGCTATGTCATGCTTGCACATACCTCGATTAAAGGTGCTCACCTGATAAGCAACAGTCAGACAGCCTGTCAAACACGTGACAGACAACTATAACTCTCAAAGTATTCCTGAAGTACCTGACTCAAGTGGTAAATTGGTAATAAGCAAGATAGGTTCTTCTTAACAGTTTTTTAAGGAGGGAAACAATTAGATCGCGTTTGAGTTGTAGTTTGATATTGCTCCGTAAAATGCAGTACTGTGACCTGTAACGTGATCCCAAGCTGCAATTATGTGGGTTGTTCACACATGAAACAAAGTTGGTAAACACATGACACAGCCCTGTGTTGAAACTACAAACACCCTTCGTTTTATCATCATGGTCTGTAACAGCCTGTATATACAACTTTCAAAAATCAAGCTCAAGGGAAGGAGAGTGGGTGTTTGACCTGAAAATTTGCAAAGTTTGAAAATTTCCAAATATAAGTACAGTTGTGGGCATCCAGAAACTTACCTTTCAATCCATTTTGGATCAAGATATACTGGCTCATGGGGGTTGGCATAACTCCTATTCCAGAGCAAGAAGAAGAATATATCACCCTCACAGTCCGGATGAAAAGGATATAGAATAAAATGTGCCTATGTACAGAGGCCTCCCCTTGCACCTGTGCAGATTTCTCCTCTATGAAAAAATCTCTAGAGGAGAAATAGGACTCCCATGGAAATAATCAGAAATTGGGTTGTTAGATGAGGGGCTCACTACCCACTTCAAGAAACAAACATAATCCTTGTCAGGGCGAATCACTAAAGCCTCTAAATTAATCTGACCGGACCCCCCTGGTAGGTATTCCAAAGTGCAGACAGGATTGAATTATGGCTAAAACTTATATGCAGTACAGAACAGTAATAAAGTCAAAACACAACACAAGAAAAATAAAATCTGAGACCGAATTAGAATAGCTAGAGTAAATTTTAATAAATAAAACAATACCACAACAACATAAATCCAATAAGGGGAAGCGGAGATATGAACTTTAAAAGTTTTAAATCAAAGTTGTACAAAAAAAGATGATGTGCCAACTGCGATTGACCAGGACCTAAGTGCAACTTGAAGATGAATTGGATAGAGCTCAGGTAAGATTACAGGGGCCACACTTGACCCAGTTGGAAGCTTTACATTGGGACTTTGTCCTAAAAACTGGAAGTCCAAAGTCTTCAGCCATGCAAGGCAGCAGGCTGTAGCAGAGGATGGCTCAATGGGGTCGGATATTAATTGGATGCGGTGCCAGTGAATCTATTGGTTTTTGTCAGGAAAGCTTCAAGTCGGAGACATTTGAATTTCACACCCAGTGAAGGTCCCTCATAACCAGATACTTTTTGCGCCTTTGCGTGGACAAGATTTATTTGTTTCCATTTAGTCACTTTTTTGAAACTCCTATTCCTCCAGTGGGTAAAGGCTGCAGGCCAGAGCTGAAGAGGCTACCCAGAGGCTGGGTGCCTTCTTCACAAGGTCCCTATGCAGAGGATTTTCCATTTCAAAAAAACTCGACGCAGCCCGGCGACAATGCACCTTGAGCTGATTGACTTGGCAGATTTGACCCAGTCCTCCTTTGCAGCTAAAAAAATGTTTAAGTCCCTGAATTTTAGGGATGGTAGGAAATGTTCAGTTAAATAAAGCCAACAGTAATGCAAATTAGCCTCCAAAGGTTTTGTGGAGAGAAAAGGTAACTGTAAGACCTGATACCCATGGGTTGTAGTCCTCCAAACATATTGGGGGTCATTACGACCCTGGCGGCCGGCGGTATGTTGGCGGTCATAATCCCGGGCAGTGAAATGCGCAACGGGTGCTACTGCACCCGCTGCACATCAGCATTGCCGCCGGCTCTATTACGAGCCGGCTGCAATGTTGATGTGACATTTCTGCTGGGCCAGTGGAAATGTCATAATAGGGAGACAGAAATACCGCCGGCAATGGCGGAATTCTGTCTCCTGCGGCCTCGGCGGTCTTTTGAAAAGACCGCCGAGGTCGTAATGACCCCCATTGTCTTCACCCTTACTATTTTGCTGAACTTGTTTTTGTTGACTTTAGGACTCTGTGACCTTTAGCACTGCTAACCAGTACTAAAGTGCTTGAACTCTCCCCTTTAAACACAGTAAAAGTGTGCTACACCCAATTGGCACAGTTAGTTTACTTATAGGTCCCTAGTAAAGTGGCGTTACATGTGCCCTGGGCCTGTAAATTAACTGCTACTAGTGGGCCTGCAGTACTTATTGTGCTACCCACTTAAGGAACCTTTTTAAACATGTTCCAGGTCTGTCATTGCAGCCCGCGTGTGCAGTTTTAAAGTGCTATCTCGACCTGGCAAAATAAATGTTTTACCAGACCTAAACCTCTCAGTCATTTATTTTAGATGTATTCTAGGTTAAAGAATCTGCTTCTTCTACGAATATGATGCTTGGAGTAAGTGTGAAAACTGTAAACTGAAGTACAAATGCACACAGACCAACTGAAATTAAAAACTGCAGGGTTAGTTAATGAAGAAGGCTTCATTTTCATTTGGTAGAAGGTTGTGGCTCTGATAACATTTATTGGGCAACCAAACTTTGAATTAAGATTGAACAGATAGAAATTTTAATATTCAGAGTCATGCCGACTTGTTCTTCAGAAATAAAATTAGACAGACAAATGATATGCAGCTTTTTCATCAGATGGAAACTATTGGAAAGGTCAGCTATGCAAAAGGTGGGATATGTTGTGTCATGAGAGAAACAACCATTGGCAAAACCAACAGGTCTTGTCTATGCAGGTCCATATTGCAAATGGCTGAAAGTGAACATAAAAAGCTTTATGACGCAACCAGTGTTGGCTGAGTTATAGCATTTTTTGTGTTTTTTTACTTGCAGCTGTGCACTGCTGTATAATCTTTACTATAACATCCCTATAGATCTATAGTCTGGGGGCCGCAAGCGCACACCTGACCTTTGCATGTGGTCCCCTCTTCAAAATGGGCAAGAGTTCATTTAAAAGTTAATCGATGTGAAAGAAAGCAAGTAACAAGGGTGTCATGTAAAGTTAACGTTTGGGCCACCTTAAATTTTAAAGACTTTCTGCAACAAACATGTAAAATATGAAAAAGTCTCTTCAAAAATTCCAAACATGTATTTTATTCACATGCAGAACTGTTTCATCTTAGTCTATCAGACTAAATCAGTGCAAGTATTTTATTTATAAGGAATAGTTTTCAAACATGAATTTTGAAACATTCATGCTTCCTCCCACCTTGACAATGCCAATAGTGAACTAAGAGGCAAGACAGTTATGTGCACCCTTTGGATGGCCTGGATTTCTATTTTACAGAGACAATATTTTATGAAAATCAAATGTTGGAGAAGTTTTCATACAGTGCACACCCTGAAGGTATATATTTCAAGATCGTATTGCATGTAATAATAAAGAATAAGCACTGGTAAAACCTATACTTTTTGCCTATGATAAATCTATTGTCTTTGACAATGTTTTTTGTACATGTTGCAGATGTCTATAATAAAGATGTGAAGTAACGAAAAGAGCTACCAATTTTGGAGACTGGGTTCCATCCTTGGTGTTGGCTCAACATCCTGTGATCCTGGCCAAATCATGTAATCTTCCCAGTGCCATAAAAAGTGTCTTTGTGCAATATAACTGGTGCTCTTATAAAGCGCTGAAATCTTTGAAGAACTTTTAAGTGCTTTTTATGAAAGCTGCCTGTACTGTGAAAAAAAGTGATTTCTACACTTTTAAGGTGTGCCAGTGTCCTAAGTGAGGAGAAGAGGAAGCTTGCAAGGGAGTACTGGGACAGCAGATGGTCGCTAGGGAGTGAGGAGATATCTGCCATAGCTGGTTCCAAGTTGGAGGTAGTAGTAAAATATAGCAATAATCAGTGTTCAGTAGGTTTCCTAGACATTGTGGCCCCTTTGCCACTGCACCTGCTGCACTATTCAAATCAAGGCCCTAGGGCATGCGAGGTAACTGGACTTGTGACTGCTTGTTTAGTAGTAAAGTACAAGTTACTTACCTTCGGTAACGAAATATCTGGTAGAGACATATTCTAGTTGTGGATTCCTTTCCTTCGAATTTTCCCCCAGGCGTCAGAATGAATCCGGAGATTTTTCTTAAAGCAATACCCTTGTGCGTTGGTAGGTGGTAATGGTCGACTCCGCAGGCATTGTAGGCGTCATGGTCACCATGATGATGTCAGGATAAGTACATAGACGCCGCCCTCGCACAGTGACAGCAGTTTCTTTAAACGTCCTTCCACGCCAGAGCGCAGAGCCGCTAAGAACACTGAGATTGGTGTGCCAGAGCTAAGGACTTGAAAGGGGGAATCCCTGCCCCTAGAAATCAGTTCGCAAGAGGGGAGGATGGTTGGGCGGTAAGGAATCTGCAACTAGAATATGTCTCTACCAGATATTTCATTACCGAAGGTACGTAACTTGTACATCTGATAGAGACTTCTAGTTGCAGATACTTTACCTTAGAATAGATACCCAAGCAATGCCATCCTGTATGGTTGGCTCAGAACCAAGACCATACTAGAAAGTCTTGCAGGATCGAACGACCAAAGTAACCGTCTTGACGGACCTGACTATCCAGGCAAGAAAGCGTGTGCAGGGATGCCCACGTATCTGCCTGACAGATATCCAGAACAGGAACTCCGCATGCTAACGTAGTGAAAGCCACAGTTGCTCTTGTGGAATGAGCATGCAAGCCTTCAGGAGGTTGCCTTTTAGCCAAAGCATAGCAAAGTTTGATGCAAAGAAGCACCCATCGAAAGATGGTACACTTTTGCACCATCTTCCCATTCTTAGCACCCACATAGCCAATAAAGAGTTTATCGTCCACTTGGAAATCTTTAGTACGCTTGAGGGAGAACACCAATGCTCTCTTTGGGTCCAGACGGTGGAGTTTCTCCTCCTCATGGGAAGGATGTGGGGGTGCATAGAAGATAGGCAAAGTGATGGACTGGCCTACATGAAATGGTGTAACCACCTTAGGAAGGAAGGAAGCTCTAGTGCATAACACCACTTTGTCAGGGTGTACAGACAAGTATGGATGCTTTGAAGAAAGGACCTGAAGCTCACTCACCCTGCGAGCAGAGGTGTTAGCGACCAGAAAGACAGTTTTGAATGTGAGGAGCCACAAGGGACAATTATGCATTGACTCAAAAGGGGTACACATCAAATAAGTAAGTACAAGATTAAGATCCCACTGAGGCATGATAAATGGAGTGGGCGGAAATAAGTGGGTGAGCCCTTTTAAGAATCTACTCACAATAGGAGATTTAAAGAGTAAGGACTGATCAGGTAGCCTAAGAAAGGTGGAAATGGCAGACAAATACCCTTTAAGGGTGCCCAAAGCAGACCCCTGCTGGGCTAAAGAAAGAATGAAAAGAAGAACTTCTGACAGAGGGGCAGAAAGGGGACAAACAGATTTGTTAGTACACCATGCCACATATGTATTCCAATGACAGGCATATACAGTTTTTGTCGATGGACGCCTGGCTGCCAAGATAACATTGCAGACTTCGGGTGGAAGGGCAAATGCCGTCAACTGTTGTCACTCAATCTCCACGCATGAAGGCGGAGGTTGGACAGGTTTGGGTGGAGAACCGTCCCCTGCTGCTGCGACAGAAGATCCGCCCGAAGAGGCAGTCTGAGTGGAGGATTGATGGACATGCTCAAGAGCTCTGGATACCACACTCTTCGAGCCTCGTCAAGAGCCACCAAGATAACTTGGGCCCGGTCGTACCTGATTTTCTTGAGAACTCTGGGCAGAAGAGGGATAGGCGGGAAGGAGTAAAGGAGGCCAGAGCTTCACTCAAGACGAAAAGTGCCTCAGAGCGAGTGCCGCCTTGGAAACTCCAAATCGCAAAATAGCTTACATTGCGCATTCTCTGCGGAGGCGAACAGATCTAAGCAAGGCTCTCCCCACTTGAGAAAGAGACCTTGTGCCACCTCCGGATGGAGACGCCATTCATGATCGACTGTGCGTCGGCACTGAGTTCGTCTGCTCTGGCGTTGAGAGAGCCCACCAGATGTTGAACCATCAGAGTAATGCCCAGATGTTCCAGCCATGTCCAGAGGCGTAGTGACTCCTCACAAAGGCTCCAGGACCCTACCCCGCCTTGTTTGTTGGAGTACCGCATGGCGGTAGTGTTGTCCATGAACACCTGCACCACTTTCCCTTTGAGAGAGGGAAGGAATGCTTTCAACGCAAGCCTGATTGCCCGGAGCTCCAGCATATTTATGTGGAGCCCCAATTCCGCCGGAGAGCAGAAGCCTCTGATCTCTGCTTCTCCCATGTGGTTGCCCCAACCCAGAAGTGACACATCTGTCACTATAGAGAGATCTGGTTGGGGAAGGGAGAGGGATCTGCCGTTGACCCAATTTGGATTCGAAAGCCACCACTGCAGGTCTTTCACAGTCCCCTTTGAGATCTGGACCATGTTGGAGAGATTTCCCTGATGCTGCGCCCACTGGAACTTCAGGTCCCAATGCAGAGCCCACATATGCCATCTGGCATGTGTTACTTGCAGGATGCAGGAGGCCATGAGGCCCAGTAGCCTCAGAGTCAATCTCACCGAAACCCAAGACCGAGGCTGAAAGATCGGAATCATAGCCTGAATGTCTTGGACTCGCTTGTCGGGAGGATAAGCCCCAAATTGCACTGTATCCAGAACAGCTCCAATAAAAGGGAGCGTCTGGGAGGGAGTCAGGTGTGACTTCGGCACGTTTATAGTGAACCCCAGCTCGTGCAGGAGGTTCGCCATGTTCTGAAGGTGGGAGACGACTGTCTGGAGCAAAGGCGCCTTCAACAACCAGTCGTCAAGGTAGGGGAAGATTGAGACCCCTAACCTGCGCAGATGAGCTGCAACCACCGCCATCACTTTTGTGAACACCCGAGGGGCACTGGGAAAGCCTAAAGGGAGAACGGTAAACTGAAAGTGCTTGTGACCTACCAGGCAGGATGGGGATGAGGAAATAAGTGTCCTGCAAGTCCAACGCTACCATCACTCTCCTGGGTCTAAGGCAGACATACCCAGAGCCAGGGTGAGCATTTTGAATTTCTCCTTCTTGAGGAAGTAGTTCAGGTCCCGAAGGTCTAGGATAGGATGTAAGCCCTCTTTGGTATCAGAAAGTAGTAGGAATAACAACCATGACCTGCTTCTGGCACAGGGACCCTTTCTATAGCTCCCTTGGCCAAGAGAGATGCGACTTCCTGGCGGAGAAGCACCAAATGATCCTCCGGAATATGATGGAAGGATGGTGGCATGTGTGGTGGTGCAGATTCGAAAGGGAGGGAGTAGCCCTTCCGAATGATCTGCAAAACCCACCGTCCGTGGTGATATGTTCACAGTGGACTAGGTGATGGCGGATCCTACCACCAACTGGGTGGGAGTGAGGGGACAGACTAGGAGGGTTTGGAGACTGTAGCGGGGGCAGAGGTGGACTGGACAGACCTCTGAATCCCTGTCCCACGGCCACGTGGGATTCCACGTCCTCGGCCACGCGTAGGCCTGCAAGCGTGCATGGTACGGTGGTTGGGTTGAGGACGCGACAGGGTGCCCCTTCCGTGTCCACGAAAGGGCCAAAAAGCGGACTGTAGTGAGCGAGTGGTGGAGGAAAGACCAAGGGACCAAGCTGTAGCCTGGGAATCCTTGAATCTCCCCAAAGCCAAGTCTGCTTTGTCTCTGAAGAGACGGGTGCCATCAATGGGCATGTCCATGAGTGACTGTTGGACATCCCCCGAAAAGCCAGAAGTGGGTAACCAGGTGTGGTGCCGTAAGGCCACTGTCGTTGCAACCGATCTGCCCAGAGAGTCGGTCGTATCCATCCCACAATGGATAGTGAACCTTGCTGCATCTCTCCCATCTTTCACTGCTTGGGAGACGATAGCACGGGCCTCCTCCAGTATCTGCGGCAGGACTTGCACAACCGTATCCCACTGGGAGTGGGTATAACGACCCTAAAGACATGCAGTGTTCACAGACCGCAGTGCGAGGCCGGAGGAAGAAAAAACTTCTTGCCAAATTGTTCAAGCCTTTTGGATTCCCTATCCGGGGGTGCGGAAGGGAACGTGGCAGAAGAAGAGGAAGCCTGAATAACAAGACTCTCAGGCGTGGGGTGTCGACCCGGCGCCGGGGAAGGTCTAGAAGGTGTGACCGGCATCAGTGCGGATTTGTGCACGAATCCGGAGGTGACCTCGGTGGCCAGGGCCGAAGCCACCGGCGCAGAACCCGAAGGCCCCTCAGCCGAACCCCTTGGGCCCGAAGGCACCGTATCGGGGTCGGCCCACCCAAAGATGAGGCACATGGCCTCGTAAAACTCCTTTAGTTGGGTGGGGTTGCTCCGGCTCTGGGAAACTCAGTAGAGCTCCGAGTCGACCCAGACGCAGGCTCCGAGGATGGAGGCCTAGTCTGTGGACGCTCTTCCCACGTCGCATCGGCCGAGCGACGGGGTGAATTCGGAGATCGATGGGACTTCTTCGACTTCTTCTTACCTTTTTTGAGTTTAAAGAAAAAAAAGCACTATTTTATCATGTATTTATAGGATCTGCCCCTTTTAAGAAATGTGTATCATCTTATGTTGAACTTTTATGATTTTGTATCATCACTCATGTGGATCTCTTTGGAGTTCCAAAACATGATAATAACATTGCTCAAAGAAAAATATCTGGATCCAGTCTGACGCCTGGGGGAAAATTCTAAGGTAAGGAATCTGCAACTAGAAGTCTCTATCAGATATATACGCAGTTCCAAACGGAATCCATAATTATTGTGTAGGCAAACATAAACACAAAGGCTTTCATAAAAATTGCCTTTAAACTTATCCAACTCTCCAAAACTAGTTGCCACAGATGTCATATATAACCATATGCTTTCAACATTAAAGTGAAAACCAAGCATTGTTAAATTATCCTTCAATGTGGCAGTCTCTTTCCTGTGAAAAGATCTTATACAGTGCTTGAAAGTGAATGGGCCATAAATAGTATTAATTGCCTAATAGTTTTCAAACATAATTTTAGATACATTCATGCTTCCACCGACCCTGACAATGCCAATAGTGAACTTTATGCCGCATGGGAAAAAAATGCTTTGTGCAGCTGAACAGCGAGATACCTTTTGAGATGGCTATATCTAAAATTGAAAAAAGGTACAAGCAAGCTCCAAGGAGAAAAACACTGCATTCCTTTTTCCTGTAAACACTCTTACTTTGTAGTCGGTTGAAAGCAAAATAAACAGGCTCCTTCTGACACAGCTTTACATTTGATCTTGGTTTTGAATGCTTAACAACTGTGATGAGATAAGATTTACAGGCCTGTTTATTACAGAAAAGAATTTTGTGGAAGTATATTGTAAACATGGCTTTAGCATGGGCAGATACAAACTCGAGCTGGGGAGGTTTAAGCATATACAGCCAGCAAATAGAAATCCAGAAAACGAAAGTAACAAACCACAAAGCCAATGTCAAGCAACGGGCAGAATGCATTCTCACGTCAACTTTCTGAAACTCCCCAAGATGTCTTGGGTAGGCTGCAACCTAAAAAAGGAATGTTTCTTCAGTGTGACTGGGATTTTGACCAATCCTCTGAACAGCTAGTATTAGGGCACCTTATAAGATCAGGACTTGAAAAACTAACAGGGAGATATCTCTCTCTCCATTGACAAACTGGAGCATAAGATGGTTCAAGAGAAGGGGTTAGCACAAACATAAGGGAATACCCAAAAACATAAAAGGAGGAGGACAGGACTGAAGCCAATAACAATTTGGAACAGATTGGGATCGGGATGCCATCAATTAACTTGGTAATGCTTGCAAAAGACAAAACTAGAAAGACGATGCAAAAACAGCAAGCAAACAATTGGAAGATGATAGGTAAGTACAAATAAGAACAAAATAAAATCTACTATAAGTCTTTGTTTGCTCCATGGAAAATGATCTGTCTGTAAGGGAAATAAATCAAAGAGTAAGTCAAGAGCAATTAAACTCAGAGTCTTGGAAGACGCCTAGCATCTTTGATGAAGAGCACTGAGCGAGTCTCTGAGCAAGAACCACTAAGCCTCAGAACTCATTGACACTCTTTGGTAAAAATAACTAAAGTTTCAATTAAGGTACCAGAGAGGATAAAGAGAATGGAGAAAATAACTGAATACAGAAATAGGCTCATGGAAGCAGGACAGGTTCTAAGAAATAAGAACAAGAATGGAGGTACAAAGATCAAACAAGGAAAACTGAAATATAAAACAAGGAACCTGTACATTATTAAGAGCAGAAAAGAAAAAAATAGTAACAATGGAAAATAACAAGGGAGCTACTGTAGCAATACAGGCAATGGGTTAAACAAGTAATAAAGATTGCTCAACACACACAAAAATTAGGAAGAAACCTTAATGCAAGCAAGCACAACAGCACCGGTTCATGATAACCCTGAAAAATGAGCTTAGAGGTTGGAGCTAGATGGATACTCAAGGTAGGAGAACAGGTACAGGGACACATCAAGGTGTAGGTAACTTAACAGGTACTAGAAATCAGAGATCTACTAACGGATGAAAGACTACTGTGGAATTTGGACAGAAAAAGACTAGAGAAGCCATAGGGCACAAGATGTAATTATGGAAACCAGGAATAGAGTGAGGAAAGTCCTGAAAGCATTTAGATATATGTATATATATATAGGTCTACTTATATATAGGGGTTGGTATGTTCGTAGTAACCACAAACTGTGATCAGGAACAGAGCTCCACCTCTGGTACATTATTCAGGCGAGGTTTGGTAGCTGAAGGAATTGTGTGGATCATAAAATATCAGGATGGTGTCACGAAAATCAGGACTGCGGAGTTTTGTGGATTAAGGTGTGCATTGGGGTGGAGAGTGTTTTGATATAAACTGGTGTAAAGGCAGGACCTTCGAGAGCCCTCATGAGTGCTACCTGATGGCAGGTTGGCAAAGTATTTAGCGATAGCCTTTGAAGAAAACAAAACCTGTAGAAGTAATAGAATGACAGTGTAGTTAGTCATTAAGGTGGTCTTTGTGACCCCAGTGGTTGGCGATAATGTGGCGGTAGTACCGCCAACAGGCTGGCGGTACTAGGCTCCACATCAGCCAACCCGCCAATGTACCACTCCGACCGCCAAGGCAGGAACAGCCGCCGGGCTGGATGATGTCCATCTCCAGCCTGGCGGCTGCCATTGTCCCACCTGCGGGATTATGACCCCGCCTACTGCCATGGTTTTCATGGTGTTCATAATGCCACGAAAACCGTAGAGGTAGGCCCTACCAGTGATAGGGAATTTGTTCCCTGTTACTAGTAGGTGGCCCCCACCACCCCATACCTTTCCAAAGACCCTCTGACCTCACCATACACCCACCCACATCCACACACCCCCTTCACACACACACAGACACACACTCGTTCACACATACATACAGACATGCATACATCCAATCACACACACATCCGCACACACTTCAAAACATACATGCAGACAAGCATCACAGTTACTATACATACATGCAGTCAACATTCAACACACACCCGCAATCACTCACACACATGCATGCACACGCCCACCCCACACACACACACACACAACACCCCTCACCCCCTCCCTTATGGGAGACTTGACTTACCTGGATCCAGGGGGGCTTCCGGCAGGAGACGGGATGGGTTGCTGCTACTGCCAGCAGAATACTGCCAGGCCGTATGATTTCTCATAATACGGCTGGCGGTGGTCTACTGGCGTGGCGCTGCTGGTGGTAGCAGCACCACCTTACCGCCATCCGCCAGTATGGCAACAGCTGGATTTCCACCCTTTTTGTGGCAGAAATCCAGCTGTGGTCATATTATGGTGGACGGCAGGTAACTGCGGTGATGGTCTTTTGGCAGCCGTCGCCGCTGTGGTAGATGTTTTTTACCGCCAATGTTGTAATGAGGGCCGTAGTCTGTTTCTGAAAGTGCTAGATATGGTCAAGATCCAACAGAAATCTTTCAGCTCCAAATGGGTGTCCTTTTCCTCACCAGTGCTAGCGCAGTTGTCTTAATAAAATTATTCATGAGTGTTTATGTATTTTGAATAATAAGTTTGTGTAGAAAATATAATAACGTAGAAAAAAAATGCACACATTTGAAAATGTGATCACGAAGAATGGCCACCAATGTTAAAGAAACGTACTAATCAATAATTAAATATTATGAAATTTCTAATGTAGTAATATGTCACACTGAAGGTTATGAATTAATCTTTAGCTTTATTCGTTGTAGGCCTTAACTTAGCGAGTGTCTTGGCCTACTTGCCAGGCCTCATGTAAAAGCTATATTTCTTAGCGTTTTATGAAAAATGCTGGCCAAGAGAAGTTAAACTATGACTGTCTATTGTATTGTTTAAATGTGCTCATAACAGAAGCTTTTCGTGTGAACCGACTGCTAGGAGATTATGGCCCTCATTCTGACCTTGGCGGGCGGCGGAGGCCGCCTGCCAAAGTCCCGCCGTCAGATTACCGTTCCGCGGTCGAAAGACCGCGGCGGTAATTCTGACTTTCCCGCTGGGCTGGCGGGCGGTCGCCTTCAGACCGCCCACCAGCCCAGCGGGAAAGAGGCTTCCACGATGAAGCCGGCTCGGAATCGAGCCGGCGGAGTGGAAGCTGTGCGACGGGTGCAGTTGCACCCGTCGCGTATTTCACTGTCTGCGCAGCAGACAGTGAAATACATGTAGGGGCCCTCTTACGGGGGCCCCTGCAATGCCCATGCCAGTGGCATGGCCACTGCAGGGGCCCCCAGGGGCCCCGCGACCCCCCCTACCGCCATCCGGATCCCGGCGGTCCTACCGCCGGGATCTGGATGGCGGTAGGGGGGGTCGGAATCCCCGCGGCGATGCAGCAAGCTGCGCCGCCGCGGAGGATTCAATGGGGCGGCGGTACACTGGCGGGACCCCGCCAGTGGTGCCGGTCCGACCGCGGCTTTACCGCCGCGGTCGGAATCCCCATTGGAGCACCGCCGGCCTGTCGGCGGTGCTCCCGCGGTCCTCCGCCCTGGCGGTCAAAGACCGCCAGGGTCAGAATGACCACCTATGTTCTTGCTAATGCAACATTTTATGTGTAATGTCTGTGAGACTGACTTTCCCAGGACAAGAACAATGAAGATACTGACTTGGGTAGAAGCTGCAACAATATTGTTACCTGACAAATCGGATGATGAGGACATCGCATGATGAGCCAATCAACAATATGAGAACAGAGAAATATTAGAATTCAGAGATGAAGGATATTAGTTTTATTGGACAGAGTGTGAACATGCGATTAACTGACCAATAGAGAGTTACGCGATACTTTAGGTAACTTTAATATAACAAATAACAAATACACAAAAAGAGAGTACTGGGAGAATAGCTGGCCCACACCGTCTCCCTAGAAGAAGCTATATAATCACTGAAGGTGTGGGGTAGTAGGAACTAAAAAGGGGGGATGCTGTGTTGTCACACAGGAGTCAAGGGGAGTTTCCTTTACGGACTAGGTGGTCTCACACACATAATAGTGTCTTGCTTCATCATATGACCACCTAGCCCCACCCAAGTAAGATGATACTACTTGGGCGGACTCAACCTCTTGGTTAAAAGAACCAGAGGGAGTGCTGAAATTAAACTGACTGGATAGTTACAGTGATCCAGATAGGGTGAGTAATAAAATTATCGAGCAAGTCACCGATAACTATTCCTAATTTTAATGGTGGTGTATGCTGGTAAGACTAAAAAATCTATATGGGGGAAGAGAGGCTCGTTATAGAATAATGTCTCTAGGAGTCTAAAAAGAAGTACATAGGACCAACATGTTTCTGCCCTCACTGTGTGCTGGGAAGTCAGGGGCATTCGTAAGGGTCGGAGCACATGTAGTCAGTGGGGTGCTCAAAGAGAATGGTGTGGCCTACCTGAACAGGTAGTTCACGGTGGGGTAGGCCTGTGGTAGATGATAATTAGATCACGGTTATTCAAGGTGGAATAAGTGGGCACTGCACACAACACAGCAATTGGTGAGGAATAAAATAAGATAAGGTAAAAAACACTCACACACGCATGCAAATGTGACTTACCCCGGGCAGAGGGGCGGTATGCCTCAGGTCTGGCTGATGCCGGGGGGGGGTTTTCCCTTGTAGTCACACTCTGAGGGGGTCAACAGTATAGCGTGGGGTCAACAGAAAAAAAGGAGACGAAAAGTAGGGGCGCAACGTATGCAGAGGGGAGACTAGAGACCAGGGGGATTAATGAGGGGGGGGGATAAAAAGAGCGAAGGAGAGAAGGAAGGGAGGAGGGACTAATAGAAAAAAAGAGAGAGAGAGGGGGAAAAAAGGGGTGGAAAAAAGGAAGAAAATGGGGGCAGAACATGAAAAAAAAGGGGAAAGGTGTCAGAGAAGAAAAGAAAGAAAACGCCAGGTCATAGAGACTGTCCAAAGAAAGATCAGAGCGTGGAAGAGAGCAAGGAACAGGGAGAGAATTCCAAGGGGCCAGGGAGGCCATCACTTACCACTCCAAAGGGAATACCATGGGGGGTACCTACATGCCGGAGCCAGGCCGCTCTGCTACCGGCTAGTAAGCAAAGTGAGTCTTTATGGTGGCTTGCAGCCAATCGGTCTGGTGCTCCTGGCGTGGGGGCGGGGCCCGGACGGGATCAAGTATGCCGGGCAAAGCCAGGTGAGCCCGGTTCGAAAGTATTGGTGTGCCACGCCCATATGATTGGCCGCGCCCTCTCGGGGGCTGTGCCGTGTCATGGGCCTGGGGGCCAGCAGGGCCGTGGTGAAGCGTTGTGGTCCGCGGGACCTCTGGGAACCGGGGTCCCGTGGGAAAGTCCACGGGACGTAGGCATAGTTGTATCCCTGTCGTGGCGCGGCTGGCGCACACGGGGGTGGAATCCGCAGTGACGCGGCGCGTATCGCGCGACGCGTCACTGAAAGCAGGGGCCGCTGGGAGAGCGAGTCCCAGAACGGCGGACTGGTAGTCCAAGCCGAAAAGGAAGAAAAGGAAACGAAAGGGAGCAGGGGGAGGGGAGAACGGGGGGGTGGAAAAAGGTAATTGATAGGCAGGGGAAAGGGGGGAAGGAAGAGCTAAGTGGGGGGGCAAAGAGGAAGTGAGGAAGAAATAGAGACAGCAAGGAGGAAATGAAGAAAAAGGAAACCAATGGAATGGATAATGAGGAGACGAGCCCAGTCGGGGGAGAAAAAAGAAGAGATGGATAGTCACGAAGAGGGGGCAGGGGAGGTTGGGGGGGGGGGGGGGGGTTGGGGGGGGGAAGGGGAGGGAAGGGGGGGAAAGGAAGGGAAAAAAAGGGGGGGAGAGAGCTACAAAGGGGAAAAGAAGGGGAGAGAATGGAAAGGACAGTAAAGAAACAGAGGGGAAATCAGGAAATTGATAACAAAGATAAAAAAGAGGAGGGGGGGCGGAAAGCCAAGTGTGGGGGAAAAAAAAAAAAAAAAAAAAAAACAAGGTGAGGAAGAAAGAGCAAAAGATAGAGAGAGAAAAAGGGAGACGCAGTTGAACACACAGAAGGTGGAGGAATCGGGGGGGAAAAAACAGGTGAAAGAGAGGAAAAAAGAAAAAAGGGGGGGGGGGAAAAGAGGGGGGAAGAAAAGGGGGGGAAAGGGGGAGGAGGGAGGGGAAAAAAAGCAGGAGGTGTAGGGAGGGGGAGTGATGATGGTGTAACTGATATGGGGTCTAGGGGTTTACTCAAGTATGTGGAATTGCTCCACATGGTCATGGTAGCAGGGTCCCACAGTGGGGCTTTTAAATGGTTCAATGAAACAAAAGGGGGGTTCAATGAAAAAAAGGGGGGGGTCCTTAGAAAAATACAGGGGTCCTTTGAAAAATACTCAAATACAGTTGCAAAGTATAAATGGATTAACATTAAAAGTTAAAAAAGGAAGATTTTTGGTACAGGAAAGATATCATGTTGGTATCAACTAATCAGCCTAAGGCTGACCATTGGATGTTGTCATTCAGTCCTAGGGTGTCAGTCCGCAGTCTCCAGATCCATCTCTGTCCATATAGCAGGAGCTTGTGTTTGGCATTGGTTGTAGTGGGTTTAAGTTGGTCCAGTATCACCCACTGCATGTGGTCAGGATGGTGATTGCTGGAGATATTGTGCTCGGTGAGTCTCGTGGCGTCTCTTTTACATCGGATGGTGCTTCTATGCTCACAAATGCGTGTACCCACTCTTCTTGTCGTCATCCCGATATATTTCTTGTCACAAGGGCATGTTATCATGTACACCACGTTTTTGCTGTTGCAGTTAGTAAGTTGTCTGAGTTCCCAAGGTGTTTGTAATCCCAAGTCAAGTGTAAGGGTTTTTTTTGGTAAAGACACAGACACTGCAATTCCCACAAGGGTAGTGTCCTTGAGGAGAGGGAAGGTCCCAAAGGGTTTTTTGTTTGCTTGTGGTAGGGTTTGCCCGTGGGCGGGTGTGTACAATCATATCCCGAATGCTTCTGGCCTTTCTGTAGGCGTTCATTGGGGTCTCAAAAGGGAGACCCCCAGAGGTAAGGATTCTCCAGTCTTCACTGATAATCTTCTTAATCATGTTAAATGCTTGGTTGAACGTTGTCACACAGATCAATTGGTTCCCCTTGTTGGTTCTATTGCTAGGGTGCAGTAGAGTCTCTCTTGGGCTCACGCGGGCCCGTTTCTCGGCTCTCCTTAGTAGGTGATGCGGGTATCCTCGTGCTCGAAGTTTGCCAGTAAGTTGTTGGGCATGCTTTCTCATTCTTCCTCATTGACAAGGGTATGAATAACGGTTGGATTACTAAACATGAGGCCTCCTTCCTTAACCAACCCGACCCAAAAACTCCGTATTTTTATATTCTGCCCAAGATCCATAAGAATAAGCACCCGCCCCCTAGGAGACCAATAGTCTCAGGGATCGGTTCTATGCTGGAACCATTGTCACAATTTTGCGATTGGTTCCTTCAACCACTCGTGAAACAAATCCCTACATACCTGAAAGACACAACAGATGTGCTCTCTCTTATAAACAACCTAGAATTTGATAAAGACAAAGAACAGCTCATGACACTGGATGTGGAGTCATTATATACGAACATTCCACAAGAGGCAACCCTAGAAGTGGTCAGTGACCTACTAAACAAAGGCACCTGGGACCACATGACCCCCCCAGAATTCATCCTGGACCTAGCCCACCTGGCTCTCACTAGGAATTTCTTTCAGTTTGACAAAAATTTCTTCTTACAGATCCAAGGGACCTCGATGGGGAGCACCTTTGCTCCCAGCCTGGCATGCCTATACATGGATCATTTCGAGAAAGAAATGGTCCTCACTGAAGAGAATCCATATGTTAACCAAATCAGGTTATGGAAAAGATACATCGATGACATCCTGATCATCTGGAGAGGCACAAGGGAAGAAGCAACAAGCTTCACCACTTGGTTAAACACCTTGAATCCCTTTCTAAAATTCACAGCCACACTAGGCAGCCCGGCAGTCTCCTTCCTTGACCTATTAATAACTGAAAGAAATGGTTGCCTTATAACAGAAGTATATTACAAACCCACTGACCGCAACACTCTCCTTCAGTTTCAGAGCTTCCATCCTCGTTCCCTCAAGGAAAATCTCCCAGTGGGTCAATACCTTCGCCTACGAAGAAATTGTACCGAAATAACGGATTACAAAAAGCATGCCCAACAACTTACTGGCAAACTTCGAGCACGAGGATACCCGGATCACCTACTAAGGAGAGCCGAGAAACGGGCCCGCGTGAGCCCAAGAGAGACTCTACTGCACCCTAGCAATAGAACCAACAAGGGGAACCAATTGATCTGTGTGACAACGTTCAACCCAGCATCTAACATGATTAAGAAGATTATCAGTGAAGACTGGAGAATCCTTACCTCTGGGGGTCTCCCTTTTGAGACCCCAATGAACGCCTACAGAAAGGCCAGAAGCATTCGGGATATGATTGTACACACCCGCCCACGGGCAAACCCTACCACAAGCAAACAAAAAACCCTTTGGGACCTTCCCCCTCCTCAAGGACACTACCCTTGTGGGAATTGCAGTGTCTGTGTCTTTACCAAAAAAACCCTTACACTTGACTTGGGATTACAAACACCTTGGGAACTCAGACAACTTACTAACTGCAACAGCAAAAACGTGGTGTACATGATCACATGCCCTTGTGACAAGAAATATATCGGGATGACGACAAGAAGAGTGGGTACACGCATTTGTGAGCATAGAAGCACCATCCGATGTAAAAGAGACGCCACAAGACTCACCGAGCACTATATCTCCAGCAATCACCATCCTGACCACATGCAGTGGGTGATACTGGACCAACTTAAACCCACTACAACCAATGCCAAACACAAGCTCCTGCTATATGAACAGAGATGGATCTGGAGACTGCGGACTGACACCCTAGGACTGAATGACAACATCCAATGGTCAGCCTTAGGCTGATTAGTTGATACCAACATGATATCTTTCCTGTACCAAAAATCTTCCTTTTTTAACTTTTAATGTTAATCCATTTATACTTTGCAACTGTATTTGAGTATTTTTCAAAGGACCCCTGTATTTTTCTAAGGACCCCCCCTTTTTTTCATTGAACCCCCCTTTTGTTTCATTGAACCTTTTAAAAGCCCCACTGTGGGACCCTGCTACCATGACCATGTGGAGCAATTCCACATACTTGAGTAAACCCCTAGACCCCATATCAGTT